>NC_136068.1:596962250-597287499 GCF_964261635.1 Lissotriton helveticus | reverse complement strand
TCCAAGCTGGGGAACAGATGGCTGGCGATTTGGTGCTGTGCACGCGCATTTTAGGTCAATGCGCTTGCGCATTGACCTAAAAGCCACGGGCACAGCACCAAATCGCCACAGTTAGGTAAGCTTTGTTTAAAGCCCTATAGTCTCGCTTCTCTCAATGCGCATGCGCATTGATAGGTCACGAGACCTAAAAAGGGGGGGTGGAAAGAAGATTTATGTTGCCCATGCAATTTCTCATAGGGATTTTGAACACGACTACAGCTCAAACTGCTGGATGGAATTCCACTACATTTGGAGGAGAGGTACCTCTTGGTTCAGAAAGAGTGCTTTTTGCGATTTGGTGTAAATCAGTTCTTAAATTTCTGGGTTAAGAAAGGAAAAACAAAATTGTAGATCTGGAGATGGGGACCTTTAGCGGTAGATCCGCTAAGACACATGCCACCAGCAACATCGGGACCGGAAGGATGCAGCCACCATTTTAAGTATCAGGAAACAGTCATCCATGCTTGTGTTTCAGAGGAGTGTCAGAGGGATTTACGTTGGATATGAAATTAAGTTATATCGTTTTTTTATTTACACTTCGAGAATTTGCAGATCCCCCTCGCAAGGCATTCACAAATCTTGGTGCACTTTGGGGGAAAAAAAACACTATCAGACACCCACACAGGTACTCTCAACCCTATTTAGAGACCCGCACAGGCAATCACGCACCCACTCACGGACCTATGCAGGAAATCACACACCCACTCACAGAGCCATGGACGCACTCTCAGACCCACTCACAAACCCACACAGCCACTTACCCATCCATTGACATTCACATGCAGGCACTCACACAGCCACTCACAGACCCATGCAGGAACTCACATCCACTCACAAACCAACTCAGAGACCCATTCATCCACTCACAAAACTACTCAGAGTCCCACACAGGCACTATTACAGCCATTCACAGTCCCCCACAGCCACTCGCACGACCACTAAAGAGACTGACACAGGCACTCACAGCCCCATGCATCCACTCACACACCTTCTCACAGACCCACAGTCACACACAACTATTTAGCAAGCTATGGAGGTACTCACAGAATCACTCAGAGTCCCACAGAGGTACTCTCACACCCACTCACAGACCCAAACAAGCACTCTTACACCCACTCACAGAACCACCCAGACACTCACAAACCCACTCACAGATACTCACCCAACCACTCACTAAACACAGATACTCACAAACCCACTCAGACGTACAAAGACACTCACAAACCCACTCACAGATCCACACTCACAGACCCATAGCACCACTCACACACCCATATAGCCACTCACCCAGCAACTCATATACCCATATTATACCTCTAAAAGCCATTGACACACCCAGTTACATACTTACACAACCAGTCACACACGTATCTAGTCTGTGACTCACCTACTCACACCCACACAGGTAAACACCTACTCACTCACCTAGACACCCACAAACACCTACTCACTCAGCGACCCATACCACCACTCACACACCCAGTTAGAGACCAATGCACCCACTCACACATCAAAACCATTGACACATACTGACAGACCTATAGAAGCACTCCCACACTCTTAGATACCTATGTAACCAGGTATACACCTACTGTATTAAATGTGTTGTTTTACACAAATGGTTTTGGTTGAGGAAAACCTGTTGCTATTATGTGTTGAATGTGTGCTTTGGTTTGGGATCCACAATGCTCAAAACTGTAAACTATGACCAACAATCCACATTATGACCATTTGGGAGGGAAGGAGGAGTAGTACATAGGAGAAGGCTGTAGTAGAATGCGGCAGTTTTGAAGATGAAAGGCAGCTAAAATGGGGGGACAGGAAGTAGGATATAAAAACATATTTAATTGTATGGTGGAGATGTGCATGGAACAAAAATTAGGTAGTGATTTAGACAAAAACTAACTTTATATGTGATTGGTTTTGAAAACAAACAAATATGTGGTTGAGGGTATGCTTGAAATTAGTGATTAGTGATTTGCTTGAAATTGCAACCAGTCAACGACATCTGCTACAGTTTAATTTGAAGGTGGTATGCTGCTTACAGAAAGTAATGTGTACTTTTGACCTAGTGATAGGTAGAGAGTGCTTCTAACATGATCACAATGGACACAAAGATAAAAGAACATGGGGGAAGGGAACAAAAATGACTGCACCGTGAAACTCAAAAAGAGTGGTGTGAGAGCATTGGTAATTTAGGAGTATTTGCCATTTAATTGAGTAGATTTTACAAAGTAAAACATAAATGCAAACTATTAATAGTAGATTACTAAATGTTTCTACGGGCTTCCGGGTCCACTGCGAAGATACACGAGGGCTGTGCTGAGCATCGCGGTAGATCCGTGTATTTACTGGAAATAAAAAACAATTAAGCTTCTTTCCAGGAAGCATGGGAAAGGTTAAAATACTATCATTTGGAAGTAGTATAACAAAAATAAAAGATGAAAGGAAGCCTGTGATTTGTTAACTACAGGATTATAAGTAAGAACCCAGGGTGAAGGGTAGCCGTTTTTGCTGCTTTGTACTGAGAGTAAGTATAGCCATAGTTCTGACTTGAGATTTTCAATGAAAACAAATGTTAACAGAAATAGAAATTAAAGTTGGCAAACACCTAATAGCTTTTACAGGTATGTTAATTAAGGTGTCGTATAAAAAATATTTGGATAAAAACGGTGAGTTATATAAGATGAAAAAAAATGTGTAACTTCTAGACACTATACTAGAAGGCAAAATAGAAGTTTGCTTAAATGACAACATTAACTAAAAATAGAGTGAGCAGGAAAGGAGAAAGAGGAACTGGTAGACTAAAAACATAGTAAGTCAGTACTAATAAATGTGTTTGAAATTAGATGTGGATGTTTGCCTATAGCATGTAATTTAATAGTATGTAACTTGTATCCACTCACACAGTCAGGCAAGCACTTACACACCGAGTTACACTCCCATAAAAGAACTTATGTACCAATTACTCACACAGCAAGACAGTAACTGCCACACTCAGTAACACACCTATAACACTATTAATACACCCATTTGTTTACCCATACATAACTTATCTAATTATTTACACACTCAAAGGCACTGGCTCACTTACCCACACCTATACAGGCATTCATGTACCCAGCACTCAGTCATTTACACATGCACTTACACCCCTATACACCCAGTTACACACTCAGTCACCAACCCATACAGCTACTTGCATACCCATTTACAAAACCATACACTCACACACCCAGTGAGAGTACAACAGAGGCACTTACACATGCATTCATACACCCACACAGCACTAATGTATCTAGTAGTAGCAAAGCTAGTTGCACACAGTTACATACCCCAATACTAAACAACACAGCCAATAAGTAATCCACACAGCCACTTACATGCACATTTATAGACCCACAGAGATACTAAGAGAGCTAGTCATATGCAGGCATAGTTACTTACATATCCAGTGATACACTCATAGAGGGACTGATACACTTATTTAGATATGTACTCAAGTACTGACACTCACAGTCACCCATCCTGGGTTTCGGGCCTGCTACTGCAGAGCCTGCAGGTGCAGTTTTACTGCCAAGTTAAATTGGCATTTAAAAACCCTTGCTAAGCCTTAAACTCTCCTTCTATTACATACACGTCACCCCTAAGGTGGCCCGTGGGTAGGCCAATGGGCAGGGTGCTATGTGATTAAAAAGTAATACATTCTTTGAAGTTTCAGTGATTTATAAGCACACTTACAGACCTATGCACCCAGTTATACATCCATTCTCACACACAAACTGTGGCTCACATACCTATGTACAAAAGCATAGAGCCACTAATATAACCAGTAAGACAGCGACAGTTACACATTTACTCACACACCCACATAGCACTTGTGTCTAGCAGTAACAGTGCCAGTTGCAGTTACACACCCCAACACTGACTAACACAGCCAGTAAGTAATCCATATAGCCACTTACATACACACTTACCGACCCATAGTTAATAAGAGCCAGTCACATACCAACATAGTTAGTTGCACATCCAGTGATACACCCACAGAGAATCTTACACAGTCACTCAGATATGTTCTCAAGTACTGACACTCCTAGTCACCCATCCAGACAAGTAGCCATTTAAACATGTTTCTGGACTGTTACTGCAGAGCTGTGTGCAGTTTCCTGCCAGGCCGACTTGGCATTTAATACCTCTTGCCAATGTTTAAACTCAATTGTTTTACAAATAAGTCACCACTAAGGTACACCAGAGGTAGCCCAATGGGCAGGGTGCTCTGTCATTAAAAGTTAAGACATTTACTTTTAAATTTCAGTCACTTACACACGCACTTACAGACCCATACACCCAGTTATAAAACCAGTCACCTACCTATACAGCCACACACATACCTATTCAAAAAACCACTCAGCAACTGTCACATCCACTCAGGGACAAAATTACTTACACATTCACTCACCCAATTCTTATATATCCACTAATAGAGCCACTTGCACACCGTTACACACCCAAACAACGTCAGTTGCTAATTCATATAGTCACTTACACCCAATCAGTCACTAAGACAATCAGTCACATACTGAGACACCCAGTTTGCCTCAGAAATGTGAACAGTTTACCACTGCTAGAGAGTGGTAAAGTATATGTGCACTTGAGCTCACCATGACAACGATACCAGTGCTCATTAGTCCCACACCGGCAATCACATTTGGAGATGCAAAGTAAATAGACAGCAGCACTGCGAGTACATGGTTGGGGTGCTAGTGTAGCTAATCAGACGTTCCGGCTTGGGTGTGTTCCTGTGTTTGTAAATAGTTATATAAGTTATTTTATGTTTGTTAATTAATTTTAGGTTTATATGGTAGTGTAATGTGTTAATAAAATGTATAGTAAAGTGATAAAATGTATATTACTAAGTTAACTTATGGGTAACAAACACACCCATGAACTCACCCACCTAGACAGTTGTTCACACAGAAACTGGCACACCTACTCAAGATCCCATACAGTGAGTCGCACACCAATTTACACATGCAAACAAACACCTACTTGCATAAACTCATGATTTTTTTTTTACACAATTTTTATTAATAACAAAAAGCATTGGTTAAGGCATTGTACAAAAATCAGTGGCAAGGCAAGACAATATCAATACATTGCTTCGCAACCGTTGCAGGGTTATGGATACATACTTCTATCACGGACACCATAATAGTTCTTACAGTGAGTACATCTCTACCTGGTCCTCAAATACTCAAAAGCCATTTCTCGGTACAAGTACTGAATCACACTAGTGTTGACCGCCCCATGAAGGCGACCCCACCGTCCTATCCAGCGTAGACATCAACATTCGCCTCTCCCTCCTCAGTTCCACCGTGGGAGAAATGCAAAGATCTCCCCTATACTTATTCCACCTTCCCCATTTGTGGTCCCATGTTTTGGGGAAGCCTCGTCCCTTAAATACCGTTTTTTGGGCCACCATAGCATGGTCCATGTCTGTTGCCAAGTCCCTTACCGTGGCAGCACATCAGCCCCCCACTTCTGGGCAATATTGCGTTTGGCTATGGACCACCCCATGGTCGCCTATGATTGTTCCGTCTGTGTAAGATCAGTTGCCTCCCAAATATTGAGGAGGCATAGTTTGGGGGAAGGCTGAATAGGTTTGCCACATGCCCTGGTTAATTGCAGGGTGACACCCGTCCAATATTTTTGGATGTGGAGGCAGTCCCAAATTATGTGCGTGAATGTACCAGTCTGGTTGCAGCGTCATAGACAGAGCGGGTCCGGCCTCCTACCCAACTTAAACAACAACTTGTCATCAAAGTAGACCCGGTGGAGCCCCTAAAGCTGTATCAGTCCGAGTCGCATATGAATTGCCTGCCTCCCCCCAGTCTTCATCTTCCATCTCCCCCAGGTCGCGCTCCTAGCTCTCCCATAGTTTCAACATTGGATCCATCCGGTTATTCACTAATTTATTTGTACGTGAGGGAGATTGCTTTACGGCCCATTGGATCTAACAGAAGGCAGTCTTCTAGCAGGGAGGAAACTGGAAGGGGAGTACTCCCGGGGAGGGCCGAATCAATGGCGTGGCTAATTTGTATATACCTAAAAGTCTCCGAGGGTGCAAGGTGGTATTTCTTTTGAAGGTCTGCAAACATGGCTTTTATCCCTTTCATCCCCCACCCTCGAGATCTCAATCAGGTCCCACTTGTCGAACTCTGGACACTCGCTAAGGTGACCCAAGATATCTGGTTCCCACAACGGAGTCGTCTTAGTAAGACGATTATGCCACCCCAGCTTACACTGGACTGCGTGCCACACCTCCACCGGGCGAGCCGTGGGGCCAGTAAGCCGTAATTTATGATGGTTCGTGTAGAGTGCCCTATTATAGCCCCCCTTCCCCATCAGCCAAGGATCTGTCCTGAAATTGGGATCATCATGTGGGCAAAACGCCCATCTGTTGATGGCTGTCAACTGCGACGCCTGAGAGTAGAGATGTAAATCCGGCAGCCCTATACCCCCATCATACTACCCCATGGTGAGTTTGTTTGTGGCAATCCGAGAGGGCCGACCCTCCCAAAGCTGCCCCCGCACCACCCCTTCAATTTGCGAGAAGTAGGAGTCTGGGACCAGGTTAGGAGCGTTCTCCAGGGCATAAATGGGAGAGAGAGCATTTGAAACAAGGAGGCGCATCCCAAGAGAGTGAGGGGCAATGACTTCCAATGCGTCACATCCGACTTCAAGCGTTGCAGGGGCTTCTGAAGATTCCGTTCATAGAAAAGATTAACGTCAGGTGTGATAAAAACACCCAGATACCGAAAATGGGATGTTGTAGCCTCTAGGACTGTTTGGGGGTTCACCCCAAAGTGCAAACATTTGGGATTTGGACCAATTGATCCGATACCCCGAGTGTGCCCCAAAGATGTGAAAAATAGGCAGGACCCGACGTAGAGATCGTGCTGGTGAGGCCAGATACAACAGAATATCGTCCGCGTAGAGTGATATTTGGTCCTCGTACTCTCTGGTCCATGTAAAGCCCCCGATTTCCGGGTCGCCCCTTACCCAAACTGCCAATGGCTCCAACACCATGACAAAGAGGAGCAGCGACAGCGGGCAACCTTGTCTCGTGCCCCGCCGAAGGGGAAAAGTGGCAGAGCAGTGATTATGGACCGTGACATGTGCCGTGGGTTGCTCATATAACAACCGGATCCATCCAATCAGTTTGGGACAGCAAAGAGATAGTCCCACTCGACAGTGTCGAACGCCATCATAGCATGCAGTGACAATAAGATTGCTTCCTCCTCAATCGGATCTGTCCTCTCCAGCACCTCGTGAACGCGACGGAGATTTCGAGACTTATTCCTACCGGGCATAAAACCTGACTGATCTGGATGGATCAAGGCAGTCAGATACTGGACCAAACGATTGGCTATTATCTTGGCAAGGATTTTTGCTTCCACTGTAAGCAGTGAGGTAGGGCGATACGAATTGCACCCCTCCGCCGGTTTGCCAGGTTTGTGAATCACCACAATGGCAGCATTGCGGATATCGGCTGGCAGCAGCCCTGAGTCATAGCATTCGTTCTATAAGTTTAACAGGTGGGGCGCTATCTTCGTTGCCATGGGTTTAAGAAGCTCGATGGGTATGCCATTTGGACCCATCGCTTTACCCGATCTAACGTCCGATATTGCTTTTTGGACCTGTGCCACCGAGAGATCTGCATCAAGTGCCTCTCTACCTTGAGGCGAGAGGCTTACCACGTCTATGGTGGCCAGGAGGTCTGCCGCCCACAAGGCTTGTGAATTTTGCGGGACCCGATACACCTCTTCAAAATAAGACGTAAACGTTTCTGCGAACCCCTGGGGGTCCGTGATTAACTTGCCAGCCGGGCCTGTTACCGCTCTTACCCATTTGGCTGCCTGTTCCTTAAACTCATGAATTTTTATATAAATTTGAATAAAGATATCTTTGAATCATACACCCATACAGTCATCCACACACCCACTCATACAGCCGCTCACACACTGATACAGCCACTCATACAACCAGCTATACACTGATACTCCCACTCACACACCCACCCATACAATGTTAAAGCCTCACAAAGACTGAAAGATGTGCTTCACTTCACCTCCCCGGCCTTAGGGGTGGATTTGGCAGAGGTAGGCACACTTCCTGTATTTTCTAAGTTTTCCTGTCTGCTTTCCAGCCCAAAGTGGGGGTGTAAACCAGGGGCTGCCATCTGCTGCTAGAAAAAAAGGCTGGGGGTTGCATTGCAAAGGCTTCAGGCCTTTGAAGTTTCCCTCTTCAGGCACTGGCCCATCCTGGGGGAGGAGGTGTGAGACATGTGCCCAGGATATGCATGTTTTTTGCTCCCAGAGAAGGGGCTCTCTAACCAGGGGTCCAGAAACCTGTCTGGTGGTGTCTGACTGCCTACAGCCAGTTGGAGTCCACACCAGGGTTGGTAGGTTTTCAGGAGGAACCTCGGAGCGGCCCTCTGGGTACATGGTACAATATAAATCCCACACTGGCACAAGTGTGGACTTATTGAAAGGAGTAGTTTGGTACCAAACACTCCTGTGTTCAGTGGAGCCATCATGGTGCTGTGGAACTTGAGTTTCCAGCCCATATACTCTATGGCTTTTCTAGCACTTACAATATTAAGGAACTGGCCCAAATATTGTAGGGGCATATTTGCTCCTGCATATATGCCCTCACCTGTGGTATAGTGCACCCTACCGGAGGACTGTGAGGCCTGCTACAGGGGTGACTTACCTATGCCTCTAGGCAGTGCTGGTTGGCATGGCACACAGGCAGGATGCCATGTTGACTTTTTCATTTCCCTCCCTCACAGGGACGTGCAAGGGCAGTGGCAATATCCCAGTGACGGGGGTCCGAGGAGACCCTCTTCAGTTCCCAGGCCACAAGTACTCAGGGTACCATTTACTAGGGACTTACAGGGAGTAGAAGTACTGGCACAGGAGACCTGGTTGGCAATGACCATGTGCACTTCAACTGAAACGACATCAAAACCAGGCAAAAAGTGGGGGGCCAATCATGCAAAAGAGGCACTTTCTCACAAGCATGGCGAGGCCAAAAAGGTACTCTTGGCCGCTGGGCTTGGACTTAGTGCTATCGCGTCTGGACAGGCTCCACAAGTTATGGGATCTCCTTGGGATGGAGAAATTAACATCTGCCATATCCACTACGCTACCACGCTTTGATAAAACCCGGGGGCCATGTATAAGATTCCTGTCAGATGAATTCAGGGAGCTTACTTGCCCAGCCTACTTACATGTTCTTGGCCTAACGTGCTTGGAACACGAAACTCAATGAGGTGCTAGGGGCCGCCTTCCCCATTTCTTCCCAAGTCTTTAGTACTAGTTGCTCTACATTCTCATCTGCAGTGAGTTGTCGAGGGAGTTTATTCCTTATCCCCTCCTCTCTCTTCCCTTCGCCCTCTCCCCATCTCCCCCCCTTTTTCCTCCCACCTCTCCTTCCTGTTATTGTGAATTTCTTTTTGTTCCCCATTGGCCTTTGGATGTAGGTGGGATGAACGTTGTATTGAAGAATTGACAAAAACAACAATAAAACTGATTTACACCAAATGTCATGAGTGATGTAATATGTGAGATCATAAGCAGTGCATGACACAGGTGTGAGTTAGTTAGTGGCAAAAC
The DNA here is from genome assembly GCF_964261635.1 of Lissotriton helveticus. Lineage (NCBI taxonomy): Eukaryota > Metazoa > Chordata > Amphibia > Caudata > Salamandridae > Lissotriton > Lissotriton helveticus. The sequence continues at coordinate 597,277,780 of NC_136068.1, read as the reverse complement.
TATAACTGGTGAATTTAAGCATTTGTTTTGTTTTTAAACGTAAGCTCTTACGCATTTTAACACCCAACCTGAATATCACTTTAACCTTTGTATCTTCAGTGAATTTCTGCTGTCTTTTGGTCATTTTTTAAGTAGCGCATATGTCCAACCCCGTTGGCTGTGCACAGTGGGGGAACAATGGTATTAAATAGAATATTACACTCTACCCATCAATATATGTATGTATACGCCCAACTCGCTTGGGCAACCAGCGCCTAACCCGATCACGTTCTGCATACACAGTCATTCTATGCTATATAGGACTACAGGCCCTTTACAAACAACTTCATTTTTAGGTCTCGCCTAGGCAACACTTGCACGGTCTCTTCGAGATATACTGTATTCTGGATAAGACATAAAGCTCCACCCACTTTCTGCCCATTTTCTTAATTGGCTCCTATCCCTGTCCTTTGTAAATGGTGGCTTTTCATTGGTCAATAGGCGTAGTAGTCCCTCCCATGACGACACCATGTTACATGGGTTGTTACTTCCAAGTTTTAATTTCAGCCGTGGAGCAGTATTTTCTCGAAGGGCTTTGCTCTCGCAACGCTTTTTCATTTTACATCGCAGCAGCCTCAGAACTAATGGCAGCCATGCTTTTCTTTTGTTACCTGCATCCAATGCGGCCACATGCCTTTTTTCTAATTTTTTTTCTTTTTTATACAATGGCGGCACCTGCGCTTTAACTTTCACATGTTTAAGCTCCATCAAAAGTAAAGAAATAGAATTTTTTTCTTTTTCAATTTCTTTACCTTTTATGCAATCGCGGCACCCGCGCTTTAGCTTAAGATGTTCATGGGTAAAGCGCGAGTGAAGCACATTATGTTTGTTTAGCCATAGGCTAACTTTCTTCTGCTGCCATTGTAGAATAACAGTGTATGATGAGTTTAATTCCAAAATGGTGACGGCGTCGTTGTGACCGCGTGCGTCTTCCAATGTGGTTTATGTTTTGGAGGCCCACATCTCTATACGTCACAGAAGACATTGTTGGGGGTCCAATGGGTAGCAGGCAGGAGATTCAGTGTCGCTGAAGCAGCTGTCGTGGTCAGTATTCCTGTTCAGAGGATCCGTCTGCTGCAGCAGTGTCTCGCGCCTTCTTGAAACTAGTGTCTTGTGCGCTTTCTTACTCCAGTCAAAGCCTGCTCTTAGGACAGCCGCTTTAATTGCTGCGTGCCTCGGTTTGCACTAAAATAATATATTAGACCATTTGCATATTGGATCTTGTTTTCTGCCGGAAAATGTAAATATTTTTGCATATTTTATACTGTAACAAATTATTTCTCGTAGTTTTTGGCAGACGTGCTACTTTTTGTTTCGGTCTTTGCATTATTGTTTATTCAGGAACTCATTCAATGAAATGTAGCCCATGCTCAGCTGCCCAGTATCGGAGAAAAGATGTTGAAACTGACACAGAAGAGGAGTGTACAGCAGATTCTGAGGAAGGTATTGTTCGTGAACGAAGTGGCTCACACCTGCAAGATTTATGCACACTAACTTAGAATCCTTCTGTTATGTCAAATTATTGTTAGGAAGTTCTTGTTATTTTGTCATGATAGTGCCTTTAGGGCTCCTTGATAAAAATGCTGTATTCCTACATCATATGAGCCATGGATGGTATACTCTCAGTTGAGCTTACTCTTACGCAGGGGGTACAGGGTTTTTTGGTGTTCTATCGTGTTTGGATTGTGGTTTCTCTTGGCATCGCTTTAGTATTCATCTTCTACAGCAGTGTCTTAGAAGTTCTCACCTTGCTTACCTGCGTGATTTACCCACTCATATTAGTTCTCCTCCTCTCTTGATTGTTGTTTCGGGTTAATTTTTAGTTTACTCAAAAGAACTTTGCTCTATAATACGCCTGCTCATACAATTAGTCTTTTTATCGCTTACTTCTCAGCATACGGCTGTACGTCTGATGGTTCGTGTTTTATGAATGAGTTTTCTTATTCCACTTTTTTCTCATGTCCGTCCTTACATGCACTAAGTTCCTGCTCTCACTGAACCCCACAGCAGTTCTTCATTAACAGTGTAACCAAATTTAAATGGGGTCCGCAAGGGTTTATTGTGTTTGCCACTGTTCATTGTGAAGTGTTTCTGTGCCAGTGAGACTTATTGATAAAATAAAATGAAGTCAATTTATCATAGTACACAGCCTTTTTAGCAATCAGCTGTTGTCATAGCAGGAACCCTCTTCCTGCAATACAGATTTAAACATTTCATTTCACAGTGAAGGTTAAAGGAGAGTTCAGTGTACTTAAGAGGAACAAGCAAGATGGTGACTGTCACAGCCACCTACCACTAATCCATTCCTGAAGGAGTGTAGGCTTTAGCCAAACTATTGGGTTTGGAAACGGTTAAAGATTCGAATTCAGTTTCACGCACATACAGTAAAAGGAACCCAGGAAACCAGGGACATGATGGGGTACTATAAAATTCTGTAGTTCGTCAAATACAATGTGCTAATCCTGTGGGTGAATTACACCACTGTCGCTCGGCTTGGAGGGGCTTTCTTTCCTGCTTCATGATTCTAAGTCATCACTTGGTCTGGCATTCACACTCCTTCATAAAAAAAAAGTCATGACCTCTTTCGCTCTCTCTTCATGACCTGTTTGTCACAAACCCCTATCGCATCAGCTTCTTGATGGCAGTGTTGATGAGGAGCCCATGCTTGTTCAACAGGTGATTAACATGTAAGAATTAGTGGAATGATTTGCGGCCCAAGAGTGCCATAGTAGGACTCTGACCTTTCTCTTGATTGTTGTAACTTTATTTGAATGCACTGAAACAGTTGCTCTTAGCGTTTGCCCATCCTTTGAGGAATTCTTCAGCATTAAGTCAATTTTCCTAGCTAGGCTATTAAAGTAACCCACAAACCGCTGCAAGATTGACTGCATATTGTTCAGTAGTTAACCATTTAATACACAATTCCCCCCTCTGTCCAAACCTCCAAAATGTTTGGCAACTCTCAGCACCTAGAGAAAGCCTTGCAGTATACCATGTCAAAGCATGGCTCTCAATGATGGAGTTGACATAACTTGACTGAGTGGATGCTGAACTCCCACACAGTCAAAGCAGTCTCGCACCTAGAAGTAAAACCTGTTTCTGAGAGGAATAACTGGCTTTCTATGGGTAGCGTGGCAAAAACAATAGCATTGCTGTGATATCCAGTTATTCCAGAACTACATTAGCGTTATGAAATAAACAAGATTAAATGTGTAAACCAATTTAGTTCAGAAGAAAGCACTTCTAATGATTAAAATAACAATCAAGAAAATTTGATTTAGAGATCAACTCTTAATTGACGATCATTTTAGCTGATCAAAGCAATCAATGCCCCTTTTATTGAAAAGTGAACAGTTTTAGGGCAAAATGCTGACTTAACTCAGTGTCACTCATAACAGCTAAGGTCCTAGTGTACAAAGTATCTGAAGATTAAAAATTCAGATCAACAGACCAGTTCTCCAAACACCAGTCCTCGGTTTTCATTTGTAGGAATTCAGAGAAGACCAGCATCAGGAACTTCCATTGACAGGTGGTTGGCTGTTAAGGAGGACAGTTAAGAAGGACAGTGACAGACAGCAAGGCTTTGTCTCTGAAAAGCTTTGAATAGTGGGTGTGAAGCACCTATCCTCAAATGGGAGTAGGTGTGATAGAAACCAGTTATCTGGTGAGTTACAGGAGCTCATCTACAGGAAGGAGATTAAGGCCACTTGGAAAAACTGGCCCCTAAATGGGCAGAAAAATAACAACCTCCGAACAGTCCGTTTTTAAACATGTACACGAAAATGTAATGTTTAATGTATTTTATGTCCTTTGTTAGGTATATGCTCAAAAAAGACATTTCTGCCTAACCAGATTTTGAGAAAGTTTCGGTTTTTAGAACTACACCACTTTAAAAGCATGTAGCCCGACTGCAGCCTCCTATTTTCATGTTATGGTCACAGCAAACTAGGAAAGAATTTGATCCTTCCAAATAGAAAAAGAAATCCGAGAACAATGTGGCTAGGTATCAGAATCACGTAATATATAGTCAGAGAGAGGTAATTGCGTTTGCTTTGTAAAGGCCTGCTATTACAGTCTCATTCCACTGTAAACCAGATGTACCTCTCAGTCGCAATAGCCATGGAATTGATGGAGCGAGGTGGCAAACGCAAAACATTGTGTACCCCTCGCAAAGTTAATGTCCCATTACGTTAGTATTTACTGATTGCATGTTCTGCGAAATTAACCAACCATAGAGTAAAATGCACACATTATTTTATTATTACACACGGGGAAAACTAACTTTGCTTGCATGATTGCAATAAAAACTAGCTAATATGTACTGTTATTGTGTTGTGAATTAATGCACAGCTTGAAAAATAACCAAACCGCAATTTAAATGTGCTTATTGTATTCATGTGTGTGATGGAGAGGTCGAAATGTAAGTATAAAAAGCATTTATGTGGCTTATTTGCTAGGTAACAACTAACTGGGAAACATTAGTTAGGTGGGAGGTAAACAGAATGGGTTTAAATTCAATAATTAACATAAATCTGTGTTTGTTTTTACGATAGTTCCAAAAGTGGCCTCTGAGGCCTATGCGAAAGATGGCTGCTCGGGTAAACTGTGAGCAAGAGCTGAACTGCGCATGCGTGCCAAAAACCTGCAAGTCAGAGTGAACTGCCTGTGCTCGAGGAGGTTCAAAGCTACCATGGCCCAGAACCTAGGATGGGTGGCAAGCATGGACAATGTAATGCTTAGAGCCTGGGAGAGTTGATGCATGTTACAAATGCAAGGAAGCGCCTAGGCCACGGACTGATTTAAACAACGACCCTTTATTTCTTGCTGACACATTGTGAAAACTATGCTGTAATGGTGAAGAAATGTTTACCCACCCCGATTCTGTCCAATGAGAGATCAAATAAATGATGGTAGTTACAATTTAGATAGATTAAGTTAGAGAAATGAGGTATAAAACCCCCTGGTTTTAGCTAGAAGGGGTCGCTTTTTCGATTTCTACTGGAGATGCTGCCCGATTGCTGACCGATTCCTGGATGTAAGATCCTAATGTTTTCTTTACTTGTTTGATTTGCAGGATTGAAGGATAAGATGAGGGTGTTAGTTAGGGATGTTAGGAGAGAACTATCTATTCTTTGCTAAACTTTAACTGTTTTCTAAAATAAAGCGATTTTCCTTGAGCTCTAAATAAAATGATCATTTTTTTAAAATAAAGTTTACGTTTTACTGAATAAAGATTTACTAATGCATAAATGTCAGACATGATAAAGTTTTGAAATGAATAAAAATTAGATAAATGAAGAAGTAAAAGCTGGTCTTTGATTCTTCCTATGCGTAATTTTCATTCTAGTAGATCCATTGCCACTATGGTGGTGTGTCTGATTAATTAAAGTCTGAATAAAACCATGGTAAATGTTTTAAATCTGCAGGTGTAAATAATGAATAGTTAAATAGGTTTAGACGCTCCACCAAATGTTACAGCATTTCTCCATTGCGATTCACCAGAGCCTTGAAGCCGAGTGTAAGTGAACAGGGTAAATGCGCAGTGTTATGGGCCCCACTGATGCATGATTTGTGCGTTTTAAGGTTTCAGGGAAATGGTGAGCATTAATTAGAAATGATTTCTGGAGCCGCGCTGTAGCAGTTATAAACTTGGTAGCAGAGTAGTGGTTACTAAGGAATTTAGCTAGGGTTATGTATAAAGTACTATATAGAGTTTGATGTACAGAATTATGACTAACATCTGTTGAGTTTGTATTACGTTACATGTAGTCCTGGAAAGGCTTCATAGAGTAGGATGAAGCCAGTGCCTCTGTCTGCAGACGGAGGAAGTGTGGCTAGGTAAAGTCGCACAGTGAATTAGTCTGTTTCAAAAAAGGAGTATCGCCGAATACTGCATTGGTATCGTCGCATATCACTGTTTAGGGACCTTAGGTGTGAAAGGATAAATGTATAGTGAGGACAGTCTATAAAATTTCAGCTTTCAAGTATAGGGATCATTCCGTGCTTCCCGACTAAAACATACTGCTGGGAGAGTAATAGGTCTTAACCCGAGCTTGATTGAAGGGTAAAGGGAGTGGCGTCTCTCTTTTGCTAACAAAAGAGGAATTCTGTGGTGGGTTAGTGGACGCGCTGCCTACTGGTAACACAGAGTTCACGTACATATGAATAGGGTTTTCCGTATGAACGTGTGTAAATGATATTGGAATACGCGTTCAAGTGAAACTTTGGGACTGTCTCTAAGGGGGAGAAAAAGATCTCTGTATGTGCTTTCCTAGAGAAACGAGATCGTTATTGCCTGATAGAAGGGTAAAGCCAGTAGTGTTGCTTTATCGGCGAGTCTAAAATTTCTGAGGAGATAAGCGTTGTCTACTCCGGCTACAGAATACTTGTGCGATTGAAAATTCTATCACTTTAATAGCGAAACAGATTAGTGGAATTGTTTTGTGTAAGTTACTAACTGGTTTTGTAAAATATCTTGTAAATATGGCTTCTTGAAAAAACCCTGTAAGGGAGGGGCCAGTCGGCGCTGCAGAAGCCGGAGCGCTGGTGACGTCAAAAGTGTCGCGCTGGGATTGGTCTGTGTGATCAAGACAGAGTAGGAGTTGATTGGTTCATCACAGAAAACAGCAAAGGCTATTGGTTAGGCACTATAGTGACGTATCGTGTTCTAACTGGTGCATTAGTGCGAACCGCGCTGTGATAGGTTGGTGTTACGGAATCAACAACAGAATAGTACGCAATCTTTTGAAAGCAGGAAAGTTTACCGAAAATGTCATACTACTATTATGATGATGACAGGAAGAAATCTTCATGGTTTAAAAAGCTGAAAAACGTATTTGTAAAAGACAAAGAGGTAGTTACGAGAGAGGGAAAAATACTTCCTTCACCGAAAAGGCCTGCTTCCTATATGTAGACGAAATATGGTTACCATGCGTGTGTTTGGTTGGAAAATTGGGTACATTATACCAAGGATGATGGTGTGTTAGCTTTTCCGGAAGGAGGATCGTTTGATCTAGCTATTTTGAGAAATTTGAGAGACAAAATGATGAAGCTTGAACCGAGACCCAGACCAACTCAATTTGAGGCGTTAGTTGAGTGGGAAGATGAGATGCATCAAATGGAGAGTGAGAGGTTGAGTAGGCATCTTAGACCGAGAGGTAGAGGCAGAGATTTGTGGGGAGAAACACATGAGACTAGAATGCGAAGATGGAGGGATGGAAGTATGTGCAATGGCATGTATCCCGTCAGATTGGTTGAAGAATATGAGGGACGAAAAAGTACAGAAAAGAAAAAGAATACCGAAGTGGGAAATCAAAGCTATGGTGAAAGTGAATCAGAGGATGCTGTTTTAGAAGAAATATTAAATAGGAGACCACCCCCATATCAACCAAGTTCTTTATGGACTACCCCAAATGCCCCAATGGCAGAAGAAAGAGTTAATGAATCGCCAAGACAACCATCAAATTTTAGAGATTTTCCTGAAAGAGTAGAAACAAGATATGTCCCGAGTACACCGATAGGAGAAGCTAGAATTACAGGAACTCCTGTACAAAGTAATGATTCACACAGAATTGTGTTAAGTGCGGAAAGACGAAGTAATGAACAGTCAAATGTGTCTGATTATGAGCGTTCTGCACTTGAATTAATTCAAAACCTTAGTAAGAATATGGAAGCTGTAACTGTGCCAGTAACAGTAGGACCTGTGATACCGGTATTTGAAGACCAGAAATTAAAAGAGCCGAGATTAACCATTCCATTACAGCAAAGTTTACAAAGAGCAAAAGAGAATACTTGTCCTGATCTATCGGAAATAAGGCAGAATTTAAGTGTAAATCCACCAGAGTTAACATTTAATCAAAATTTGTCATGCGGATACCCGACAGGAGCAGAATCTGACTCTGCTACTCCAGAGAGAAGTGCAGATAAAGTAGATTTAACGCAGACACCCATGGGAAAAAGAGTTAAGTGAATGGATAAAATCGTTAAAATTAAAAGAGCAGGAATTAAAAGTGTTGGATGTGACTAAATTAAAAATAGATATGGAAGAATTAATAATTGGAACAATTGGGACTGACAGATTAAAAATTTACCAGGATGATGAGCTCATGTTTTTATGTTAAAGTATAACATGGAGAGCTAAGACAATGTACGATCAATTAGAAAGAGTGGCAAGTGAATGTGGAATAGAGTTTTCCAAAATAAAGTCATTGCAGAAAACCTATCGAGTAGATTTTGCAGAAAGAGACATTGAAAATATGAACACTGCAGGAAGACAAGTTCAGATAAAAGATTTGATTGTGTTGTTGCGCAAATGGGGTGATGTAGGTAAATGGAGAGTCAAGTGGGCAAAGAAGAAAGAGGAAAATAGTGATAAGTCTACATTAGCTTTCCCTATTAGAGAAAAGGGAAAAGTGGCAACTGAATTCCCTATGAGAGAGATTCCAGGAGGAGGATATGTACATGTTCCTTGGAGCAGAAAAGATATATTGTCATTTACGAATGATTTCCCCAGACTGAGAAAAAAGCCAGTAGAATGGTATCGACAAGTTGACAGATTTGTAAAGGTGTCAAAGGTACTATGGATTGATTTAGATGGATTGTTTGACATAGTGGTGCTAACAGATTTATGGACAGAATGTAAAATATCTGTGGATTGGCCAAGAGAGGAATATCCCAGAAATGAGAAAACAGGAGCTCCTTCACCAGACGTGATGAGGAAGTATGAGCAAGTGATAGTATGGTTGAAAAACAAAATACCCCCGAAAGAAACTGATTGGGTAAAGATAGACAGAACAACACAGGAGCCGAAAGAAACTGTGCCTTCATTTTACGAAAGGTTGTTGTTAGTCTTTAAACAGTACAGTGGTTTTGAGGAATTAACCACTTGGATGCTAAGGTACATCCACCTCTTCCCATTGACTTTCCATTGAAATCAATGGAAACTCCATGACGAGTTACCCTTGTCATTAGCACTGAAGGGGTTAAATGAGAAAGACATGAGTCACTTTGTATATAGATTTGTATATGGATTAAGACCAGAAATTTCAGACATTATTATACATAGCATGATGGATTGGCAGTCGAGTTCAGTGGAGAAGGTTCTGAGACAAGCAAAATATTGTAGTGAGGAGATTGATGCAAAACAAAAGAAGCTGAAAGAGAAAGCCATGTGGGCACAAGTAAAAGTAGCCGAACAACAAGTAGCACAAATGGAGAATAAGAATGCAGGGAATCAAGGTGGGATTAAAGGTAAACCTAAATTGGTGGGGAATATTGATGAACTGAAAAAGAAAATGCCATATTTCAACTGCGGTAAACAAAACAGGTTGCCAGTACTGTGCAACAATTTAATCAATTATCTAATGAATGAGCTAACAATCGCTGTGTCTAGACCAATCTTTTTCTCCTTTTTCTCCTTTTGAAATACGAATGGAAATTAATTAAATACTGATGGTCTAGAAATTAATATGATTATAGTAATGTACTGCCTTTATTGAATGTAGTAGGCTACAACTGTGATTACAACTAGGACTAGCCCAGAGCCTACTACCCAAGAACTGACCAACAAGTTCTCCCACTCAAAAATTACCACAATTTTTATTCCCATCCTCCCCCACATCACCAACCCATGTGTGTCCAATGTTCAATGTCAATTCATGTTGTCCATCACAATGTCTAACGTCTTTTGAGATTGTCTTCCCAGAGAAAAGTCTCGTAGTTATCCCCTCCCCCAATCTTCAATTTTTCCTAATGTTTATTTAGTTTAATGGTGCTTGATGAAAAACAAATGGAAAATATAAAATTACAAAAAGAGTCATGTTTTTTTGAATTGTAAATAAAAATAAAAAATTCATATATATTTTTTCACAATAGGTGACTGAAAGAGTGGTCTTTTTGGAGGAGCGATTGTTAGCTCATTCATTAGATAATTGATTAAATTGTTGCACAGTACTGGCAACCTGTTTTGTTTACTGTATTCTTGGCGCAGCCTTACTGTGCTTTAAGCCAAATCCCTTGTTGTTATATTTCAACTGCGGCCAGATAGGGCATTGGAAACGAGAGTGTAAATATCCGCCTAGAGTTAATGGGCAACATACATCATTGCATCCGCAGGTGCAGTTTGAGGTAAATCAGCAGCAACCACAGCAACAGCAGATAGCAAATCGGCAAAGTCAGGTGCCGCAACCGCCACTGCCATACAGTGGGAATCAGCAGAGATACAGTGCAGAGACAGGATTCAGCGGTGGTGAGCAGGTAAAAAGACCGCAAAGAGTAAATGCGTGTCCTCAATATTGGTTGCAAGAAGAGAATGGCAGTGAGCCGGATGAAAGTTTCTGACGGTGCCTGAGGGAGGAAGAAGAGTGTGTGCTTGGAGCCACTCTTGAGGTAGATCAGTCAGGTCCATTTGTGAGCGGAAAAGTGAATGACGTGGAAATAACTTTCCTAGTGGACACTGGTGCTACCCGTTCTACTGTTAGATCAGTGGAAATTCAAAATCTTCCTCTCTCGGGTGAGACAATCCAGGTTGTAGGTGTAGCTAACAGACAAATAAATACTCCTTTGACAAAACCAGTGGAAATAGAGATTGGGACGTATAAAGATCTGCATCGGTTTGTGGTGTGCGACAGCAGTCCTGTTAATTTGTTAGGCAGGGATATATTGTGTAAAATGAACTGTGCCATATACTGTTCACCAGATGGCATAGAATTGCAGACTCCAGACGAAGATAGTTTGTATAAACTGACAATGCTCATGATTGAGGCAGAACAAGACAAACTGTTTCCTGTTTTTGACAAAGAGAAAATTCCTGTTGAACTGAAAGAGGCAGTGAAAGAAAGTGTGTGGGATTTCACTGGAAAAAATATAGGTTTGATGAAAGGAGTTGATCCTGTGAAAGTGTCTATAAAAGAAGGTGCAAGTTATCCGAATATACCGCAGTATAAAATGACTGCCGAAGTAATTGAAGGAATTACTCCAGTGATTGACAAAATGATTGAGCAGGGAATTTTAAGAGAAATCAAGAGTAGTCCTTGTAATTTACCAATTAAGGGATTGAAGAAGCCAAACGGAACATTTAGAATTTTGCAGGACCTGAGAAAAGTCAATAAAATTGTTGTCCCATGTTGTCCAATTGTCCCGAATCCAGCAGTGATTTTGTACCAAATACCTCATGATGCAGAATGGTACACAGTAATTGATTTATGCAATGCGTTCTTTACTGTTCCATTGCATCCAGAAAGCCAACCAATTTTTGCGTTTCGTTTCCAAAATCGTATCCTAGCATGGTGTAGAATTCCACAAGGGTACACTGAGAGTCCATCGATTTTTAATCAGCTGCTAAAGAAATCGTTGGAAAATTTGAGCATGCCTGGATAATCTGTGTTGGTACAGTATATTGAAGATCTTTTGGTTGCATCAAAAACAAAGGATGCCTGTATAATTGATACAGTAGCATTATTGAATCATTTGGCTGAGGAGGGACATAAAGTGTCTCCATCAAAATTGCAGTTTTGTAAAGAAGAAGTACAGTATTTAGGCCACAAGATTGCTAAGGAAATCAGACAGGTCACAATTGAAAGGATTAAAATGATACAAGGAATGCAGCCCCCCAAGACTCAAAGACAGGTGAACAAGTTACTTACCTTCGGTAACGCTTTTTCTGGTAGATACTAGATCTGCCTGTGGATTCCTCACCTTGTGAATATCCCCTTGCGTCAGCAACATTCGGAAATTCTTTTTGTAGCTTCGCGCCGACGTGGTCCCAGATGTCACAGAGGCACGGCACCGCTCGCGACTCCGCTGACGTCACCGACGCCTATAATAGGCCCACGCCGGCGTGATGACATCAGTTCCGCCCTTTTTTCCGTGCCTTCGAGGCACACGGACGGACCGATGACAGTAGACATATACCCAGTATACGCAGTACAAATACCAAGGTAACACACACAGTGTATAGCAAATGCAACAAAACATTTGAAATAAACAAATACATAATAGAAACTCTGGCATAGAAGAGTGGACAACGGGGAGGCGGGTGGGTCAGTGAGGAATCCACAGGCAGATATAGTATCTACCAGAAAAAGCGTTACCGAAGGTAAGTAACTTGTTCTTCTGATAGATACATCTGCCGTGTGGATTCCTCACCTTGTGAATAGAGTCCCACAGCAGTCCCCACTCCCGGAGGAGGGTGTCCACTCTTCTAGACCAGGAAATCCTGGAGGACAGAGCGTGCAAAATGACCTTCCCTCCTCGCCTCGGAATCCAAGCAGTAATGCTTCGCGAATGTGTGGAGGGAAGACCAAGTTGCCGCTCTACAAATATCTTCAACAGGCACACCTCTAGCCAACGCTGAGGATGATGATTTAGCTCTTGTAGAATGAGCCCTTATACCCTCTGGAGGTTCCTTACTGGCCAAAGAGTAGCAGATCTTAATACAGAGGACGATCCATCTTGATAAAGTCCTCTTATGGACCGCTCTTCCTTTCTTGCAGCCAGCAAAGCCAATAAAGAGCTGGTCATCCAAACGACAGTCTTTAGTCCTGTCCAGGTAAAAAGACACCGCCCTCTTGGGGTGAAGACGGTGTAATCTCTCCTCCTCCTTGGAAGGGTGTGGGGGAGGATAAAAGGTAGGAAGGGTAATGGATTGACCAAGGTGGAAAGGAGTCACCACCTTTGGCAGAAAAGCAGCCCTGGTCCTAAGAACCATTCGATCAGCATGAATGGTCAAGAAAGGGGGCTTGTGACTAAGAGCCTGAAGCTCACTTACCCTCCTTGCCGAGGTTATTGCAACGAGGAAAACCGTTTTGAAAGTCAGAAGCCTCATAGGACATTTGTGAAGAGGCTCAAAAGGAGCACCCATTAAAAATGTCAAAACAAGATTTAAATCCCACTGAGGCACAATAAAAGGAGTAGGAGGGAACTTATTCATGAGGCCCTTCAAAAACCTTAAAACTATAGGAGATTTAAAAAGAGAAGGCTGGTCAGGCAAACAGATAAAAGCCGACAGCGCAGAAAGATAAACCTTCACCGTGGCAACAGCAAGCCCCTGCTGTGCCAGAGAAAGGGCAAACTGGAGAACATCAGATAAATGGGCCCTCAAAGGGTCTATAGACTTCTCCCTGCACCAAGTAACACATTTTGACCACCTATAAGAATAGATGGACTTAGTGGAGTCACGCCTGGCTGACAAAATGACATCCACTACATCAGGAGGGAGAGAAAAACAAATCAGGTTGCCCCGTTCAATCTCCAGGCATGAAGGTGTAAGGTCTGGAGGTGGGGGTGTAGAACATGCCCCTCCATCTGAGAGAGGAGATCTGCCCTGTGAGGGAGACGGAGCGGCGGGTGAGAGGAGAGGTGGAGAAGGTCTGAATACCACACCCTTCTTGGCCAATCCGGGGTGATCAATATGACTTGGGCCCGGTCTTGGCGAATTTTCCTCAGAACCCGAGGAATCAAAGAGATGGGAGGAAACGCGTAAAGGAGTTGCAAACTCCAACTCAACTGAAACGCGTCCCCCACGGCTCCTTGCATCGGATACTGGAGACTGCAGAATGACAGGCAGTGAGCATTCTCGCGAGTGGCGAACAGGTCCACCCGAGGAGTCCCCCCACATCAGAAAGATGTCGCGAACCACCTCCGGGTGAAGCCTCCACTCGTGATCGGCAGAGAACTGCCGACTGAGACTGTCTGCACGAACGTTCTGAACCCCGGCCAGATGATTTGCCATCAGACAAATCTGATGGTCCTGAACCCAGGACCAGAGGCGCAGAGCCTCTCTGCAGAGACACTGCGACCCCACTCCTCCCTGCTTGTTGATGTACCACATCGCGGTCGTGTTGTCCGTCAGGACCTGCACTGACACACCGCGAAGGGAAGGGAGGAAGGCCTTGAGTGCCAGACGTATCGCCCGCAACTCTAGAAGGTTGATGTGAAGCAACCTTTCCTCTGGAGACCAAAGACCCTTGACCTCCAGGTCTCCCAGATGAGCACCCCACCCGAGAGTGGATGCATCCGTTATCACTGTGGCCACCGATGGAGGAAGTTGAAAAGGCTTTCCTTGTGACAGATTGCCTTCCACGCTCCACCAAGACAGATCCGCCGCAGCTTCTCTGGAGATCCTCACTGACTCCCTGAGATCTCCGTTGTGCTGATACCACTGCCTGCGGAGGCACCACTGGAGTGCCCTCATGTGCCAGCGTGCATGGTTGACCAACAGAATACAAGAAGCCATCTGTCCGAGCAGGCGAAGAACCTTCAGAACTGGAACGACCGCTCCATTGCAGAACAAAGGAATCATTTCCTGTATGTCGCGAATCCTTTGAGGAGGAGGGAATGCACGACACACAGTAGTGTCCAGTACCGCACCTATGAACAGGTTGCGCTGTGAGGGCACCAGGTGAGACTTGGGTACATTTATCGAAAAACCCAACCTGTGCAACAACTGAGTTGTCTCTTGCAGATGATGGAGCACCTTCTCCGGCGACTCCGCCTTGATCAGCCAGTCGTCTAGATACGGAAACACATGTATCCCCGTTCTCCTGAGATGAGCTGCCACCACTGCCATCACCTTGGTGAAAACTCGAGGTGCAGTAGTAAGACCAAACGGAAGGACCACAAACTGGTAGTGTTGTGACCCAACCGTAAAACGGAGATACTTTCTGTGCGACTTCAAGATGGGAATATGAAAATACGCATCCTGCAAGTCGATCAACACCATCCAGTCTTCTTCTAGCAGCGCTTGAAGAACCTGCGCAAGTGTGAGCATCTTGAACTTTTCCTGCTTCAGGTAAAGGTTCAAAATTCTGAGGTCCAGGATTGGCCGAAGCCTGCCATCTTTCTTGGGGATCAGAAAATACCGGGAGTAGCACCCCTGACCCCTTTCCTGCTCTGGAAGCACCTCTATCGCACCTTTTCGAAACAAAGCCAGGACTTCTTCCTGCAGGAGAAGCAGGTGGTCCTCCGAACAATAACCCTGGCAAGGAGGGTAATTGGGAGGGAATTCCTGGAAAGGAAGTGCATACCCATTCTCTACAAGATTGAGAACCCAAAGATCCGATGTTATAAATTCCCAATCTTGTAGAAAATGTGTAAGCCGACCCCCCACTGGGCCCACATGATCCGGAATGGCGGATCAAGGGCTGCTTTGCTGCGTTGGAAGGGGGTTGGGAAGGGGAGGAGGAAGCTTGACGACCTCTAGGGCGGGATCTTTGCCTGCCCCTGTACGAATTGTACAGCGTATTCTGCTGCTGTTGTGGCTGCTGCTGAGATGGTCTGTAAGAACGAAAGGAAGATCTGCCAAACCCTCTGAAGCGTCTTCCAGTAGTACCTCTGGACTGGAGACCCAAAGATTTTGCAGTGGCTCTACTGTCCTTAAAACGTTCCAAGGCAGCATCAGCCTTCTTACCAAACAATCCTGAGCCATCAAAAGGCAAGTCCATCAAAACAGACTGAACGTCTGCAGAGAACTCTGATGATTTAAGCCAGGCAGCCCTCCTAGTGGCCACGGAAGAGCCCATGACCCTCGCCACCGAATCAGCAGTGTCCAGACCACTCTGAATCACTTGCCTCGCAGCTGCCTGAGTGTCCGATATCACCTCCTGAAAATCTTTCCTCTCTTCCTCAGGGATTTTCGGAACCAACTGCTTGACAGAATCCATCAATGCATGAATATACCTCCCCATCAGACAAGTTGCGTTAGTTGACTTAAGCGCCATACTGTCTGAGGAGAAGACTTTCTTAGCGGTTTGATCCTGCTTCCTGGATTCCTTATCCCCAGGAACCTGCGGAAAAGCCCCAGCAGACCTTTTCGAACAGGCAGCCTGTACAACTAAACTCTCAGGCAGGGGGTGTGTTGACAAGAATTCAGGGTCACCTGGAGCAACTCTGTACCTCCTCGCCACTGTCCTAGAAACTGCAGGAGCAGACAAAGGCTTCTTCCAGACTTCATAGATGGGCTCAGATAAGGCATCATTGAAGGGTAACATAGGTTCAATAACAGATGAGGGTGAATGAAGAACCTCAGTTAAAATATTTGGCTTATAATCAGCAGTGGGCAGAGTAATGTTCAATAAGCTCGCTGCTTTTTTAATAACGGTGTGATAAGGCACCACATCTTTCGACGGTACATTTGACACTGAAGTCAAATCCCACTCAGGAGACAGTTCAAGCCCACTGGCCTCACCCAAGTCCTCAAAAGGATCTTCAGAATCCTGTAACTCCCCTTCTTCAGTATCTGAATATTGATATCTTTCTTCTTCCAGAAGTCTCTGAGCTTCTCTCCGAAATCTTTCCTTCACAATAGAAGTCTATGGATTCGGAATCGACTCCGACGGGGTCGGCGTCGAACCCGAAGTCAGATGAGGTCGTTTTATACGAGGTCGAGCAGAATCCTGCTTCGGAGTCGTAGGTATCGGCGTCGATGGAACCGGCGTCGATGGAGTCGGTGTCGTACGCTTCGGCGTCGACGACACCGGAGGTGTCGGAAAATGCCAATGCGGTGGTATAGCCAGCATAAAAGGCATGAAGGGCGCAGGGGCATAAGCCTGGGGAACACCCAAGTTAAAAGCCATAGGACCCGTGGGACCAACAGGTGCACCAGACGGGAACATTGCCCTGGAATAAACTCCAAACATGGCGTTCAGGAACTGAGATGGATCCTGACCTGGAGCCGGAAAATCCGGATATGGACCTCTTGGTTGTTCCTGAGGAGGCGGAGTCGAAACGACGTCGACCTCTTCATCGAGTCCAGGAACCGGGGTCGACGAACCCGCAGGTACCGGAACCTCGACTTCACCAGCCCCCTGCTCCTCACCTTCATCCTCCTGACCAGAAGGATTGGATAGAACTGGAGAATGGGCCTGCTTCTGAGACTCGGGCAAATTCGGATGCGAAGCCTCACCAACAGAGTTATGATCTTCCGATTCCGAAACTTCCACTTCCTTACTCAGAAGTTTGACCTGAGACTACGGTCTTGAACTAGAGTCCTTTTCTGAGTGATGACGAGACTCATGGCTCCTCTTCTTGTGCTTCTTCTTCGAAGATTTCGAAGCATGAGCCGAAGACGACTCAGAGCGTGACCTCGAATGAGACCTCGACCTCGAACATCGAGATCGAGACTTCGAAGACTTCTTAACTCTCTTATTCTTTAGTTTTGCTACGAGGAGTTTCGTCTCCCTCTCTCGTAAAGCCTTCGGGGTCATCTTCTTGCAGCAAGGGCAATCTTCGACGTAATGGTCGGAACTCAGGCACCAGACACCGCATTCATGCGGGTCGGTTATAGACATTGTCTTGCCACATTCCCCGCAAGCCTTAAAACCAGTCTTCTTCGACGACATCTCGAAGAAATTAAAGATAGACACAGTAATAGAATAATAGTAACAAAGTTACTGTGAAGCTACAGTACGATCCCAGAAAACCGTTAGCGTCGACGACGCGGAAAAAAGGGAACTGATGTCATCACGCCGGCGTGGGCCTATTATAGGCGTCGGTGACGTCAGCGGAGTCGCGAGCGGTGCCGTGCCTCTGTGACGTCTGGGACCACGTCGGCGCGAAGCTACAAAAAGAATTTCCGAATGTTGCTGACGCAAGGGGATATTCACAAGGTGAGGAATCCACACGGCAGATGTATCTATCAGAAAAGAATGTTCCTAGGAATGGTGGGTTATTGCAGACAGTGGATAAGTGGATTTTCATTGATTGCAAAACCATTTCAGAGACTGACAAAGGCAGATATCAGAGACCCTATTGTTTTCACCAAAATAGAGATGGAAGCATTTGAACAGCTAAAAACTAAATTGTGTGAAGCACCAGCTTTGGGAATGCCTGATTACGAAAAAGAATTTGAACTGTACTGCAGTGAGCGAGAAGGATGTGCTCTGTCAGTATTAATTCAGAGGCATGGAAGAATGAGAAAACCAATTGCGTATTTCTCAGCTGTTTTGGACCCTGTTGCAAAGGCATTGCCAGGTTGTCTGAAAGCAGTAGCAGCAACCATAGTAAGTCTGGAGCAAAGTGAAGGAATTGTGATGGGATTTCCTGTGAGAGTCTATGTACCTCATTCAGTGGAGATTCTCCTCACAAGAGCAAAGACTCAGTACATGACAAACAGCAGAATGACAAGTTATGAGAAAATAATTTTGGGAGCTGAGAATGTGACAATTGCAAGATGTGTGAATGTCAACCCATAAACACTGTTACCTGATACAGTTGAAGCAGAAGTGAAAGGTGAGCTTGATCACAAGTGTTTGGATGTTCTGGAATATTGCACAAAGCCTCGTCCAGACATTAAAGATGAACCTTTGCTTGAATCAGATTTTGTAATGTTCGTGGATGGATCATGCTTGAGAACAGAGAGTGGTGTTCTAAGTGCTGCATATGCTGTTTGTACAGTTGCAGAAGTGCTGGAAGCATCTTGTCTGAAAGGAATTCATTCTGCTCAAATAGCGGAGTTAATTGCTTTGATACGAGCATGTGAATTGGGAAAAGAGGTGAAAGTAACCATAGTGACTGATAGTCAATATGGTTATGGAGTTGTTCATGATTACGGACAGCTCTGGTCCCAAAGAGGTTATTTAACCTCTGCAGGAACACCCATTCGAAATGCAGAGTTTGTAAAGACATTGATTGATGTGATACAGTTGCCTGAAAAATTGGCTGTGGTAAAATGTTCTGCCCACAAGAAAGGTGAGGATTATATCACCAGAGGAAACAGTTATGCAATTGCAAAGCATTGCGCCGAAAATCAAATTTCAATCAATCGGGAGAAAACTGAAGAACATGTTCCAAGTCCTTTAATGCTAACCACTGAAGTGGAAACTTGGCAGGAAGTGAAGCAGATGCAGGAAGAGGCAGGAACAGAAGAAAAAGATATTTGGTTAAAATCAGGTTGCAGACAAAGGGAGGAAGATGAAATTTGGGTTTACAAAGATGAAAGACCAGTAATGCCCGATAGCATGATTTCAGATATGGCCCGAATGTACCATGGTCAAGCACACATTGGCAGAGACGCTATGATTCGTCTCTTTAGGCAGACTTGGTATAATCCTAAATTCAGAATGATTGCGGAAAGTTTGTGTCAAAGATGCTTGGTCTGCCAGCAATTCAATCCAAACAGAAAAACTGTTGTAAGTTTGGGACCCATAGGACGGGAGGGTGGCCCATTTACAAGAGTTCAGATGGATTTTGTTGAATTACCTCCATGCAACAGACTCAGATATGTTCTTGTGATAATCTGTTTATTCTCTCGATGGGTAGAAGCTTTCCCCACGAGAAGAAATGATGGATTAACTGTTGCTAAACTGTTCTTGCGTGAGATAATACCACGTTTCGGGTTCCCGGTCACGATTGAATCGGACAGAGGCCAGCATTTTCAAAATGAGTTGATGCAGATGATTTGTGAAGCTCTGGACATTCGCCAGAAGCTACATTGTGCATATAGACCTGAGGCTTGAGGAGTAGTTGAACAGGTGAATGGAACAATTAAAAATAGAATTGCAAAGATGTGTTTGGCAACAGGAATGAAGTGGCCAGATGCTTTGCCACTTGTGTTAATGACATTAAGAAGCATACCTGACAGAAAAACTGGATTAAGTCCTCACGAAATCTTGATGGGAAGGGTGATGAGGCAGGCTTATGTACCAGTTAATAAGTTGATAACCATAAATGATGACATCATTCTGGATTACTGCAAGAATCTATCTGATGTAGTAACTTCTGTGCTCCACCAGGTGGGAACTGAATCAAATACCAAAGAGAAAATTCCAGCTCATGATCTAGTCCCTGGGGACTGGGTGCGAGTGAAAGTTCATAGCAGAAGGAATTGTCTGGTACCAAGGTGGCAAAGACCACGTCAAGTGATCTTGGTCAGTACTAATGCAGTTAAGTGTGCTGGACTGAAAAGGTGGGTTCATGTTAGTCACACCATCCGTGTGCCTGAAACTGAATACCCATACGACGGTGAAAGTACAACTGACTGATTCTGAAGGTGAACCAGAAAAGGATCCAGATATTGAAGATCGACAGGAACGTCGACATCTGGAAGTATCAGAAGCCAGTTCTGCGTCTGAAGGTGAAGGTGAAAGGGAGATTGTTGAAATACCAGATTCAGAAGATCAACTTGAAGGTCGAGAATCGGTAAAGACAAGCACCAGCAAAGACGCAAAAGAACGTGAAGAAAAAGTTGTTGAAAAAGAGAAAACTGTAAAGCAAACTGAAGACTCTGAAAGCAGGAACGGAAATCCTGAAACTGGAGAAAAGGAAATAACTCACGACAAGGATGAGATTCCAGGTACCAGTTATGAAGGTGTTCCTAACAGAGTAACAGTAGAGAGAACTGAAACTGATGAAGACAAAGACATTGTAAAGATCATAATCAATGATACAGTAGAAGACACTGAAAGTGAAACTGATGACAGTGCAGATGAAACTCCATTAAGAAAAAGCACAAGAAAAAAAGCTTGGAGAGTGGAGCATAATACAATAGAGCCGAAGACTAAGAAAGTCTGCAAAGGAGACAATTGGCCTAAGGGAACTGGAGGATTAAGATTCAAAATAGCGAACAAAACAAAAGAGCAAGAAGACCAAGTGAATGAGATCTCTAGCCAGAAAGAAACATTGGGAAAGAAAATAGAGACTATTCAAAGGCCTAAAAGAGTAAGACGTCCAAATCAGAGGTACAAATCACCTGAGTGGACATACATTGTACTGCCACCAATTGTTGAAGTTAATAGTAGTCAAGAAAACTTGTACAACCCAAAGCCAATTGGGAAAAGTGAGTAAAGAAGTCAATTAAAGAAATGGAAAGTTAGGTGCTCAAAGTATATGATATTCAAATAAAAGGTCTGAAGTCCTGTGAGACAGATTTGTAAATATAGAAGAGGTCAGAGTTGAGAAAAGGTCGAAGAAAACTTGTTAGAGTGCTAAGTGGTGTGAAATCTATAGGTGACACAAGGTCGAAGAAACGGTGTTAGGGAAGATGGCAATGAATAATCACAGAACGAAGTGTTCTATTTTTAGAAAATGGTGTAGATGCTTTACAATATGTATGGGGTTGATGATGATATTGTGGGTAATTGTAGCTATTGTGATACGTTTCCAAGGTAATTTAACAAAACTAAAGCCAAATGTGAGTTTAAGTAAACAAAGTGAGAAAGAAAAGGTGCTTGAGACTCATGTGTATAAACCAGAATTGTATCAAGATAGATCCATCAGTGATTACACCAAAAATACTTTTTCAAAGTTATTGCTTGAGTACATTAAATCAATGAATGTTGATGACTGTTATGTTTGTGTAAAATTGCCAGCATCAGTGTCAGAAGGGGTGACCTATCACCACCTTCCTCTTACATATGGAGTAACTTGTAGTGTAATTGCAAGTTTGTTTTACAAGACTGGGAAACTGGAGTATCATTACTCTAATGTAGATGAGATATTTGCAAAGTTAAAGATTGACAATACCTTAAATAAAAGAAAACATGCAGAGGTAATGGGAGAATATTTTCTAGAAGTAGATGAGTTAACGCACGAGTATGCATTTAATAATAATTTGACATGTAAAATGAGAGTTGAAGAAAAGGCATTTTTAAATATGGTTGAGGAAAGAAGAATTGCTTACAAACGGAAAGAGAAAATGAAACATGCAAAGTCTAAATATTACACATTTGATGATGAGAACATTGAGGACAAGAATGTGAATGTAGCAATCAATATAGATGCACCAATGTTGGGAAAATTTTGTAATAGGAGAGACAATTCGATGTATGACAATTATTTTGTGGGTGCAAGTCAAAGTGAAGATACCTATAGAATTATAGGGGGTTGGGGATTTAAAGGAGGAAATGATCCTGTTTTTCCTGGAATTTATTTCATATGTGGGAATAGAGCTTATTATAGACTGCCAGACCACTGGTATGGGACATGTTATGTGGGTTTGGTCTTTCCTAAAATTTTCCATGTAGATAGAGGTACTAATGGAAAACATGAGATAGGTAAAGTTTTAAGTAGAAAAGAAGAGAGACTGTGTTAGAAATAATAGGTGATGTATTTGGAGCACTGATACCAGCACTGGGAATTTCGTTTAATGCAAATAGAATCAGAAAATTGTCTACAATAGTTGATAAATTATCAACAGATACAGCAGGAGGATTCCTAATGGTGGATACTGAAATGGTTGCTATGAGAGCTATGGTTATGCAAAACCGACTTGCCCTTGATATAATTTTAGCAAAAGAGGGAGGAGTCTGTGGAATATTGAAAGTTCAACACTGTTGTACTTATATTCCAGATAAAAGTCAAAACATTGAAAAGTATATTATAAATATTACACATTTGCATAAAGAAATTGAACCACTGGAGGTTGAAGGTGTCCTTGAAATACTGGGTAAAAGTTTCTCAGCAATTAAGCATTGGTTTCAAGAAATAGGTAGTTCAATTATAGGTAAAATACTAATACCGATAACAGTCTTAGTGGTAGTAATCCTTATGATAAGGTTATGCTGTATATAGAAAGGTAGACGAGATTTCAGAAACTTGATAAAGAAAAGGAATGAAGAACAATTAGCAAGAATAAGAGAAAAGAATGAGATAGAAATGGAGGAAGTAAAAGAAAAGGTTTTCAAAAATTCGAAAGAGAAAGAGACAAAAGTATAGATGACATTAACAAAAAGAAGTTGAAACATGTTCTGCTAAATTTTCCCAAATTTTGAGGGTTATTTGGTGATAAAATCACCAGATGAGGGAATTGATGGAGCGAGGTGGCAAACGCAAAAGTTAATGTCCCATAACGTTAATATTTACTGATTGCATGTTCTGTGAAATTAACCAACCATAGAGTAAAATGCACACATTATTTTATTATTACACACGTGGAAAACTAATTTTGCTTGCATGATTGCAATAAAAACTAGCTAATATGTACTGTTATTGTGTTGTGAATTAATGCACAGCTTGAAAAATAACCAAAACGCAATTTAAATGTGCTTATTGTATTCATTTGTGTGGTGGAGAGGTCGAAATGTAAGTATAAAAAGCATTTGTGTGGCTTATTTGCTAGGTAACAACTAACTGGGAAACATTAGTTAGGTGGGAGGTAAACAGAATGGGTTTAAATTCAATAATTAACATAAATCGGTGTTTGTTTTTACGATAGTTCCAAAAGTGGCCTCTGAGGCCTATGCGAAAGATGGCTGCTCGGGTAAACTGTGAGCAAGAGCTGAACTGCGCAGGCGCGCCAAAAACCTGCAAGTCAGAGTGAACTGCCTGTGCTCGAGGAGGTTCAAGGCTACCATGGCCCGGAACCTAGGATGGGTGCCAAGCATGGACGATGTAATGCTTAGAGCCTGGGAGAGTTGATGCATGTTACAAATGCAAGGAAGCGCCTAGGCCACAGACTGATTTAAACAAAGACCCTTTATTTCTTGCCGACACGTTGTGAAAATGATGCTGTAATGGTGAAGAAATGTTCACCCACCCCGATTCTGTCCAATGAGAGACCAAATAAATGATGGTAGTTACAATTTAGATAGATTAAGTTAGAGAAATAGGGTATAAAAACCCCTGGTTTTAGCTAGAAGGGGTCGCTTTTTCGATTTCTACTGGAGAAGCTGCCCGATTCCTGGATGTAAGATCCTAATGTTTTCCTTACTTGTTTGCTTTGCAGGATTGAAGGATAAGATAAGGGTGTTAGTTAGGGATGTTAGGAGAGAATGAAATTGGAACTATCTATTCTTTGCTAAACTTTAACTGTTTTCTAAAATAAAGCGATTTTCCTTGAGCTCTAAATAAAATGATCATTTTTTTTAAATAAATGATAAGTTTTACTGAATAAAGATTTACTAATGCATAAATGTCAGACATGATAAAGTTTTGAAATGAATAAAAATTAGATAAATGAAGAAGTAAAAGCTGGTCTTTGATTCTTCCTACGCCTAATTTCCATTCTAGTAGATCCATTGCCACTATGGTGGTGTGTCTGAATAATTAAAGTCTGAATAAAACCATGGTAAATGTTTTAAATCTGCAGGTGTAAATAATGAATAGTTAAATAGGTTTAGACGCTCCACCAAATGTTACAACATTTCTCCATTGCGATTCACCAGAGCCTTGAAGCCGAGTGTAAGTGAACAGGGTAAACGCGCAGTGTTATGGGCCCCACTGATGCATGATGTGTGCGTTATAAGGTTTCAGGGAAATGGTGAGCATTAATTAGAAATGATTTCTGGAGCCGTGCTGTAGCAGAATCACAGCTTACCTGTTCTTAGATGATCACCCACCTATCTTTGCAGAAGGTGCTTTAATCCACTGGGATATTTTAACCCACAGTCCGATTTTAGTATTTGTGAGAGTTTGAGCTTTTGGCACTGTAAATGACCAAGCCTTTTATTGATGTGTTTTGAAAACCTGCAAGGGGTACATAAACACCCACTTTGTACTTATGGTCGTTGCTTACAAGAAGCAAGGCTGGTAGTAACGGATTCTCTTTTACCTCAAGCCTTGCAGCCAGTCTTGCTTCTTGTAAGCAAGGGCTACAAGTACAAAGTGCGTATTTAAGCACCACTTGCAGGTTTTCCAAACACAAATAAAAAACATTGTCCTTTACAATGCCAACAGCTCAAACTCTTGCAAAAGCGAGACCTATTGCATTGCAAATGCTAGTTTTAAACGATGAAAGGGTTTATGGATTCATGTGAATAGCAATATCGTGAATGATATCATGTATGTGATTTGAAATGGTCAGAGATGTCATCAATTATATCAACTGATATGTCATGAGTGATTTAATATGTGAGGTCATAAGCAGTTCTAGTTAGTTCTCTAAACTAGAACTGGTAAATGTAAGCATTTTTGTTTTTTAAACGTTAGCGCTTTTTTTTTTTTTAATATCCAACTATCATGTCACCTTAACTTTTGGGTTTTTTCAGTGAACTTCTGTGGTCTTTTGGTAATTTTCTTAATTGCGCATATGCACAACCCCCTCTGGCAACCTGCGCCTAACCCCATTATGCTGTGTGTGACCTGTGGCAGTGCACAGTGGGGCAACAATGGTAATAAATAGCATATTACACAGCACTCTGGCCCAGATGTCCATCCATTTTACTAGCGAAATCGGTCGCAAACCGATTGGTGACTGCAAAATTGGTCGTACGCAACGTACGAAAGGCACTCGCTAACCCAAGTTTTGCAATGCGAATGAATACTGACTCGCAAAAAATGTGACCGGTATTTGTGTCATTTGCGAGTCACCAATTAGAATGTACAGATCAGTCGCAAATAGTGAAAATGCGCAAAAAGGCCCACTAATCAGAACCATGTGGTAACCAGGCCCAGAATGCATCCGAACAGTTTCCACAATGACTGCCCTGTATGTGATAGCGAGGAGGATGCAGATACTGCCTGCTCAGCAGAGGAGGCGGAGACAGGAGAGTATATTCAGAGCCAGGCTAACATTGTTTGAGAAGACAGAGGAAGAGATTTATGACCAGTACATGCTAAGCTGCACTGTCATCCTAGACCTCATAGATACTCTGAAGCCACAAATGGAATGCAGACCCTGCGGAGCAATGCAATCCCCACACATGTACAGGTGTTGCGCTCCTTCCACCCATTGACCACTGGTAGCTACCAAGAGGTCACTGCAGTGGCCGGAGGTGTGCCGCAGAGTGCGCTTTCATGTTTCTTTAACAATTTCCTAAATGCCATGCTACACCACATCCATCAACACATCTACCTGCCAGGGATGAGGTGGAACTGGAAAATACAAAACTGCAATTTTACAGAATAGCAAGTTTCCACAGAGTGCATAGATGGGACCCATGTGCCCATATGTCCCCCATCCCATAGAGAAAACATATTCCTTATTAGGAAAAGCACACATTCCCTCAATATCCAAGTTGTCTGCGACGCAAACATCAACATAGACATTGTTGCCAAATATCCTAGAGGCACCCATGACTCATACATCTTCAGACACAGTGGCATATACCAGAAATTACAAAGAGGTGATTTTGATGAAGGATATCTACTAGGTACAGACATGTCATGTCCACAGGGAGATGCATTTGCACTTTAATGCCCTTCTGCATGTTGTCTCACCATCATATATCTCTCACCAGGTGACAGCGTGTATGCCGTGCAGCTATAGATCCTCACACTGTACCTGTCTCCCAACAAGGCACATGAAAGGCGGTACAACAGGGCACAGAGGTGACCCAGGATTGTGATTGAGCCCACATTTGGCATCCAAAAATCAGGTTTCAGGTGCCTTCACAAGAGTGGCGAAGACCTGCAGTATGCACCTAAGACGGTCTGCAAAATAGTGGTGCCATGTCCCATGCTCCACAACATGGCCTGCAGGGTTGGATTGCCCATGGATGTGGCTGAATGAGAATCGGAGGATGAGGACCCAGGACCAACTGCCCAACAGCAGAGGGATGGTAGCTCTGCAGCAGAGGGGCGCAGGGACCACATAAGCTTCATTTTTAAAGGTATGTCCAAAGTAATGACACACTACTCTCTACATAAGACAGTACAAATTGTAAAATTAACTTTGAATTTTAGCTTTATTGTGCAAGCTTGCACAAACAAATTCAGGACAACCTGTCCATCCCAAAATGCATGATCAAATGCATAACTATATTGTGGTTACATCACCACAAATGATGACAAAGATGTGGGCCAATGACTATGCAGTTAGTCTTCACAATTCACTTTCAACCTCTACATCCAGCCTGGGTAGAGCTGCCTCTTGGAATACCAGCCTGGTGGCTGCTGCTTCTACTCAGAATTGGTGTTTCGACAGCAGAGACGCTACTGCAGCTGGAAACTTCACTGTCAGGGCCCTCTGTTGCACCACCACAGGCAAACATACTAGTTTGTTGTATCGCCACAGCTGCAGTTATTTATTGCAGGCCGCGTGCCACATCACCACTGTAGGGGCCCATTGATCTCCACCTGGAGACCTAGGGTGCGCCTCGTGTGTTGGGTAGTTGCATGTACTACCCTTCCAATGGCCCTAGGCAAAGCGTCCATTTTGTGTCCCATGCTGCGCTCCATGCATCTGTGCTGCCCCCTTTCCTCAGCCAATTCTTTGCACAGATCACCAATAGCACCTGGGGGGGGGGGGGGGCATCAAATTTAGCTTCCAGGCGGCAGTGGTTATCAGTCAGCTTTTGTGTGATGTCCCTGAATCCCGGGGTCAGCTTAAGGTTCATCTGCCTTTGTTGTTGTTGTTGCAGGCACTGGATACTGAGCATCGCCTGTTCCAGACCTCCAAATAACACATGATTGGGTGTGCCAGCAGAGCGTTGAGTGTGCAGACTGGCTTGCATTCGCCGTACGGACTGCTGGGTTGTACGTACTAGCCGGACCCTGGTGATAGGAGTGCATATTGATGCTGCTGTCTCCCGTGATGCTGTCACACTGGCTGTATCCTATGTTGAGGTTGCTGCAGCAGTGTCTGGGACTTCAGGACAACTTGTCCCACCTGATGCTCCCCCATCCTACCCTTCCTCCAGCTGGACCTGATCCTGGCTCCCTCAGTGTCATTTGCATTGTGCTTTCCTCGCAGTGGTGTATCTATGTGGCAAAAGATGCAAGGAGAAAATGAATTGTGAGTCACTAGATCAGTGGTGTTGCAATGTTTATCAGCTCATGTAATTCCGTAACTACACTGTATACGTCACTGACTAAGTTTCCCATAATGCACCATTTAGGTTTATTTTGTGTGGCAATGGAATTGTGGGTGTGGATGAATAGTATGCATATGCAGAACAGGCTTTAGTGGTGAATTCAACATTTCTTACACATTTCACACCTATCAGGGTTTGTTGGTGACTGTGATGTGTCAAGGGTCCCAAATCCGACAACTGCCGCCCTCTCCCGGGTGCTCTCCACCATGGCCTCTACTCCAGATGGTTACGATCCAACAGATGGCCCTCCTCCTGTCCCTTGTACTTCTCGCAGACGTGCAGCCACCCTCTCCTTGGCCTTCGAGCGCAGATCATACCATCTTTTATGGATTTTGTCCAGGGACCTCTGTACCACACCAAGGGCATTGACGTGTTGCTGTATTCCTCTCCAGTTCTTACGTTTGCCCACTTCAGGGGCACTGTGCGATGCCCTCCCAAACAACTCCTCATAGTTATTGCAGCATTCCTCCATTATGATTTCTATCTCCTTTTCAGAGAATTTGAGCTTCCTCAGATGCTCCTTCTCAGCCATGTCACAGGCTTTACTGCTCATTGTTTTTCTGAGAGGCTGTATGCAGTGTTGAACTATGCTGCTGCACCTAACCATGTGCTGGATAATATGCTCAGGAATCTCCTGGAACACCACTTCGTGTTTTCGGGTCCTTCAGCTCTACCAGTAAGTGTTTTTCTCACAGTCACAATTTGCGTGCACTAAATGTTTCTGCTCTCGCTATCTGTGCATGCTAAATGTCCTTTTCAGTGGAGGACGCTATTAGTGAGTGCTTACCGACTCTCGATCATGGTACTTCTTTGATACGTAGGTACTGTTTTGCGACTCGCAATTATGAGTCGCAAATTTTATTGGTTGTACATCTGGGACTCCATCTATATATGTATGTATACTGCCACACACAAATCAAGGCAGGAAATGTTTCTTGCTTTTAAACTGGACTAAACTATTCTATTGTATAATTTCTTTTTTTTTTTTTACTGCAACCCAGGTGAAGCAAACATCTAGGGGCCATTTAATATAGATACGGATTAGGGTGTTTTATTGCATGCTTTTTAAAGATTAAAAGTTAAAAAGCAAGAAGGGTTAGTTATCCTCGAGATTTGAAGATCTGTGACCATTGAAAAGTGTGGAAGATAAACAGAAAAATTACTCAATCATGTTAGAAGAATTAAATATCAAACTGGCGTACCACATATTATGTTCCCATGAAGCCATGTTGTGGTCTCTATTAAGTTTTATAAATCTCTAAAACGTTTGGCCAAATTATTTAATATTGCCACCATCGTTGCAAAAAAACCTAAAGCAATGTAACATCTTATGGATCATTTTAATATTTTACACATTTGTATATCTATTTAACAGAATTGTTCTAATTAAATGTCCTGGCTCATGACTTGCAAGATAAGGTGCAAGGATGTGAGTTGCTACACAAAATGTTTTGTTTCATTCCTGAAAATAGTCCTTTTTTAGAACTCATGAAGGAAAACAATTTCTCGTGGTGAGCTGTAGAGTATGTAATCCAAGCTGGCCCACACCAGCTGCATACTCTGTTCACAGGCAGAGGGGTTGTGTATCCTGGTACACTGTCCACAAAGGCAAGACCTTTATCCACCCTCCTATAACATTATGATCATGTACATCTACCTTTGAATCCACTCAATGAACGGGAAAACAGAGCTTGTCTGCTATAAAAGCACAAAAAGCTTAAAACCCTAGCAGCTGCTTGGGTAGCTGAGCAACAAGTACACAGAAAGGGATCGAGGCACAGAGCGGTAACAACGGCAGTGTTAAAAACAAGGCTTCATAATTCAAATAATAATAATTTAAAACTTCCTTAGATCTTTTCCTTTAATACTTTCATCTGATTATTTCATTCCATTTGAAATAATATGTGCACTTCATTGTTTCAGTCACAAAATGTTCTCTTGGGATGGAGAAATGGTGAAGGACAATGCCCTGGAGCACAATCAAAATCCACATAGTGTAAGCGCCCCAGGGATCTTCCAAAAAAAAAAAAGTCACTTTCTCAGCACAATAGTGCAAGGCACTACACCAGGAAGCTTCAGTCTACCCTGCTGAATACCAAGCAAGGCCAATACCGCAAGAAGCCAAGCAACTGGGAAGTGCAGAGTGTGCTGTACAGTACAACTCTCCCGCCACGTTCCTTGTGTGCCAGTTCAAGGCACTGCAAATAAAACCAGTGCTTGCTGGGTAGAGTCAACAGGACGTGCTCCCCACCTCAAGTACAACAAAGGAAAAAAGCAGTCTCTTGTGAGGCAGGCATGCTGGTTGTGCCACAGCTTTTCCTTCAAGCCCTTGTTATAGCACATTATGCTCACATTCCCTTAGTGGTGGCAGCAGGAATTAACATAGGAATCCTTCTTCTCCCTCAGGTTCACACCCCTGGTCTCTGAAAATAAAGGACAGAGCTGTCGATCAGGAAATATCACATTTTGGCCTTGGGTCTGTAGAGTTATTTACAGGATGTACAGTCTGTTATTGTTGGTTGGTGATTTATCATACATGGCCACAATCAGGAATCATTAGGTGCACTGGAACAAACAAGTCGGTTGGGACTTTCTTGATACATATTAAATTTCAATCTTGTGGTAATAAATAAGAAACAAATAGCTATGCGTTTAAACTCTCAACTCCATCTAAATTTCCTAGAAACTACTCACTATTTGGCAAAAAGCTTTTAATATCACTTGTAAATTCTTTCCATAAAGGCATAATCCTTCAGCTTTTATAATTCTGCAGAGACAGCTCATGTTAAAGAGTGTTCAGCAGCTTGGTATAAAATCAAAACAGGATTTAGTGCAATGTCTTCCAATTCAGAATCAATTCAGTGTCACTCTGGAGAAAAATAAACAACTATCGGGATTTTACATAAAAGCTTTTCCTTAATCTGAAACTGCTTAAAGATACCTAGGTGATTCTCACCTCTTAAGCTTTGTGTAGATCTTTCTTGGCTCACTTTTCTACAAAGACTTGTTAGACTGTGTAACTCGAAGGGCGCCTGTCATAGCCCAGAACATACTGCATTTGAACAGGCAGAAACCTGTTGGGCTAGCAATTGGTATGGGAAGTGAAGTGAGAGGGGTTAACCTGTGTGGGCTTTTGGTAACCCTTTCCAGCAGAGATGGATGTGCCATCCTCAAATGGAGCAGCAGTAGCGGAAACAGAAAACATCAGAACATTACCCTAGCACACCCAAGACTTGGCAAGCGTAAAGAGGTTCCCTTAGCTAGCATTAGTACGATGGTGCAGACATCACCGTATGTGCACAGCTATACAATTCAGCTTACACTGTCCATTGGAGACTGCCCCTGCTGAATGTGTTTTAGGTATATGTTCAGTGACCTTTCTTGATTTCACAGGCTGGTTTTCTTGGAGTCTAGAGCTCAGCACCTAGTGGTTGAGAGACTGATGCTTCCAGAGCCAATAAATCTATCATAACGGCACACAGTAGAATGCTGCCTGGATAGAAACACATATACAATCCACATGCAATGGGTGACAGGAACTCTATGATTCTCACCTGTAATCACTTGGAAAGCAGTAAAATTCACATAATCTTCAGCTATCTTTCGAAAGAGTTCATCTGAAACAACAAAATGCAGGAGTCAGGGAGGCTGCACATACTCTGCCATCCAATCGATCAGCAGTATTTGCACTGGCGACATTTAACCTATTATGGAGGTACGGCACTAAACATAGCTATAAACTAAATAACATTCTCAGCAAGCATTCATTCAGTTTGTGCAACAGCTGCTTCTATCCTGGCCCCACAGCAGGATGATGGCATCAAAGACTATACCAAAGATATTTTGATACAATAATCCAGACTGATATTTATATGATCCTGCACATTTCCTGAAAACTGCGCAAATCTAATCAGTCACAACCAGGGACTGCTGGCTTCTAAAAATAAGTGCACATGGGTCCTTAATTTCAGATATCGGTCATGCAGAGTTGCATTTAATATTGCAATAACGTCTAAATGAAAGTTTAGCAAAATACACTCTTAGTCAGCAGACAGTTAACAGACTTTCATAAAGATACATTTTTGAACTAATATGATCTACATCCTGTTCACCCAAGTTCATTACCCAGCTCAATCTAACTTTTGAGAAAGGGCCTGGGGTACGGAGTAGGAAACACTTGTACAGTTGGGAGGCCCCTTGGCGGCCTAATGGGGCCACTGTTAGTTTAACCTCTAATGCATCACATTCGGGGTCCTCTGTAAGCAGCTCTCTATGTGACTCAGGGGCATGTCGTACTTGCAGGTAGTTAAAGGATTGTGTAGACTATATTCAGTTTTAAGGTGATTGAAGGAGACTATGCGATCTGTGTCCCATAAGTGCCCCAATGTTGAGATCCCTATTCGGTCCCAACCTCTAATCAGGTAACTTGTCTCAGCCATGTCCTTTCCCATAGGGAGGTTTGCTCCTTCGCCTTCCCCAGTCATGTTTGCTAGTGCCTGCCAGCATATGAAGGGGATCCCTGTTATCGGAGGTAAGGCGGTGGGAGGGCAATTCCCATAGAGTAGATTATGGATACTCTATTGCTCTAGAGTATGGAGCTACAAGTGCTAGGAGTCCAAGCAGTGTACAAATATCCAGGTGTTGAGGGGTAACGTGTGCTGCCCAATAGTAGAGGCGGAGATCAGGGGCACTCAGGTCTTCCTCATACTAGGGCGGTGTACATTTAACACAGGAGAGACTCTGCGTGCCTTACCTACCCAGTAAAACCTTCTCGAAATGGACTGTGATTCTGGGAAGAAGGCAGGTTGGAGCGCAAATAGGTAATTCAGCAGGACATCTAAGAACCAGGAGTCTGCGTTCGTGTTAGAATAGCAGCTATGTTTAGTTTCCATGCAGTTTGTAGCTTGCAGGCGATGTTTCTGCACAGATATTTGAAGGATACAATGGTGATCTATAGCCTGTCCCCAGGCAGCATTGAAAGGCGGGGGAGGGGGGCATCAAGTGTATAGGAAAGAGGTGTGGCGCAACGGCCAGTGCGGCTGAATCTGGGGCCCACGGTTCGATCCCCGGCACCGGCGGCAGGCCAGCCCAGCAACATGCGACTATGAGCAATAGCTTGCTTAATCTTCCAGACGGCCCTCAGCCCCAGGATGCCTCCTGGTAACTGTTCGCGCTTTACAAATACTGGATTTACATTTACATTCTGATTTTTCCCAATTATCCCTCAACCCGGTTGCCTCTCCATAGATGTCTAACATTTGGTTGAGAGGGGCTCACTACATTTATAATAACACGTCATCATCATAAAAGGAGGGTTGGCCTTCGTGGGCGGTGACCAAAAGAAGCCCTGGACGGGGGCGTCTGCTCTGATACAATTTGCAAGAGGTTCAATCACTATGGCAAAGACAAGGAGTGACAAAGGGCACCCTTGCCCTGTGCCCTGCTGAATGGGGAAGTGTCCTGTTAAGACGGACTCTCGTGCTTGGACAGTTGCATAATGCCTGGACCAGGGCAAGAAATTTTGAACCAAAATAAATTTCCGAGAGTATCTGAAAGAGGAAGGTTCAGTGTTCAGTGTTGAATGCCTTTTCATAGTCCTCCAGTAATAGTGCTGCTGGCTTTGCAAGTTGAGAAGGGTTGTATGAAGCCTATGCAGGCAGTGGCACGGGCTTTTACCAGGCATGAAGCTGTTTTGGTCTTCGTGTACTTTTTTAAAAAATAACCGCAGTGAGGCCTGCTGCTGCTATTTTGGCCAGTAGTTTAGATTCTGTGTTTAGGAGGGAGATGGATCTATAAGAAGAACATGGTGTTGTTGGTTAGCCAGGTTTGATAATTGTGGTGATGATGGCAATTCTATGGTCAGGTGGCATAGAACTTGTACCCTCCTCAAAAAGGAACAATAAGAGGGGTGCCTAAAGGAATGAAAACTTTTATACAATTCGGCTGGAAAACCATTGGGGCCTGGGGTATTCAGAGAGGGGGTGGCGATGATATTGGGTGCCTGCAGCTCCTACAGTGTGAAGGGTTCCTCCAGTTTGTTGAGCTGAGTCTGTGAAAGGACACAGACAGGGAGGAAAATGGCTATTGGATGGGGGTCTCCGAAGGTGGCAGAGATCTGAGATAATATAAAGTACAATAGTATGCTTCAAAAGGTCTAGGCAAATTCCACACAGCCCCACGCCCAAGTCATGACTAAGAATAGTAGCACCGGGACAACATGTGGTCCCTTGCGCTTCTGAGACAGACAGTATATCAATTTGCCTACCTTATTACCAACCTCATAAAGTGCCAATGATGCTGCAGTACAGGTTGGCTCGAACAGTTTGCGTTTTAGCTGAGGTCTTCAAGTTGTTGTGTGCAATCAGATATTGTAGTCATCTCAGTGTTTTGTTCCAGTGCAAGTATTTGGGTGTCTAGGAGTGTAATCTCTTTCTCTTTTGCATGTTTGCGCCCAAGAACGTCTGCAAGGGCCCTTTTCTTAACCACTGTGTTAATTGCTTCTCACAGGCACGTCTTAGAGGTCAAAGTGTTGGTTTAAGTCGATATAGTCCAAAATTACAACTTTGAGAAGGTCAACCAAGGTGTGTTCTCTGAGCCACCATTAGATGAAGTCTCCAAATGTCTCCCACGGTGGAAGGCAAAGCCCCTAATTGGACCTCTACTGGCACATGATCGGAGTGTGCCCCAGGAGGGCACAAGTGCCCTGGACTAATGTTAGGGAGTCTGGCGGCATAAAAAAGTAGTTGAGTCTAGAACAGGTCTTGTGGGATGCCAAGCAGTATGTAAATGTAGTGTCATGGGGGTGCCACCTGTGCCATATGTCTACTAAGCCAAATGAATGCGCCCTTCTACTAGGGCCTGGGTTCTAGCAGAGGGGGCCATGGAGGTAGTGCCCTTGGACCTGTCCATGATAGCATTGAAGTCTCCTGTAGGAAGCTGGCTCTTTTCGTGATATACCAAAAAGTTGATATACTGTGTAATGAGTCCAAGGGTTCCCTTATAAGTGGTATGGGCTTGCTATGCAATCCCAAAGTGCTCTGTTAGGGGGTAGTATGGTCAAGCGAATGTATGACATTACAACGCATACATTTACAACGCATGCCTTTACAACGCAGTTTTTACATCGCAACATCCTCTACAATGCATACATTTACATTGCATGCCATGACAACAAATTTTTTTAAACTACATTTACAACGCATTCCATTACATCGCATTATACCTTTACAATGCGTACCATTACAACGCATACCATTACATTGCATTTAAGGTAAGTGTTGGGTAGTGCAGGGGTAAAAATTACTATTCTAACTTCAGGGGGTGCAACAGTAGGGTAAGTGTTGGATAGTGTAGGGGTAAAAATTACTATTCTGACTCCAGGGGGTGCAACAGTAGGGTAAGTGTTGGATAGTTTAGGGGTACTATGCGTTGTAATGACATGCGATATAATGCCTGTGTTGTAGTGACATGCGTTGTAGTTTCATGCATTGGAGTGACATGCAATGTATTGGCTGCATTGTAGTGACATGCGTTGTAAAGGATGTTGCGATGTAATGACTGTGTTGTAAAGGTTGTTACCCTGGTCAAGCAGCATTAGGCTTGACACAGAGTGCAAGACATTTGCAAATACACACAATGATCGATAAATTACTTCACAACTCAAGAAGGAGATCAACACCAATTTATAAAAAATAGCAAGCATATTTCCATATTATTAGGCATCAGAGAAAAATCATTAAGGTAAGCACGTGTTAAAATATAAATTCTTCTCACTTTTGAAAAGTGCACACAGTGCAATTTCTGAGTTCTGCATGGTTATCCTATGGAAGGAAGAACAAGTTCTACAAACAGGTACAGTAAGTGGGTTGTCCTCGAAAAACTAGGGCTGCCGTCCGAACTCCTTGAAATCCTGGTAAGAATGCATGAGGGCAACTTTGCTAAGGTAAGGTGGGGGAGACAGGGGCAGGTAACGGACAGCTTTCCCGTCACGAGGGGTGTCCGTCAAGGGTGCGTTTTGGCACCAACCCTTTTTTTTATTATTTATTAATCAGGTGGTGACATTTTTTACAGATACCCCAACTGATGCACCCATCCTGGGCGGAACCAAGTTCCCATTGCTCATCTTTGCAGATGATACTTTAATCCTCTCTAAGACACGTTGTGGTCTTCAAAAGGCGATTAACAGATTTGAGGATTTCTGTAAATTAAATGACCTGCAAATAAACGCGAGCAAGACTAAATTTATGGTTTTAACAAAAAATCGTCCTATTAAGAGCTATATTAGTATGGATGGAGTCGCCCTAGAACAAGTAGATGCTATGACCTACCTCGGAGTGACTTTAGACTATCGCCTACGTTGGAACCCACAGGTTGACGCGCTCCAACTAAAATTTGTACGCTTAACGGGTTGCCTAATTCAGGAGCAAAGAATGTCTCTGACCAAAAGGGTTGTGCCAGCTCTAAAGATTTATGAAGCAAAAGTTAGCTCTGCAATTCTGTACGGGGCTGACCTTTGGGGTCATATGGACTTAACCCGCCTAGTAAGGGCTCAAAATAAATTTTTGCGCAAACTGGTTGGCTTACCACAATCCACACCAATCAAACCCCTTCTGTTGGATATGGGATGTAAGCCGATTAATGAGATGGCACGGTACCGGCTCGTAGCCCTGTGGAGGCGGATCTGGACGTCGTCGGATCTAAGTCTCTTTGCTAACGAACTAGCGGAAGTGAGATCAACCATGGGTTCTGGCAATATCGCATGGCTCCGGGAGTTGAAAGCAATCTTGGAAAGTATGGGACTCAGCCAATTGTGGGCTAACCCGGGGTCTACTGTGTTTCCCTCTAAAAAAGTACTTAAAATGTTGTTCTGGGCTTCTGTTAGAACCCAATTTGTTGCACTGTCAAATGCCACCACCCTCACGGGTCGATTCTTGGTGCACAAATTGGATCCCCTACTTGAGAACTATTGGGATATTATTACTAGGAGCCTGGACAAAAAATTATACCATCAGTTTAGAGTGGGGTCCTTACCAGTGAGGTCTTTTACTAAAAATTGAAATGGTTCCCCAACTGAGTATTGTCCCTGGTGTAATGACCAAAAGGAGAGTGTTGGTCATTTTTTCTTTGCCTGCCCGGCCTATTCAGCACCCAGGAATAAATGGATTAGGCCCATCAGCCGCAAGCTGAATATTGTTGGGAGTGCAGAGGCATTGTGGGCTCTAAGATCTAACACCTCAGAGACAGTGGTCATAGGAGTAGCTAAGTACCTAGGGTGGACCTGGGTCATTAGGGCTAGACACCTTCAAGTACATAGACCATAATTTTCTTATTTTAAAACTTGGATAGCTTTTTCATACTAAGTCTTTAAAACTCTTTGTTTAATTCTGGTCTTAAAATGATGAAATTTTTGATGAATATGATGTTAAAATATGTATACATGACCTGGTTTTATTCCCTTTTTGTAAATTATCTTTTATGATGTAAATAATCGAAATAAAGACCTATGAAACTGAACTGAACTGAGGTACAGTACATCGACTTACAGGAGCAGTCTTCAAGAGTTAAGGTGAGTGGTGAGCAAGGTCCAGCAGTACACCACCAGCGGCATGAGGGCGGCCAGGGTACATATCAGCATCAGGAGCCCAATAGGGTTTAATGGGGATTGGTCACTGTAAAACGAGGCTGTAACCTCTGGCTAGGAAGCAAGTCGGGGTGAACCAACAGGGGGGTTTAAAGGCTTTGATGTTCGGGGACGTAGGGACATCTAGGGTCCTCTTCTCCATGGGCCGGGGTGACAGATACAGAGGTGTTTTTAAACATCAGGTTTTCTCACTGAGAGCAGTTGCGGTTGAGGGGACCTGCAAGCAGAGGCTGCAGGTGAAGTCGGGGAGTCCACAAGGGTGAAACCACGATAGACTCGAGCTCTGGAGGGCTAAGAAACTTTGTTGGCATCATTGGCCCACTTCAACTCAGGCTGGAGGCGACAGGTGCAGTGGCGACTTCAGGTGTCGGGTTTAGGCAGTTCTGGGGAGGTCTGGAGCTCTGTTTACGGGAACCCGTCGGTCATTGCAGTGCTAGCCCGACGAGGAACAAGGCCCAATGATGAAGCATGACATCCTCCGGGGTGTGTGAGGGCATCATGAAGAAAGACCCCCCCTTCCCCCACATTTTCCGTTAGGAACTGCGAACCCCTC
The DNA here is from genome assembly GCF_964261635.1 of Lissotriton helveticus. Taxonomy (NCBI): domain Eukaryota; kingdom Metazoa; phylum Chordata; class Amphibia; order Caudata; family Salamandridae; genus Lissotriton; species Lissotriton helveticus. Next base: position 597,239,865 of record NC_136068.1, on the reverse strand, counting down.
TTATACTCTTCCTAGGAGGTCAGAACAGAGACTTGGGTGGCAAGATGGCAGAAAGCAGTCAGCAAGGACCCCAGAGGCAGGTAGGTTTTCAGGAGGCACCTCTAAGGTGCCCTTTGAGTGCATGTATTGGTAAATCCAATAAGAGAGGTTTGATACCAAACATTTATATTTTTAGTGAAGCCATCATGTAGCTGGGGAACTCATTTTCACCAGGGTCCAGCACATTCCCTGGTCACTTGTACCGGCAGTAATGGTACTCGCCTGGCTGTTTGTTGCCGTGCTGAGGGGTACAGAGGGGAGAGCCACACATTGCCCGCATTGCCGCTGTGCCAAATGAAGCTGTGGGGAAGAGCCGTGCACCGGGAAGCACCCCAGGGAGTAGACTACAACTCCCATCTCCCCTGTTCCTGCTTCCTGTTTCTGCCCTCCCCACCTCAAAAAGCGTGTTGCGCACCTGACTCCCTGTACTCGCCTGGCCCTTTATTGCTGTGCTGAGGGGGGCCATGGGGAGGGATGCACCTAGCCCACATTGTCGCTGTGCCAAGGGAAGCTGTGGGGGAAAAGCTGTGAACCGAGAAGCACCCCGGGGAGTAGACTACAACTCCCATGTCCCCTGGCCACCGTTTCCTGTATCCTGTTTCCGCCCTCCTCACCTCAAAAAGCGAGTAGCGCACCAGCGGCGCGGGACGCACACGGGAACCTGCCCTTGCAAAGGGCGGGACCATCCACGCCCGTCAGAGCCTGGAAGAGGCTGGGATGGGCCACCCCTCCAACTCTGCTACTCTGGGATTTCTAAACAAGGACTCTGAACTGCCTCAAGCAACCATTGGAGCAGGAGACACCAACAGATGACTAAGCGCAAAGCTGCAGCGCAAGTAATAGGGGGCGCAATTGTAAACATTCTTGACTCTCTTAGTTAGGGCCGCAAGTGCCCTACCACACAAAATTGAGCTCATAGAGTGCCAGCTCTCCTTGGCGGAAGGGAGATCTGGGCCATCGTTACCACCTCCTTTGACCCCCCTGCCAGACCCCACTGACAGATAAGCCTGATCTTAGTGTTATCCCAAATTGGCCTGCAACTGTGACTTTGACCGTGCCACCCCAAACAGATTCACCCGGGTTCTATGAGTCTGTAATTACACCAGAGGTCAAGAGGAATCGTAATGCAGGGAAACAGCATCCCAGAATGACAAGGACCATACGGGCAAATAAGACTGTCCAAGATGCACTAATTTATTTATTTTATAAAGATTTATATAGCGCGAACTTGACCCAAGAGGGTATCAGAGCGCTTTACATTTAAGATTGTTGCGTTAAAAGTTACATCAGTTACAAGAGCATAGTAAGGTACAGTACACAAAAACAATGTTGTGAGAATTCGTAGGAGGGAGGGGAGGAAGGAGTGATAGCGGGGAGGAAGGAGTGATAGCGGGGAGACGAGGAGGAACTGTGCCCAATGTCCGACTGGGTAGGTGGCAGTCGTGAGGGAAATCAGGGCTAATTTCCTCAATAGCGGTCTAGCAGCGCCACCGGGCATCAGCCATGTTGATCAGGTCTCAGCGTTCAGGAAACCAGTTTTGAGTTTATTGAGAAATTTAAATAGTACTGGCAAGACCCGGAGGTATCAGAGCGCTTTACCAGAGGATTGTTGCATTTCAAGGTACATCTAGAATGTTTTATATATATCGCTGGCTAGACTCGGAGGTATCAGAGCGCTTTACCAGAGGAACCTTGAGTTACAAGTTACATCAGTTACAACAGCGTAGTAAGGTACAGTAAATAAACAACGAAGTGGAGAGAATTCGTAGGAAAGGAGGGGAGGGAAGAGCCATAGCAGGATGACGAGGGAGAACTGTGCTCAATGTCCGGCTGGGTGACGGTCGAGAGAGACACCAAGGCCAATCTCCTCAATAGCTGTCTAGCAGCTCCACCGGCATCAGCCATGTTGCTCAGGTCTCAGGGTTCAGGAAAAACAGATTTGAATAGATACATAGGCTACAGTAGCATAGTCAAGTAGTGCAAGAGCATTTCCCCACTAGAGGATGGGGTAAGAGAAGGGGGGGGGGGGAGTAAAAAACATACCAGAGATACTAATACCGACAGCGCTCCCTGCGGCCGATGACAGGGAATTGTGAGTACATGATATTGAAATTGGAACAGATGGGTCGCTCTTTACTTAAGCCCCTAAATTGTAGATTGGGAAAATATTGAGGAAAAAATAGAGCTCCTTATTAATAGGCGTGTTTTTTCCACCGCAGGTGAGCTTCCTACATGTCCCTCTCACCCTCCTATAACGGAATGCGCCCCCAGACTTTTGGGGGATCAGCAGGGAGCTCAGATGGGAGAGATAGAAACTTAAGGTAGGCAACCCAGGCCCATTGCCCAGACACCACTATATCATCTACAACTCCTCAGCACATTCCTCCCCCCCCCATCTCTCCCAATGCCTACAGGCATTACTAACATTATACACGCTCAAAATACAGCTTCCACCCCAGTTACCAAAGCCAATGTACCAACAATGAGAGGTAGAAAAGGGTGGAGCCGGGAAGCAGCCCCGAACTCAGAGGCTCTGTTGGCATGTACCAGCCAGCTACATACACTAGACCTACCCCCGCAGCGCTCCCTTATGTTTTAGTTCTGGCTAATGTCCCCCCGTTAAACAGGGGCCAAAGGGAAAATAAGTATCATTTAATGACTAAAGCTAAATACTGGTTCAATACCCATCTCAAAGGCCAAGGCCTGTGGGGCACTAGCTTGGATAAGCACATTAATATGGCAATGAGGGTGGGATGGGTGGGTCTTTCTCCCAAAGATATTGATGAAGACTATGTTGTTATTTTAACAACCAGTACTTTGTAAGAAGCCTGCTGAGAGCCCCCACAGATGCCCCTTTGCTCTCGCTAAATGGAACTGTGCCAGAGCACCAGGACCGGTTAGGGCCCCGATCGACTTCTTTCTAGAACATCAAGACCTATGGGCCCCATTGTTAACGAACATATTTAATGAAATCTCCAAGACTTGCCCACCTCCATCATGGAGAACAAGTATTAAAGTGCCAATATATAAACTAGCATTTGCAATGCAAATGGTCTCGCCTTTGGGACCTTATATGTATTTAGCTATGCAACACATTAGCCTGGGTCCTGAAACATCTACTGTTCTTTAGCATGGAGGGAAAGTAAGCATCAAACTGCGAGACACGCCAGTTATGGGAACCTGTGGAGAGAAATATTGCCTTTCAGCTGGAAATGGTATAGTCCAAAGCTCTGTTTTTAATATAAAATCAGGGCCTTCGGTGGTCACATCACTGAAAATACAAGATTTGAAAAAAATATTGTTGTCTACGGGTGCTCGTGGAAGACTATTTCTATGGACTGGAATCTAGAGAATGCTAAAGTGATTCTGGTATGTTACTGACCTCTGCTGGACGTTTACTATCAAGAAAGTTAAGTAGAAGCATTTGCCAGAAAACTAGAAAACACAAAGTCCCTCAGCAGAAAGCAAGAAAGCAATTCTGGTATTTTACTGACCTCTGCTGGTCGTTTTCTATCAAGACCGGTAAATAGGGGCAGTTGAACAGAAAAAAAAGTCCCTACGCGGAAGCAGACAATTTCTAGGGCTGATCTCCAGAGCCCACAAAGTACATACACATATAAGTATATTAAAGTATATACAAGAGGTCTCGAATGCTCAACTTAAAAATGACACCAGTGTCCAGACCTTGAACGCTGGCAGCGCTGCACCAGTCCCCGGGCATCCTGCTGGAATCAGGTGCCGAATCATTTAAAGTCAGACTCAAAAAGAAACAGGTGAAGATCAAAAAGGGACCTCATGTGGACGCCCCCCTCATAAACCAGATTAATTCATTGTTAAAGTCGCTATAATTAAAAGGGACAAGGCTCTCGCACGAACATCGCCTGTATCTTATTCAGCGTCTCCTGGCAATTGCTTGCAAAAATTAAACCCATTAAGGAGTATGACTCGTTAGAAGAGGAAGGAACGGAAGAAATCTCCCTCTAATGGCGACACACCGACTTCAGCCAATTTGCTGTAATAAAAAGAAATATACTGTGTGCATGAGAGGAGAGAAAGTGGTAATTTCGTGGATGGGTGGTGCTGACTCTCTGTATCAGCGTCAGCAATGACTATCCCAATAACACGACGACTGATAAACTCACAGAAATGATGACTCGATCGACGAACCGTGGAGAGGACAGGATGGAATTGGCAAGGCGGCAGTGGGCAGGAAAGGGTGCGAATCTTACCAGCTACAACCTAATTATACATACATTCATCCTCTGATGACATTAATGTTCAGGAGCACGAGATTGCCCGACAAATCAACAGTAATATTAAAAGAAATTTGGATAGTTCAATTAAGATCTGTATATTATTTTGTGCATTTTATTTTTATACATATATATATATATATAAAAAAAAAGAATTGTAATAAAATAAAATGTGGACATCATTCAGAGTGTTCATGTGCTTTTCGAGAGTGCACACAACTGCGAATGAAGGCATCTCGCGCGTCCTTGGGGCCTGTATTTTTTTTAATAGTGACAACTGCATTGCATGCGTCTTCCCAGCGTGTGCCTTTTCGGTACAGGTTAACACACACATGTGCTTGTCGAAAAGTTAAGAACTCTAAACCCACCCCTACAGTCACGACAGCACGTCGAAGACGGGCTTCTCCAATTAGATACTTGCAACTCACACTAATACATATTTGTAATACACATGACTAACTAAGGAGACACGCATTTTAACTTGTGCATACTGACAGAAAACAACATACCGGACCATAAAGACGCAGCCATTGATGTATAAACTGCAAGTGCATCTTCACGTGAACCATAATACGCATTATGGTCATGCATTTGTCCATGCCTTCCATTTAAAAACGTGTGTCACAGGTATGCACTGGGCACTCTAAAAAAACGTGTGTGCTTCTGGAAGACAGGCACAGAAAATAATTCTAGAAGCCCCTTTTCCTGTTAGCCAGTCACATGCCTTCTGTCCACCGCCTGTTCAAATGTTAAGGGGTGCTAGAGCGCGACAGAGCGTGGCTGAGGTCAGCGCATATAAACCACAGCCCAACAGCATGTCTGGGGCTTGTTTCAGCACCTGGAACAGCGCCCTCTAGTCACCACAGAGAAACGGATCTGGCTAGCCGAGAATCACACATGGCTCAGCACAGCACAGGCTGCGTCGGATCAACTTCGAGCACACTACAAAACCCAACTCTTCCGTTCTGTCGTGATTCTCCTATTTTTGCTAATACCATTGTCTGTTTCTTTGTCAGGGGGTATCGCTCTACCCAACAAATACGTCCACAGTATATTATTGTCTATAATAAAAACATATTAATTGTGTTTTGGAAAATCACTGAAATGTGTTAATGTCCATATCGGTTTTTAAAGGTTTCCTGTTTATAGCATTTAACAGCGGATTTGTCAGAAGACGTTATCAGCGTGTTAAATCGTTTTAATGTGCCGAAGAGCATTAGCAGTCCACCTGCTAGCAAAATGAGACATAAATAAAACAAATGGGCAAATAAAAAAAGGGCAGCCGCTAAAGTGAAAGCAACTGAGCTGTGTTTAATTATCCACGATGAGGGAAGAATGCAGCTGCCACACTGCGTGCCACTGCTTGCTCCCGAGACCCAAATGCAGGTGGGAGTGAGCGTTTAGAGAAAAGGCGGGGCATGCACCGGTCTTTGGCCAATTGTGTGCTTTCATTATTCAAAGCCACACGCAAATGCCAATGGAATGTGTGGGAGTTGCCAGACCCACAAGGAGAAGTCTCAGGTAAGTTTGGAGTGCTCACAAGAAGCCTTCTATAGAGCAGCGCATGCGTGGTGCTCAAGGCTTGACCTAAAAGAGGGATAAATCAAACCCCCAGAACTATCGCCTTATTTCTCTTTTGGATTCCACCGGCAAACTCTTGGGTCGCGTTTTACTTAATAGGTTAGAAGACTGGGCTAGAGAAAACAACGTCCTGATGCCTTCCCAATATGGATTCCAGAAGGGCAGAGGCACGGATGACCAATGCCTAAACTTAAGCTTGATCATCTACAAATATACTAGAGCAAAGAAAGGGAATATATACATGGCCTTTATGGACCTTTCGACTGCGTAGTCCATTCTAAACTCTGGAAAATCATGGCTGCGATGGGCATAGATTCCAGGCTGATTATTCTTATACGGCAATTGTATTCACAGGCGACAGCCTCAGTCAGCTATGGCAGGGACATGGAATGCACCAGATCATTTAGCATCATGAGAGGAGTCAGGCAAGGCTGCGCCCTCGCTATTTTCTTATTCTCACTTTATACAAATGGAATGGAAGGAGCCCTGAAAACGTGCACGCCTGATGTTCCATATTTTTCTCAGGTCCATTACCAATCCTAGCCTACGCAGACGACGACGTCCTGATAGCAATAACAGGTGTAGCACTGCAACGCCTAATTGACACCTATGTGAGCTTTATGTCATCTATGAATCTTAAGGCCAATGAGTCCCAAACCTTTATCTTAGTGTCAGGACTGCCCCTTCCAAATGAATTCTGTTGTTCCATATTGGAACTCGTAAATTAGTTGTTGTGGAGACCTTCTCATACCTAGGGATTGTTTTTGACACCAGACAAACCTGGTCACTCAGGGTGGGTAGTAGGGCCCAAACAATGGGGCATACTATGGCGGCAGTCTCTGGTTTTATAAAAAAACTAGGCTCAAAACCCCTAATAACATTAAAAAAAGATCTATAACGCTAAAACGATTTTGGCAGCGACCTATGGGGCAGGGGTCTAGGGCACAGCACCAACCAACTCCTTACAGAAGCCGGAGAATGGGTTCCTCAAGAGGATCGCCTCGCTCCCTCTTTCATTTTCAAACCATGTCACTCACTTAGAGCTTGATATGACCTATGTGTATGACATGGCAAGAGTAACCCAATCATGCTCTGGCACTCCATACGGAATAGGGACACAGTGGATCTTAACCAGACTATTATACTAAATTGCCTCTCATTGGATTAAGCTTATAAGATCCCCTGGTTGGAGTACATTAAAACGACTTTGTACTCACTAGGAGGCCCTGAGCTGTATGTAAATCTCACCTCATGTTGAAGGCTTCCTAAGAAGAGGTTATAGGCACTAATTTTGGCGAAGCTAGCCTATGAAAGGGAGAAATCCCAGAAGTTAAAAATAACTGTAAAAACCGATCACTCGATTCCACCAGTGACAGTTGGTCAATACTTTTATCTGGACACAGTACGAAACCTGCAGCACAGGTTTATTCTTTTAAGGTTCTGCTTAAACTTAATTCTCCTAATGCTGGGTTTTCCTTCACAACGGTATGCTCATAGTGACTTGACAACTTGCCCATGCGATAATCTATCAGCCCAGTCTGACCTCCACCTTTTCTTCTTTTGTCATTTTTATAAGGAGCAGAGAGCCAGATACATTAAACCTCTTTTAATGCGGCACGATTTTAAGCAGTGCCGTGTCTCCCTGTTCTATCTGAAGAAGCTTCATGATCCTTTTGTATGTTTCTGTGTAGCCTAATTCCTTTGGGCTTGTAAGGAGACATTTACTAGAATTGGAGAGCTATGCTAACCCTTAGCCTTGAACATATTTGTCCCCTTGAACATGCTACGTAATCTCCACGCAACAGTCTCGTAGAGATATAGGATCTCCATAACACATGTAATATTTTTAAAGGGCTTTTATAACTTAGAATGGCGGTGTTTTTTCAAATTTAAATGCATCTGTTTTTAAACCTATGTATTTATGGAGTAACTGGGAACCGGCAGTTCAGCATCTACTCTTTTTATTACGTTCACTGCACAAATAATAGCCATTGAATTGCGTAATTTGCACAGCTCAATCCTATATCCCCACTGTTTTGGGGTTTGAACTTGTACATTGTGTTTTGCTATTTAACTTGTTTGTTTTTAATAACTCCTATGCATTGAACTGTATTGCACTGAGAAGAATGACACCGTTTTATCTTTTTAATATGTATACTTTGATGAACTATGCTTTCAAATCAGATTGAATAAAGTAATGGAAACTAAACAAACTGATCAACACTGGGTCATATTTGCTCATGCAGGTGCACCCTGCCTTAGGGCTATCAGGCCTGCCGTAGCGGTGACTTCCAAATATCACACACAGTGGTAGGAGACATGGCACACAGGATTGTGAGACATATTGTGTTTTCACTTTTGTCTGCATCAAGACATGCAGGCTGCAATGGCAGTCTTGCATGTGCCTGGTGAGGGGTGGCTTGGGGTACCACAATTTGTGCTGCAGCCCTTACGGGCCCTCTATAATACCTCAGGCCCCAGGCAGCCATTTATTAGGGACTTACAGAGGGTGCTAAAGGTTTTGCCTGTAGTGTAGTTCCTATATTCCCAATAGGCTCTGCGCATTGGAATCATATATATTCTGTAGTTTAGACGTAGGACTGAGGTCGACTAGGTCTCTACCGAATATATTAAACTTAATTGTGAGTGCCAGCTAGCTCAGAGGTCACTAGAAACTTTCTCGAATTCACAAGAAGGGATTAGTTTCTGACAACCGCATAAACATGACAACTTTGTTTCCTAAGAATAAGAAATCAATCTCTAGAGTCGCGGAAACAATAGATAGCTATTTTACTCAGTCAATCGTGCATGCTTCGTTTCACCAGAGGTGCTGAGAAATAGAGAGACGGGCGTTTTCAATAAAAAGTATTTATTGAACAGTCTTCTTTCTCAAGCATAAGAAATGTACTGCTACAATAGTAATACTGGTTATAAAGTACAATGCATGTAAAAGCGTGGTATGGTTTCTAAGCCATATAAAATAACATATAATACATAACATACATACAGTGATGAAGAATGACTAAAAGTACTCAACTGTAGCATCTAAAATACGCCTACCCCGGTGTACCTAACCGAAGTCTAGTACAAGGGAAGAAGTAAGTGAGGTGTAGCTTAAGTTTTAGTATTCTTTGCCAAGAATCCATTCCAAGAATTCTCTAAGGGTCTTATCAGCTCCGTACCTTGGTTTTAAAATGGAGGTCTTGTATCTCTCTCTCAGGACTCGATTTCCCAGCAACCAGCAAGGGTAGGCTGGAAACACTGGAGCTGGATTTCTCGGCAAGAGAAAAGACAGTGTCTCTCAGTGCGTCAGCTGGAGGGTTGGCTTCCTTCGGCACTTGCTGCTGCAGGGCGCATCGGGCAAGTAGATAGTCGAACTGCTCCAAACCACTGTGTGTTTGTCTGGGCAAATGTAGGCATATTTATACCTTGAAGGTGCCGAGTTTGACGAATGATTTGACTTAATAAAGTCATCAAAGACTCAGTTCTTTGAAAACTCCATGATTTCCTAGATAAATTAGTATTCAGGCATGGGGAAGTCCCTAGCTGCTGAAGGCGGGTTTTTCTAAGAAATCGTTGTTGATTCTCGGAACTTAGTGGAAGTAGCCATGCCGTATTTGGGCTGCATAGGCTCAGTCTAAATATGGTAATGATTTCTATGCCTATCGGGTAATTTATACCTATATATGGGCATGAATCGGGAAAATTACACTAGGGTCCTAGATTCCTACACAACATGCCAATTGGAGGAACAATTGTACAGTTTTGGGAAAGCTCTGGGGACCTGATTAGCAGGAACCCAGTACACTTTCAATCGAAATTACATCATTTACCAGGCAAAAAGTGTGGGTGGCCATGTCAAGAGGGGCACTTTCCTACATGTCCATGCCCGTCCCCATTGGAAGATAGATCTAGATCTAACTGGCGCGACCAGGTGGTGCCTGGTAACAATTAAAGGGCATGAGGGGTGGAGAAAAACCGCTACTCCTCTCGCTCGGAGTGCAGACCAGCATGGAACACTCCGGTGTAGCTATATCATCCGCGGGGCCTACCTTTTAGAGTACCTTACATCTGCAATCCTTTTAGCGGGGCCTACCTTTTCGAGTACCTTACCTTACATCTGCAATCCTTTTAATTTTGTTTAGTAAACTACTGACATTCCAGTTTACCACCTTAAGCTTTGAACCGATCAGAAAGACTTGTCAGTGTATGAGGCAAGGTTCGACGGTGCCTGAAATGAGATAATGGTGTATGCCTTGCATAACGATAACAAACAAATGTAAAAGAAAGAAAACAAGTAGAAAACCCCTGTTGCTCCCAAACAGCCCCCTACCTACACTTCCCACTTGGAAGTAAGTTGCCCATTTAATATTTTAAACATCATTGGGATCTCCCTCTCTAGACCTGGTCTCTGGCGTCTGCGTGTGTCTGCAGCCACTTTTCACCACTCCAGGGCTCTCTCAAGAGGCCAGTCTCTGCTTTAACACGGCCACCAGAACTATTACATGGGGTGCGCTCTCCAATCCAATCCCATGCTCTATCCAGGTGCTAAAAAAATAAATGTTTTTCCCTAAAAGAGTACCTTCAGTTTGGCCAGGAAAAGGAAAATGCATTTCAGGCCCATGGCTCGCAGTTTATGCTTCATCTGGTTGAAGTATTTTTGGTGAACCTGGAAAAACCTAGTGTAATCTGGAAAGATGGGGGATTTTCATAAGCGGTGTCGCTTTTATCCTTTGGTTCTGGCCGCACGTAAGCTGAAGCCCCTGTTCCGATAATTAAGGAACCGGGCAATGATGGATCATGGTGGGGCCCAGGGGAATGATTGTTGGGCAAGTGCCTGATGTGCAAGCTCAAAGACGAATAAGGTGGAGATCTAGTCCATTGGTGGAGCCATGTCTTGAGGAATTTCTTAAGATTGGCACACTTGTTGCCCTCCAGGAAGCCCATTAACCTAAAGTTGTTTTAGCAGGAGCGCCCCAGTGCATCTTCTAACCTGGCAACCATTTCGGAGCCTGTTGCTTGAGAGTCTGCTGCAGGGTTGTTACCATGGGTTCGAGGGCCAAGATGCACCCCTAAACTTGATCACTGGCCCATAGTATTTCAGAGGTCCTGCCGGAGGAGCGAGACATCCATTTAGACCTCGCCAATTCTGGCTACCAGGGCAAGTCTCAATTCTTGGATGGCCAATAGGAGGACTTTGTTGGGGACTGCTGACCCAGTGCTGCAGCCTCCATCAGTGCAAAATGTTTGTGGGAGGTCCATGGATTTCTGGTTATATGGTAGCGGTTTGGCACATGCTCAAGTTTACTTTGCCGAAGTGCAGGTTTATCTTTTGCCATCTTTAGTTGGCTCTGGTCTGCCTGACCCTCTCTCGGGGGCAGCACCAAGCATTACCAGCAGGGCCTCCACAATTGTGTTGCAACTCTCGTAGTGTGTCTTTGAGCCTGCCAGCCCCTCTTGAGGAGGCAGCGTGTAGGAAAGTGTCCCTTTTTGCAAGAGTACCCCTTAACGTTTTGCCAGGTAGCGGATGCCAACTTGACTGACAGTGTGCTGGGATCCTGCTAAACAGGCCCCAGCACCTGTGTTCTTTCCAAAAACGGTACCTTTGTACCCATAGTTGCCACTCCTCTGGGCCACATGTAAGTCCCTTGTAAAAAGTACTCCTGGTACCAGGGGCCTTGTGACCAGAGATAGCCTGTCAGGGCTACAGCATGTATTATGCCACTTTCGGGGACCCGTCACCTTAACACCTCCACTCTTCCATTTAAGGCTGCGTGTTTGATGCAGACCAAACTGTAGAGTCGACATGGCACACATCCCTGTGTGCCATGCCCACCAACACTGCCTGTGGCATGGGTAAGTCACCCCTCCAACAGTCCTTACAGCCCTAAAGGCAGGGTGCACCATACCCAGGTGAGGGCATAGCTGCAGGAGCAATATGCCCCTACAGTGTCTGTGCCAATCACAGATATTATTGTAGGTGCATCGAGCCATTTCGAGTGCATGGGCTGGAAGTACGTCCACTCAAACTCCACCGCTCCATGATGGCTTTACTAAAATCTGGGAAGTTTGGTATCAAACTTCCCAGCACGTTAAACCCGCACTGATGCCACCCCGGATGAGAATGGAAGAGAAAATCTTAATGTATGAGTGTACAAGATGTCTTACAGGCTGTAATAATTTGCTATGTCCAGTGAGACGTGTCTATGCAATACTAATACAAGGTTTGGATGTTATGTTCAATAAACAGTTTATGCAACAAAAAAACCAAACACTGATGCCAATGTGGGATTTAATGAAAAATGCACTCAGAAGGCATCTTAGAGATGGCGGAGAAACAACCAAGCCTGGTGTGGTTCCTGACTGGCTTCCAACCGTCTGCCACCACCAAGCAGGTTTCTGGATCCCTGGGTAGAGAGCCTCCGCTCTCTGGGTCTGGAAACAAAGCACATCCTAGGCAGACGTGTCATGCCTCCTTCCCCAGGATGGGCAGGGTTCTCAAAGAGGGAGCTTCAAAGGCCTGCCACCTATGTTAGCTGCACCCAGCCTTTTGCTGCTATCAGCAACTACCTCCCACTGTTGTGTTATTATTCTGGCTTTGACCGGGTCTTTAAAAATATTGTCTGCATAACGTGTCATACCCTTAAGTAATGGTAAGTATTGTGCCTCTCTCTGTGCAGTAGATAACGTTTTGAATAGAAAATCCTTCTTTATTGAATCTCTATATAAAAGGTACATGATGGAAGGTAGCTGCTCATGCCATCAGATCCTGATAAGCAGAGGCATCATCAGGTGGTGATGGGAGAGTGGGATACAAGTCAGGGTCACCTTGAGGCTCAATGTCATCTTCATCATCATCATTCCACGCATCCCCTCATTGTGGGTCTACTGGGATCTTATTCGCTTATTGATTGAAAAGGATTACCTGCCTTAGATAAATGTGGCGAGTGAGGTAGTGGAGTAGATGGTGAATGGAGGTATGGAGGTGTGTGGGTGAAGTTAAAATGGGAATATGCAATAGACTAGTTGCAGCATCCTTTCTTATCTTTTTTAAAATGTTGAACAGTAATCTCTAGAGCCTCCTCAAAAGTTAACTGCCTTTTAGAAGTGTGTTGTTTTGGTGACTGAATCAGTATTCTCTTTGCTCCAGGCTGAATTTGGCGTCGTTTTTCTTTCGGATCAAGACTTTCTTGAAATTGTTCGAGCTTAGGCTCTGGTGGGGATTTCAGTCCGAAAACGAAGTGTTGTGGGAGAAGCTTTATTGTAGCTGGAGTTATGTTCGGTTCCGAAATGGACAGTCTCTGTTTCAGTACCGAGACCGAAGATGAAGATGCTGTGGCCCCGAGTGTGGAGGAGGTGGATGCCTCTGCTGTAGGCCGAATTTTCAGATTTGAGCCAGAGCGCAGGGCTTCCGAATCAGTTTTTCGGTGTGCTATGACTTTTTTTTGCAGTGCGGCCCATGAGCACTTTTTTGGATGGTTTGGGCTTAGGATCAGGAGTAGAAGTACTCACTGTCTGATGCTTCTGTGCAGGCTGAAGATTGGTCGAGTCATCATCTGATTGGGACTCGGAATGGAAATATTGAATGGAAAGTGCTTCCTCCTGTGCCGCTGAAGCAGAAGCTTCTTCCTCCTCCTCTTGTCGACCGAAGATGTTCAGGACATCGTCCGCTTGCACTACATTTCTGTTGTCGAGCAATTCGGTCCTGAAGAGTTTTTTTAGATCAAGAAGACTTGCAGACCGCACAACTGTGCTTTCTATGATCGAGTGAGAGGCATAGATTGCAAACAGGATGTTGGTTGGTATGAGAGTATTTGGAGTGACAATCTGGGCAGAAATGGAACGGAGTGTCTTCCAACAGCACGTCATTCTCTGAGAGCATTGGAAATGGAGAAGTTCAGCCAGGTCGGGAGTGGCCCATGGAAGCGAGCCAAAGACCCGCTATTCAGAATGGTGTGTGGGACGCAATAGGAGACCGATCAAGGCAATACCATTGAGTGAAGATATTAAAGAATCGAAGGAGTCTCGAACCAGAGAGTGAGATATTACATCCGAACCAGTCAGCGGAAAACAAACAATCTGAAGATGGCGTTGATCACCATGTGCAGTATTAGCAAGAGGAGGAGTCACACAGCCTTGTGACTCAAAGAAAACTTCTTGGATCACAAACAACTTGTAATCATCCAAGCCAAACACTGTAAGAAAGTGCCCTCTTCTTGCATGGTTGCCCCAACTTTTTGCTAAACTGTTGATGTACTTTGACTGAGTGTGCCCTAGGTTCCTGCCAAACAGGTATCCAGGGCCTATGCTTTTCCACTAAACTGCATTAAAAACAAAACCCAATGGGCACACTTTGGCCACAGGTCAGCCACTAGTAAATGGCACCATAGGTACTGTGGCCAGGGAAGGCCTCTGAGGGCTGCAGCACTTACTGTGCCACCCTTAGAGGGGTGTCTCTCTCTCTCTCTCTCGCTCGTGTTTTGGTGCAGAACAAAGTGAAGACTCAAAATGGCACTCATCCCTGTGTGCCAAGCCTACAACCAACTGCCCTGGCATAGGTCTGCCACTCCTCTAGCAGGGTGCACTATACCAGTGGTGAGGGTACGGGTGCATGAGCCCTGTACCCCTACAGCATAGGTCTTCAAACTGTGGGGCGCCCACCCCGGGGGACGCAGGATCCCTCCAGGGGGGGGCGCGCACTTCACCTTCTATTGTTCCTTTCAGGCTCCAGTCGCGCATTTCAGCCTGGGCTGCTGCAGCAGCTGGGGGTTCGGCTGAGAGTCTGGAGTCACAGGTCTTTAAAGGCCAGAGGCGGAAAGATTTCAGAGGGGTTGGGGAGTGGGAGAGGGGCTAATTCTTCCAGTGATAGGAAGAGTGGAGATTCAGGGGCTCTTAAGAAGGGATGAAAAACAACAAAGCCTCATTAAAGCGTAAATGGTCTTTTAAAGACCTGCGAAGTACTCGGTGCGGCTGGCAGCTCCAAAACTGTGTCACTTAATTACCCTTTATTTCTGCGTTGGAATGTTTTTTTATATAGCGCGGACTTTACCCGAAGGTGTCAGAGCGCTTTACAATAGGAACAGCAATGATACATGTGGAGAAAATTACAAGTGAACAAATTACAAAAGCAAACGTTAAGTTACATGAGGCAAAAGTGACAAATGTGAGCAAACAAATTACAAGAAAAAGTGACGTGTGCAGGTTACAAACTGTGGGGCGCAGCATCCCTCCGGGGGGGGGGGGGGCCGCACTTCACCTGCTATTGTTGCTTTCAGGTGCCAGTCGTGCATCTTAGCACGGGCTGCTGCAGCTCCAGCTGCTGGGGGCTCGGCTGAGAGTATCTAGAGTCACAGGTCTTTAAATGCCAGAGGCGCAACAATTTTGGAGGGGGCGGGGAGTGGGAGGGGGCTAATTCTTCCAGTGATAGGAAGAGTGGAGATTCAGGTGCTCTAAGAAGGGGTGGAAAACAGCAAAGCCACATAATCATGCATTTTTAATTGTGTCAGAAAGCATGTTTTGTGGAACTTATTTTTCTGATATCTTGTTTAGGGGCAAGGATGTGGCCCAACTGCCAGAGCTGATGACTGTAGAGCTGGGAAACCAGGCTCAATTCTTGATGTCTGATCAACTTCCTGTGATTCTGGGCAAATCCCTAAATCTCCATGTGCTTACAAAAAATGAATGTGTGCTTGTGTAATGTAAAAGATGCTCCTGTAAAGTGCTCCAATACCTTTGGGTCATGTTCGCATTAAATAAAACTGAAAAAAATATATTACAACATTTTGTGAGCACTACCGTTTCCAGGCATTGCTCAAGACTGGAAGTGGAGCACAACCTAAGGATGGCAGAAGCAAGAATCCATCCACACGTTGTCTCTGTTGAGAAAAACATGCACTCCCACACCTGTGTTTTGGGAGTGTTTTTGCTAATCTATCCTACATTTTGTGTTTTATGTGAAAAATAAAGCACCAATGAAATTTCTTGTGCTAATTGTTTTCTTTTCATTTGAAGTTTAGAATAAGCACACACACTACAAAAACTTCAGTTTACTAAATACTCTTACTTTATTTAATATTTGCCATATAAAACCTGGGATGTGCAGGAGGGAATGGCCATCAATGATGCAGAGTACCAGCTTCCAGAACTTTTTTATCAGGTGGTGGTGGCGGTGGGGGGGCTCGACGTGTAAAAATGTTTAGATGGGGGGGCTCGGCTGACAAAAGTTTGAAGACCTCTGCCCTACAGTGTCGAAGCCAATTCTTAGACATTGCAAGTGCAGTAATGCCATTAAGAGTATATGGTGCTGTGTGTTTGTCATTACAAACTCCACAGCAGAATAATGGCTTTACTGAAAACTGGGAAGTTTGCTATCAAACTTCGCAGCATATTGAACCCACACTGATGCCAGTGTGAGATTTAATGAAAATGCACACAGAGGGCATCTTAGAGATGCCCCCTGAAAAACGACCTAACACTAGTGTCCAGGCTGAGTGGCTGCTTGCCAGCTGCCACCACCAGACATGTTACTGGACCCCAGGGTCGAGAGCCTGCTGCTCTCGGGGGTCTGAAACAATGCACATCCTGGACAGGGTGCCATGCCGCCTCCCCCAGGATGGAAAGTCCACGACTGGTAAGCTTAAAAGGCTTGCTGCCTTTGTGAATTTCCCCAGGTCTTTGCTGCTTCCAGCAACTGGCTCCCACGGGTTCTGATCCGCACTTTGGGCGGGAGCATTGGCGGGAAAACCAAGTGAGGAATGGAGGTGTGTCCCCCTCTGCTAACCCCACCCCTCAGTTGGGGGAGGCGAGGTGAAGCACAACTTTCAGTCCCCGCCATCTTGCAGATGGGGGGACCAAGCCAACCAGAGTGAGGCACATACCCCCCTCCCACAGGAGGGTGGCATAATCGGGGGCGTACCTATTGGTCCCAACATGTACATACCTGTAACGCCCCTAAATCAAGTATTTAGGGGCAACCCTGAACCATGCCTCCTCGGGCAAGAAGCGACAAAAAGAAGAGAAGGACCAAAGAACCCGTGCTGAAACTAAGAAGAGGAGGATGACCACTGACTTGACCCCAGCCCTACCGGCCTGTCCCCACCCGAACCTGCTCCAGAAAAATCCTGGTATATCCTGCAGCCAGCTACCTCAAGAACCCCAAGGACCTGACCAGCCCTGCCTTCCAAGCAAAAGACTTTATCTCCCGTGAGTACCGGATTTGCTCACCCATAGACTCTGCTAACGGCCATAACCGCGAGTCTGCACCACTCTGCACCTGACGCGTAGGGCCGGAGTTCAAGTGGCCCAACACTACAAGGAGGTCTCCCCGGCAATCCTGACCTGAGTTCTGGTTATCTCTGACCTGCCTTACATCTCCAAGCAAAGCCTGCAGCCTCTTTATGGAGGATGCCCCATGACTGTGACCGGAGCTGGTAAGGAAAACCTGACGCCTAAAGACACACCGCCACCCAATGTTCAACAGCCTTGGGTGGCCCAACCGACGGTCTCCCAGTATCCCAACTTGCCTATCCAACTGGTGGTCACCTCCAGAAGATCTTAGTCCTCGACCCTGTGGTCTTGTTGTAACCGGAGAATCTCCATTAAAATCAACAGGGCGCCCGACTCCAAACCAGCACTCTGTACCCAGCCGCCCCTGCGCCGATGTGGGTGTACTTTGGGTGCTAACTCGGATCCCCACTTTGCCCCGAGCTGAACACCAGGAACTTTGCTCCCACAACCTTGTGGCCTGCTCGTGAGCAGCCACCAACCGGAGGCCCCCTATCCCCCACTGGATAACATTGGGCCTCAGCGCTCTGCACCCAGCCGCTCTAGTGCCGCTGAGGGTGCTTAGAGAGTGCATCCTTGACCCTGGGGGAACCCTGGTTCTAATCCCAGAATACCAATTCCCACAAACTTGTACTTACCTGTAAACCGATAACTCAATTTCCTTCCATAGGATTGAAACTCATAAGGTAATGTTTAAAGAAAAATGTTTGAATTTCCAATATATATTTAAAGCGGATATTTGAGTGATAAATCATGTGGCTTTGGGGAGAGTTATTACTAATAACATAACTTAGGTGCCAGGGGCATTCCAGCTATGGTTGTTATGTAGTACCCATGTCGAGACATTTCAAATTGACAAAGGTATTTTTTCCCTTCATTACTGCTAGCAACTGTGCCTGATGCACCAAGGTGATCAGTGCTGGTAATTGTGCATATAATGGCCAGTAAGTAATCTTGCCTGATGTGGTCACGATTTAAAACACTAATTATGTTGGTAGCTCAGGTTAATTTTCATTCAATATAAATAGCGGTTATTCAAGAAAAGCAAATACACACAATTTTCTCTTGTAACATACTTAATATATATAGAAAGGTTTGCACCTATACAATTCTTTAGAAGCAATACTCACCAACGCTCTGTCCGGTTTTGCTTGAGGTTTCAAAGAGTTCAGCTTTGATCTCTACAGAGATAACAATTTCTTAGTGTTAATCAAAAATTCCAAACAACATTACATAACACATGCAAAGTCGTCTTTTAAAACTGACTTGGAATAATGGGACGAACAGGCTGTAAAAATGGTTCTATTGCCATAAGGATTAGTAAATCGGGAAAACGGACACTTTATTTTCAGCTCAACCTCAAATTGTTCTTTACATTTTTGCTCCCAAATTAACCAAATGCCCTCGTTATCTTACAAATACATGTAGAACACATTTAACCACACAAGTTCTAGTATTGTTTTTTACATATAGCTAGAAGGAAATGAATAAAATCGGGTTAGCCTTCTCTTGGTCAAGGTACCACAATCCACTATTAAAAAGCACATCTTGCTTATAGGACAGAGAATCTACAAAGCAACTGCTGAATTATTTACCAGATATAAAGATCAAGTATGAGTTGTGTTCGGCTGCAGATCTGCAATTCAAGACAGCAGATGTGCAGGTTGGTATCACTTTGTGACAGACAAAGTGCAAAACTTAGACTGGACCATGCCTGCTCAGGGCGACTAGAGTTGGGTATTTGTGTGTAATAAAGTCACATTGTGGGCACTAATCAGAATTTGGTGGGTGGGTAATATGTGTAAGACAATCCACAAAACAGTTCCAAGCTCATGTGTGGGGTGCAAAGGAGCGGCTTGGGAAAGACCGGCACCGAAGTCAATTACACGAATACATACGGACATTGGGTTGGAGGGGGGGGAAGAACAGTAACATAGTGCTGTCATTGCAACCTCATCACTAACTGGGCAGGAAGTGATGGGCATGGAACATACCTTCGGCAAAATCTTGAACATCATGAAAGTCCACCTGCCGCCGGCTTTTGTCACTCTCGACCAGGTCACTCTTTGTCCCACATAAATAAATACGGCAATGCTACGGAGAGAAAAGTGCACGCTGAGCCTGGGATACTCTCCCCCTCTGCCGCCCTCTCTCCAAGTGCTCAGGGTAAGCACCAGCACAGACAGAAACAGATCAAAGCACACACCTCAGTCCTATGTCCCAACTTACCTCCTCACAGCTCTTCAGTTCATTCACCCAAAATTTGACACGCTGGAAACTGGTGCTGTCTGTGAGATCTGCAACGGGTAGCACACTGTAAGCAGAAATACAATAACAGGACACCAGCAGAACTATACAAAGTGAAAGCAGAGTGTCAGCAGAGATGATGTAATAGGAGGCAGCATCAGTAACTATAAAATAACAGGGAAGTATTAAAGTTAAAAATGAAAGTTCTTTTATAGCACAGACCCACCACAAATCATGTCTCCTCTGTTTAAACAGTAAGTGTAGAACAACTATAGTAATATGTATAGTCATTACAGCTAGTATATCAGGAAGACAAAATGTGAACAGAGCAAACACCTCAAGAAGTGTGGTTCCAGTGGGGAAACAGCCAACACACTAGGGATCACAATATCAACAACCCTACCATAGTGGGACAAAGCAATCATTAGAAGTAAGAGCACGGTGATGGAAAAAACGCTTGAATGAATCACAACAAATAGTGATCATTTGTTCCTGTATTTTAGCCCATTACTTTTCACCCACTAAGCCACTCTAAAATGAACCCAGACACATGCAAATTAGTCTTGGTCCTCTTCCAACAGGAACAGTTCTGAACTGCCAGGCCATATTTACACCAGCCAGGAACACCAGGCTGGTTCTGGCCTACATAGACTTCTTCAATGAGGTACAGCTTGTGTTCTGTGGCACAATGTGCACGGGAAGCATGTCTGGCCATACCCATCATTCTTAGGGTATCTACTGCAACAGACAACAAGGTGATGGAATGAATGTTCGAATTAATCTCAGTCACTGGTAACTACTCAAGCCAGATTCCATTCCATTGGATGCCCTGATCGTGAGAAGTACGCTAAGGCATGGTCTCTATCTAGAATGGCATAGTGCGTGACAATGTACTAGAATATGGCTTCAAGCGATCGCTAGTGGCTGAAATTAATTTAGGCACTCCTTCCATCCGATCTTGTCTGCTACAATAGAGCATTGATAATAGAGAGCACAACACCAGCAAAGATATACAACAAGCAGAGTTTTATCTAA
Source organism: Lissotriton helveticus (assembly GCF_964261635.1). Classification (NCBI taxonomy): domain Eukaryota; kingdom Metazoa; phylum Chordata; class Amphibia; order Caudata; family Salamandridae; genus Lissotriton; species Lissotriton helveticus. Next base: position 597,219,427 of record NC_136068.1, on the reverse strand, counting down.
GCTAGGACATTAGTAAGGACGGACAGCAGCTGCAGGATTATTTAGTGTGTGGAGGTTGAGTATCAGGCAATAATGGTTATAAATACTGTGTATTTTAACAACAAACATTTATACTAAACAAAGATTCAAAATTCTTGTAAATTAAGTCAAAGTTATTTGTACTAGAACCATTATAAATAGGTAAAGGTCAACATTATACCGTAGGAGGTCGATTTGGCATTCCACAAAATATATGCTTCTCCGTAGAACAACTTGCATGCTTCTTGTTCAATATGAATCTATGACCCAACTAAATCTATTTGGTCAAATCCTAGCTGTGCAATACTACTTCGTAATTCTGACAGTTATAAAAGATACAATGGAGGGTCAGCTGCATATTTCTTACATACTACTACCAACACCCCCCAAAATGTATCCAAACACTTTGCAACAGCCAAGATGATAATCGAGCCCAAAAACACAATTTTAATTGTTTCTGGAACCACACGGAGAACCGTTCTCTCAAACCAACATAGATAGACATTATAGCAAATTCTAGCCAGAAGATGGGAAATCATACCCTTCCTGGTCTGGCTATGATTATGCTAGAAACGTTCAAAAGCAAATTATCTTTAGACCAAACAGTTTTTGCAGATGTAAGGAGACCTTCTCTTTTTCAAGGTAACTTGGTGCGAGGTAAAAGGTGGCTTTGTGCACAGTTGGAAAAGCTTTGAAGTACACTCATGCTTACACAGGAAGCCAATGCAGCCTGCCAGATGTTATATGAACTCATCCATGCAGAGATGGTTTTACATGTTGTAGCAAGCAGGCCTGGATACCTCTCTAAGTAGACACACCTGCATATCAGTTCCAGACAAGTGCTAAGTGAGATTAAATACAGACCCATAATTGTCTGATCCGTTTTATTACTCACTAACGAACCTACAACATATTTAACAAGCTAATTCATCTTTTTCTTTTTGTTTAACTTGGAAATTAGATACAGGAAGTCATATAAGAGCTAGAGACATAGCTACTCTTATTTAACAGGGGCTTCATGACTATTGATTGACATTGCAACCCTGTACGGTGACTACATTTGTTATGGCACAGCTCTGTTGGTTAACATGTTTGATGCCAGATGAAGATCACTGGGAGCCACACTAGTTAATGGGCTATAGTCATCAATAATGTTTGGCCTGTAATGAGAAAAGCTCACCGTCACAGAGGTTCCAGGATAAAACCGTACACATAGATGTGGTGAGCAGTGTGTGAACATGCAAACAGAGTAATCCATAGAGACAAGATCAGAAGGGTCTGCATTAGTAACAGATGCCTGCCACAGAGACAGCGGGACATCCCATACCGAGAAGAGAAGACAGGGCCTAATTTGTAGAAAGGAGGTTATAGGCTGTCCAAGCCCATACAATATGCTGTCACAAATACTACAGGAAGAGCAAGTAGATCACTTGACCAAAGTGACCACATTTTTTAGTATGTTGCAAGTTTTCAGTACTGTGAAACATTACCCTTTTCCAAAACCTCATCTGACCACTTTCATTATGAACTAATCACTGAGCTGCAAAACAAAAATCACCTGTTACACATTATTAGGAGGGTAGTTCTACATAACTTACCATAACACACAACAGCAGCTCTTGCTCCGCGGTAGTAAATGCGACTCATGGCCTCATATCGCTCAGAGCCGGCTGTGTCCTGAATAGATTAAAAGAATACATGATATTACTAGCTTAGAAGGACTACCTTGCAACTAGAGCAGACAGTGGAAGAATTCTCTAATTTTGGCGAACTAAGAATGGTACATTATCCTTACAACACAGCCTTTACCTCGCAGGTAAATACTATGCATACCAATTTTAGGTACTTTATAATTTGGGACCACACCAGAATTATATATATACTTTTTAAACGACAAACGTTTGTGTGTGTAAGTGTGTGAGTGTGAGTGTGAGTGTGTGTGTGTGTTTTCACTGAAAAAACTATAGGTTTCAGGGGCGTTCTAGTTAGCTGGACATTTCACTCGTACAAAACAATTGAAATTCCCCAGTTATAGCTAGTTCAGCTAACTATAACTCGCGCGCCCGCAATACACTGCTGATGACGTCACATATTACATCACTCATGACATGGTCAGTGACATCACTGATGACATCTCAAATGAGGTGACGGTCCCCGGGGCAGCGGGGGGCCGTGTGCCCCCCGCAACACCATTTTTTCATTAAAGCCCCTGGTGGTGGCGGTCCCCGGGTTTTGTGGGGGCTTGGATGCCCCTCCCATGTTAAAATGTAAAGCCCCGGGGGATGGCGGTCCCTGGGGCGGGGGGCGTGAGCCTCCCGCATATATTGTCATAAAGCCCCGGGAGATGGCGGTTCCCGGGACTTGGGGGGGCCTTTCAGCCCCCCACCCATGTATTTTGAAGCCCTGGGGGGTGGCGGGCCCCTGGGATGTGAGCCCCCCGCAATTATATTAGATAAGCCCCGGTGTTGGCTGTCCCCGGGGCGCCCCTTTGGGCCCCCCATCCCAATACTTATATTGCCCCCAGGATTGGGCCCACCCGGGGTCTGAATATTAACGAAGCGCGGAAGTCCGCGCTTCAGTTTTTTTTCCCCAGCTGGATCATATATACATATATCAAAGAGAATGTTTGCCTGTTGTGGAAGACGCAACACTTCCAGGTAAGTATCGCCAGAACATGTATTTATTGCAGGAAACAACTCGAAGAATAATCACCAGCACACACGAAATGAACGTCCAGCCCTACGCGTTTTATGTTAAAACACTTCCTCAGGGGCTCTGGGCTTAAAAGCCAATGGTGAGGCATTTTCGGCGGCATTCATTATATTCCATTCCCCCCCGCCTCAGTGGGCGTGGCCAACACTATGGCCTCCTGGTAAATGTAGTGCACGTCCTGTTTCCCTAGTGAGCAGCATCACACATTGCTTAAATTATGCGCTTATTATCCAAGTGGATTTGTGGCCAGGTACAGTTATTGGCGCTGCTTATATTCTTCCAATACTGGCACCTGTTCCATAAGCAAGTCTGCCGTTTGACGGACTTGCAGGGATGCTGCAGCAGCACCGGGGCAATCTTCTGTGGCTCAGACACAAGTCGCAAAACATCAAAGAGAAGGTTTACCTGTTGTGGAAGACGCAACACTTCCAGGTAAGTATCGCCAGAACATTTCTTTATTGCGGGAAGCAACTCGAAGATTAAGCACCAGCACACACGAAATGAACGTCCAGCCCTACGCGTTTCATGTTAATAAACACTTCCTCAGGGGCTCTGGGTTTAAAAGTCAATGGTGAGGCATTGTCAGCGGCATTCATTATATTCCATTCCCCCCGCCTCAGTGGGCGTGGCCAACACAATGGCTTCCTGGTAAATGTAGTGCACGTCCTGTTTCCCTAGTGAGCAGCATCACACATTGCTTCAATTATGCGCTTATTATCCAAGTGGATTTGCGGCCAGGTAAAAAGTTATTCGCGCTGCTTATATTCTTGCAATACTGGCACCTGTTCCATAAGCAAGTCTGCCGTTTGACAGACTTGCAGGGATGCTGCAGCAGCACCGGGGCAATCTTCCAGACACAAGCCGCAAAACATCAAAGAGAAGGTTTGCCTGTTGTAGAAGACGCCACACTTCCAGGTAAGTATCGCCAGAACATTTCTTTATGAACGTCCAGCCCTCCTGCCCTCCTGGTAAATGTAGTGCACGTCGTGTTTCCTAGGCTAGTGCCTCACCATTGACTTTTAAGCCCAGAGCCCATGAGTTCCATGGAGGTTGATGCGGTCTGGGGACCCAGGGGGACACTGCAATTCACAAAACATGCAGGGGATTTGGCCAGATGACATTGTGACGCCATTTTCTGCAATAACTACAAGTTACAAACCCGCCTTTCCTACCTGGATCCCTATTGCATTCTGGGAATTGTGGTGTACATGTACTGAGTGCACTACAAGTGGTGAGAAAGGACACTGTTCCTGAGGGCGGGGTGGACCTGAACCAATTATCATGGGGACAATATTTAAATACACGATGTTACCTGCAAACTGCCCATAAGAGTTTTGGTGCTGAAGAAGGCATATGTGATGCCGAAATGCATTCGCCTGTTGAGAAGCATGTGACGGAATAAAAGTGGTCTCCCTGCTTACCCCTATTGTGGCCTCCGCTCTTTTCTTGAAGGAGTTTATTTATTTATTTATTTTGAAGGTTTTATAGAGCGCAAACAAGATCCTTGCGGATATCAGAGCGCTTTACAATGATCAAGGCTGATTATACATAATGAATAGCATGACATTATAAATGCAGTAATATGGGGGAAAGAACTTATTCAGCGCGTATGCCAGAGGCGCGCTCCTGAGGCCCCCGCATCTCAAAGTTGGCCTTGGTCTCACTGGCTCCTGCTGTGGCGGACGCTTTACAGTTGCAGGGTACTGGATTACCAAGGCCCACCCCCAGGTCCAGGAGGAGATGGGGCAGCGACGGAGTTATTCAACTCTGCGTTGGGCGAGATTGGATCGCCGGTCTTGCCCCCGCCGAACAGAATCCTGTTCCACGGAGGTTGATGCGGTCTGGGGACCCAGGGGGACACTGCAATTCACACTACATGCAGGGGATTTTGCCAGATGACATTGTGACGTCATTTTCTGCAATAACTACAAGTTACAAACCCGCCTTTCCTACCTGGATTCCTATTGCTTTCTGGGAATTGTGGTGCACATGTACCGAGTGCACTACAAGTGGTGAGAAAGGACACTGTTCCTCAGGACGGGGCGGACCTGAACCAATCATCATGGGGCCAATGTTTAAATACACAATGTTACCTTCAAACTGCCAATAAGACTTGGCGCTGAAGAAGGCATATGTGATGCCGAAATGCATTTGCCTGTTGAGAAGCATGTGACAGAATAAAAGTGGTCTCCCTGCTTACCCCTATTGTGGCCTCCGCTCTTTTCTTGAAGGAGTTCCTGTGATATATATATATATATATATACACACATATACATATACATATATACACCATCCATATCTCTGCACAAATGGTGAATTGAAATCAATATTGAGAAAGAAAACAATTGCCCAGACCGGACTTTCTTCATGGTGCCGTGGTTGCCTTGCTGCGTAAGGTGAAAGCGTTGGTGATTATGAACACAGGCACAGACACACACACACACACACACACCCTGTGTGAACCATCCCTCCACACGGTGCAGCGATGTTTAGGGGGGCACCATGGGTGCCCACCAGCCCCCATAGTGGAGGGCCATGGGTAGAGGGGGGCTGCTAGTCCCCAAAGTCACTTTCCGCCTGCCTTTACACGGCTGGTGGACCGCCGTGAAAGGACAGTATTTAAGATAACAGGAATTAATGTTTTCAATGAGACAAAAGAGTACCAATATATATTTTTTATTCTTATTGTTATTTTCATTTTAAGTTACGTATGGCGAACAAAGCGGGACAAAAGGGGGTGGTGATGGACGGAGCATATGAACCAATCAAACACTCACACCCAGTCAACAGATCTGGGTCAGACTGATTTGCATATGGCCATGTCTGAACTGGGGTGGCAGAGTGGGCTAAAGAACGGTGATGGATCAAACCCAGATCTGTTGACTGGGTGTGAGTGTTTGATTGGTTCAGATGCTCCGTCCATCACCACCCCCTTTTGTACCGTCTTTGACGACTGAGCAGATCTGCAATCTGATTGTGTACTCCTGGGAGGTGTTCTGCAAGGAGGTAAATGTTTTGCGGAATGGCCCATCTCAATAGGCTTTGAGCTAGGTGTGAAAACTGCAAAGAGTGTTTCTCCCCCTGTTTTTGTATGTAATAAATTGCTGTCATGTTGTCTGTACGGACCAGGACAGCTTTGCCTATGAGGTAGAGTTGAAAGGATTTTAACGCTAGGAAGATCGCCAGCAGATAATTTATGTGGAGTTGTTTTTGGTGAGCAGTCCACATGCCCCGAGTGGTATGATTTTGAAGATAAGCTCCTCAGCTGGTGAGCGATGCATCTGTTGTCAGCACTATCTGCGGAACCAGGTCGAGGAACGGCCACCCTTTGGAAGGTTTTGAGTATTTCACCACTGCAGAGAGCGATGCGTGCGGCTGTCCACAAACACCAGATCTGTTAGCTGACCTCAGCCTGGTTCCACCGAAGTGCCAAACACTCCTGTAAGGGACACATCTGGAGTCTTGCGTAGGGACGATGAGAATGCAAGAGGTCAAGCGCCTTGAGACCCTCTGGGTATGTAGCGCGCTATATAAATTATTTGACTTGACTTGACTTGACTGGCCATCATACTGATTAACTGCATGAACACTCAAGCTGGTAATGAGTGTTGAGGCTGAAATTTTTATATGAGGGCTTGCATGGTGCTTATTCTGACTGGGTTGGGATATGCTAGAGCTTTTGTAGTGTTTATTGTAGCTCCTAGATATTGTTGTGTTGTGGACCGTTGGAGATAGGATTCGGACAGGTTGAATGTGAATCCCAAATCGTGAAGCAACTAGATTGTTTTGTATGTGTGTTCAACACAGCTGCTGTGTGACTTGGCTTTTATGAGCCAGTTGTCCAGGTAAGGGAACACGTTGATGTGTTGTCTTCGTAAGTGAGCAGACACTACTGCGAGGCACTTGGTGAAGCCTCTGGGTGCTGTGGTCACCCTGAATGGAAGGACTTTGAATTGGTAGTGTTGGCTATATATCACAAGCCTGAGGTATTTCCTGTGAGCGGGATAAATGGTAATATGAAAGTAGGCGTATGTAGGCGTATTTATAGAGCGCACTAATACTCCGGATTCCGGAGTGTCCTGGCGCTGTACTCATACCGCTAGGGAACCCGTCCTGGCTTTTCCCCGTGAAATGTCCACTCCTGGGCATCCCCGGGGTGCAACCAGGCATCCCCAGCGCTGTAGGGGGCCGTTGTGGAGACTAAGCAAGCTATTGCCCAGAGTTGCAGCGTGGGACTCGTGCTCAGAGTAGGCACCGAGGCGAGAAATCAGGTCCAAGGAATTATGAGCCCAAGAACCGCCGAGGTCAGCCGAGATCAGCCGAGGCGGGATTTGAACCCTGGTCCCGGGCCAGGCCTCTACACCAGGGACTGCCGCTCTAAGCAGTGAGCCACACTTCTCCACTCCACTTAGGCGTCCTGTAAGTCCAGAGTGGACAGAAAGTTGCTCGATGAAGTAGTGGGAGAACCTGTTGGAGAGTGACCATGTGGAGGTGGTCTGACAATGTATAGATTTAATGGCCTGAGGTCCAGTATTGGTCTGAGAGAGCAATCCTTTTTTGTATAAGAAAGTACAGTGAATACACTCCTGTGCCTTGATGAGGCACAGGAGTGTTCTATTGCATGTTTTTGTAACAGGGAGAGAACCTCTTGTGTGAGATATTCTGAGGACATTGAGAGTTCTCGGGGGGGAATGTTTGGAGGTGTACCAGCGAGTTCCTGGCAATAACCATACTGGATAATTTGTCTTACCCACTTGTCTGTTGTAATGGAATTCCAGACAGGTAGGGATTGTGATAGGCGTCCTCCGACAGGAGTGGAATGGTCGGAGGTAGCAGGGGAAAGTCACTGCTTGGTTGCAGGGGAAGTGCAGGTGGAATTATTTTTGCCTCTACCCCTATTATTGTTTCTTCTATATCCTCCTAGATAGTATCCTCGAGAGGAGGAAGGTTGATTTTGTTTTTTGTAAGTAGAGGAGGTATTCTCTGATGACATTGATTTGGAGCCACCCCTATAAAAGGAGCGATGAAAGGAGCCTCTGTTAGAGTGTAGTTGTAGGGCTCCTATAGATTTGGCAAATTCTGTATATATCTTCACTTTTTCTAATGAAGAATGTACATTTGGTCCAAAAAGATGTTGTTGGTCAAAAGGCTGGTTTAGTATAGATGACATACCTCTTTCTTGAATGCGGAGATTCAAAGCCAAGCATGGCGGCGTAGCAAGATGCTGGTATTAATGCAACGGGATGCTGCGTCAGCGACATCTAGTGCACATTCGATAGAGGTGTTTGTAATTAATTTACCCTCTTGAATGAGGCCATTGGCTTTACCTTTGTATTGATCTGGTAAATGCTGTATTAGCTTTTCTAGTTCGTCATAGTGCGCTCTGTCATAGCGTGCTAGAAGGGCTTGCGCATTGGCAATACGCCAACTATTAGCGGGCTATGACGCAATTCATTTGCCTGAAGCGCCTATAAGCTTTGACTCCTTATCAGGAGGAGGGGCGTCACCTGTGGCTTGTGAATTGGCTCGCTTGCGGGGATTGGGTACAACAAGGGAGTCCAGGGGCACTTCACCTTTAATATAAACTGAGTCAGTAGGAGCAGCTTCATATTTTTTTATCAACTCTTGGGGTAAGTATTCTTGCTCTAACTGGGTCCTTGAATACTTCATTAGTGTGCTTTATCATGCCTTTTAGCATTGGCAATGTATTAGTAGATTTTTGGGATGGAGCAAATGTTTCCACAAGGAAATCCTCCTCTAGTGGGTCAGTGTGTTATTCCACTACATGATATAGAGCAGCCCTATTGATAAGTTGTGCGAATCCAATATTATCATCAGGTGGTGATTATCTGGGTCTTCATCATAATCATCCCATGGATCTGGGTCCTGTGGTATGGTGTGATGGTCTTTAGTCCCATCCCCATTGTAATCGGTGTCATTACCCTCCTGTGATTCAGGGGAGAAATGAGGTGTCTCTTACAGATACATCGTTACACAAGTAGTAACTTGTGCATCCGAAAGAGACACGTTCGTGATAGGTTCCTTACCTTAGAATAGATATCAGCAATACCAACCCCGGTGGTGGGTCTGCGAAAAAGATTACACCAGAAAGTCACAGAGTACAGAATGGCCAAAGAAGCCGTCTCTACGGACTTGACTGTCAAGGCAGTAATGCTTGGTAAACGTGTGCAGCGAGACCCACGTAGCTGCCTGACAAATGTCCTGCAAGGGAACGCCGCGTCCCAAAGCAGTAGTGGCTGCAGTTGCCCTGGTGGAATGGGCACGCAGCCCCACAGGAGGTTCCTTCGTAGCCAATGATTAACAGGCCTTGATGCAGAGAACGACCCACCGAGAGATGGTCCATTTGTGCACGGCTCGACCTTTTTTGGCACCCAAGTAGCCAACAAATAGCTGGTCATCCACCCGGAACTGTTGTGTGCGGCTCAGGTAGAAAGAGAGCGCACGTTTTGGGTCCAGACGGTGGAGCCTCTCTTCCTCTTTGGAAGGATGCGAAGGCGGAAAGAAGGTGGGCAAATTGATGGTCTGCCCGATGTGGAAGGTGTGACAACCTTTGGCAAGAAAGAAGGACGTGTCCTCAGAACCACCTTGTCCGGATGAACAGAAACGAAAGGAGGTTTAGAAGAAAGAGCCTGGAGCTCGCTCACTCTTCTGGCAGAGGTGATAGCTACAAGGAAAGCCGTCTTGAGAGTAAGAAGACACAAGGGACAGTTATGAAGGGGCTTGAAGGGATTGCACATCAGAAATGTCAAGACAAGGTTTAAGTCCCATTGAGGCATGATGAATGACACAGGAGGAAAAGTGTGCGTAATGCCTTTCAGAAAACGGTTAACAACCGGGGATTTAAAAAGAGAAAGCTGATCTGGAAGCCGGAGGAAGGCAGAGATGGCAGAAAGATAACCCTTGATAGTGCCCAGAGCAGAGCCCTGCTGGGCCAAGGGAAGAAGGAACAAAAGAACTTCGGAAAGAGGGGCAGAAAGGGGATCCACAGACTTTGCTGTGCACCATGCCACAAACTTGTTCCACATGCAGGTGTATACCATTTTTGTGGAGGGACGCCTGGCTGCCACAATAACATCACAGACTTCGGGAGGATGATCGAAAGCGGTCAACTGTCGCCGCTCAACCTCCACGCTTGGAGGTGGAGGCTGGGCAGGTTCGGGTGGAGGGCCGCCCCCTGCTGCTGCGACAGAAGATCCTCCCGAAGAGGCAGTCGGATCGGGGGATCGATCGCCATGTTGAGTAGCTCGGGATACCAGTACCTTCATGCCCCACCCGGAGCCACCGATGATGATGATTTGGGCCTGGTCGCGCCAAATCTTCTTCATCACTCTGGGGAGAAGTGGTATAGGCGTACAAAAGACCGCAACTCCACTTGCGACGAAAAGCGTCGCCGAGCGAGTGCCGCCTTGGAAATTCCAACGCGCAGAACTGATGACACTGCGCATTCTTTCAGTGGCAAATACATCTAACCAAGGCTCTCCCCACTGCTGAAAGAGACCTTGCGCCACGTCAGAGTTCAGACGACATTCGTGATCCATCAAGCACCGGCGGCTGAGCTTGTCCGCCCTGGCGTTCAAGGAACCTGCCAGGTTTTGAACCACCAAGGTAATGGCTTGATGTTCCAGCCAAGTCCAGAGGAACAAAGCATCCTGACATAGGGTCCAGGACCCCACCCCGGCCGTTTTGTTGCAATACCACATGGCGGTGGTGTTGTCCGTGAACACCTGCACCACACTTCCCCGGACAGAGGGAAGGAATGCTTTCAGTGCAAGTCGGATCGCCCGAAGTTCCAAAAGGTTGATATGGAGCCGGGACTCCGCCGGAGACCAGAGGCCTCTGATCTCCGCCTCTCCCAAGTGGCCTCCCCATCCCAGAAGGGACACATCCAACACTATTGTGTGCTCCATTTGGGGAAGGGAGAGGGATCTGCCATTGACCCAATCGCTCAAGCTGGCCGACGAGAATAGCCGTTTGCCGAACTGCTCAATCTTCTTAGAGTTCTTATCCGGCGGGCCGTGGGAAAGCCACTCTGGGACGTCGAAGCTTGAATGACCAGGCTCTCGGGCGTAGGATGAGTGGTCAGAAAGGCAGGATCACCCGGGGCAGGGCGATGACGCCTGGTGACGTTCTTATCCACAGGCGCCCCTGTGGCCGGCCACGACCAAGTGCCCAACAAGACATCAGTGAGGGCGTCATTAAATGGCAGCAGTGACTCCGATGAAGTGGACGCCGACTGGAGCACTTCAGTGAGGAGATTAGTCTTCAGGGCCACCATATGGAGATCAAGGTTAAGAACCTCAGCAGCCCGACGGAGCACCACCGTATACGAGGCACCTTCCTCCATAGTGGACGGGGGAGAGGCAAACCCCGGGTCAGAGGAGACGTCGAGGCCGCCGGCCTCCTCCAAGTCATTCGCCCAATCCAGCTCAGAGTCGCACTGATGAGCAATAGGGTCCGCAGACCCCTCCCAATCGCCCTCAACCTCCGCCGTGTGCAGTGCGGACAGCAGCGGTGGGGCAGCGATCGGGGTACGAACGCACGGCATCGGAAACGGCGGCGGGAACGGCGCCGGCCCAGGCCGAACCGGCGCCACGTCCCAATTCGGATGCCAGGTGGGGACAAACCATCCGGGAACCGGGGCAGAGGCGGAAACAAAGGCATCCACTGCGGCGCCGCAAGCGGTGGCGCTGGGAGCGTAGGACCTCTTGGTGCCGTGGCCGGAGCCAGCTGCGCAGAATTGCCGGTGGAGTCGACGGCCCAGCAGGATCCTGACACGGGACCACCGGGTCCAAAGGTGCACCGGTGGGAGTCCGAGGCCTACACAGGCGGTCCATGGCAGCAAGAAACTCTTGCACCTGTGCGGGAGTCGCCGACAGACCCGGGTAAGGCGGGTAGGCTGCGGGACTCGCAGGCTCCGAAGGAGCCACAGGGGCGGAGCCCCTGTCCCCCTCGTCCGCATCCGAGGACCAACGGGGGGACGTCAGAGAGCGACAGCTCTTCTTACACTTCTTTTTGTGTCGTCTCTTACCCTAATCCGAGGGTAAAGACTTGGAGCCCGGGGAGGGACGATGGTAGCCCCGCGAGCGCTCTGGAGAACGGCCCATGGATCGCGAACGGCGCTGGGATTAGTGTCGAACTTCAAGCAACTTCCGGCGCCGCTCCCTCAAGGCCTTCAGGGCCATGGCCCGACCGTCCAGACAGGACCGGGAGTCGTGGTCACGCTCCAGGCAGTAGAGACAGACGTCATGGGGGTCCGCCACCAACATATTGGGACGGCAGGCCCCACAGGACTTAAAACCAGGCATCCCTACGCACCAGAGAAGACCAACAAGAGACTAAATTCCCATAAAAGATAGTCAAAAAGTGACTAGGGTACGTGATCTAACCAGATCTGCGCTTACTGGTGCGGGAAAAGAAAGAACTGACGTCAGCGCGCATGGGTGACGTCATCTCGGCGCATAGGATGCCAGCGACTGACGTGGAGCCGCACAACACCACCTACTGACGCGCAGGGGTACTGCTAGCAAAACTTTCCGGATCCAGTCTGATGCCTGGGGATAATTTAAGGTAAGGAATCTATCACTAACGTGTCTCTTTCAGATAAGGAAGTTCTTTAGCCGGTATGTCCTTTTCTTTAGTTGTTTCAGATAGTATTTTATGGATAGTCTCTGAAGCTTTAAGAGGAGTGGTTTGTCTTTTCGGTTTCGAATCCTTTGGTGCATGTTGTTTATGCTTCGATGGTTGGTGTAAAGGCTTGTCTTTTGTAACTTTCGGTTCCGAAGGTTTGACTTTAGGTTTTGGATCCGAAGGCTTATCTTTTGGTTTCGGCTCAGAAGATTTGGGCTTAGTTATTGCCGGATCCAAAATTCTTGGTTTGTGAGATTTCGGGTCGGAGTCTTTAGGTGCCGAATTCAGTGCCGGTATCAAAGCATTGGGTCCATGCTTGGGTATGGTTTTCGGTGCCGGAGATGGTGTTTCGGTACCATGGAGACGGCTCGATCCCGAGCCTGAGGCTTTGTCTTTTGGTTTCATAGCCGAGCCGGAGGACGGGGCATCCAAACCATGTTTTTGGTGTTTCCCTAGTCCCGAGGGTGAAGGGAACACCGGAGCCTTTGTGGGTTTTTCAGTGACTTGGGGCTAGTTATTCACAGTTCGTTGACCTGGAGTGATGTGCGAGTTTTCCTCCATGTCGGAGTCATCAGCTTCAGATTTCTTGTTCTGCGCTGTGCGGATGGGACTCACACTCTTCTCCAAAGATGTCCAGCACAAGGCTATTGAAGAATCTCATCTCGTGACCTTGAGCCCGACGGTCATGAATCGTTTTCTTCTATCGGAAGGATCGACAGGCCTCACAGCTACTTTCCTCGTGCTCCGGGGATAGGCACAGATTATAGACCTCGTGTCGACCAGTGTGTGGAAATTTAGCACAACACCCGGGGCATTTTTTAAATGGAGTCCTTTCCATCGACTGCTGGCGTGGTCGGCGCGGGACGGCCTTGCGGCCCGCGTCAAAGCTCCCGATCGAAGTTGTTGGATTTCAACGATGCGCGTTGAAGGGGAAACCCGTGATCGAAACAATACCGTTGAAGGGTAATGATGGCATGTCGAAAAGGTTCGAAGATGATACCGAGCCGGAGCGCAGCACTACACATCCGAACCAGATGGTGGAAAAAACAATCTGGAGATGGAGTCGATGCCCATGCGCCCTATTGTCCAAAGGAGGAGTCACCTACCCCGTGACTACAAAGACTTCTTCCAAGATAACAACAAAGTGCAATCATCTGAGCCCAACACCAGATGGTGATCTATGCACAAGTCTACAATCTGCAGCTCATATGCCTCGAACATATATTTTTTACTTTTACTTTAAATGGGGGGGGGGGGTTAGACTGTTTATAAAAATCAATACCACCATTTTATTTTGTTAGGCACATAAACCACTACAGTGAATTTTACATGTCAACCAGTTCTATTACACAAGTGCTACGTGGTAAAAGCATATGTGGGAAGGACTGATTTCCTTCATATATTATGCAATTCTTAGTAACAGCCTCAACAAGAGGGAGAGGTGTGGCGCCGCGGCCAGGGCGACTGACGCTGGAATCTGGGGATCAGGGTTCGATCCCCGGCTCCGGCGGCAGGTTAGCCCAGCACCATGCGACTCTGGGCAATAGCTTGCTTAATCTTCCCGACGGCCCCCAGCCCCTAGAGACCCTAACGGGTGATTGTGCGCTATACAAATGTGGATTATTAACAACAACCTCTGTGTTATAAAGTAGAGCGAGTCTGTCACATTGGAGCATATTAAAAACATAACAGCAGTACCTAAGAACCTGCACCTAAGATACACCAAGCATAGGTGCATACCATGAAGAAGGCACATGAGTCTTACAGAGTTAAGTCATGCCCCTGAACACAGTTGGATCAGGAACAAACCCCTTAAATTCATTCACATACGCATTGATTTAGGACTCCTGCTTGCTTTGAGCGAGCTCTGTAGTTCAGTAAATACAGCAGGTGTTTACAACATGTTCCTGCCCCTTTTTACTGTTTAGAGCAGGGGTCTCCAACTTCTTGTACAATGATAGCTACTTTTGCTCAAGGAAAGTCAGTTTGAACTGATCCCTGTATGATATGGTAACATCTATTAACAATACACTACTGACTACCCAAAACTTTCAGGTGAGTTACCAGTAAAAATGTCAGAAAAAGTAATGTATGAATAGCCAAAGCAGCACACTCCCTCGGCACAAAAGCATAACCACAGCGATAAGCCATCTCACCTCAGCTTGAATTATTCAACCACCACCTTTAAAGATGCTTTTTTTTTTATCAAATACCTCTTCTAATTCGGGCAAACAATTTCCCCAAATTTCTTTTATGAAAGAAACTTACTTTTTGCCTTCAAAATACCAGTTTCGATGTTCAGTAATTATGAAGTCCAAAAACCTCTGCTTGGCATTTTCATCAAGTACTCACATGTACATCACATGTACACATGATTCACATGCACAAAACCTGCTTGAAATGCCCTTTACGATCACACCCCACGGATGTTCCCTCTAATGCCAAAAAGCCTATAATATGAAATTAATGCTCGCTATTATACCAGAGGCACCACTATGATAAAGCTGTGACACCATAACAGCCAGGATGCGCAGTTATGGCCATTATGATGCCAGAAGCAGCCACCATTATGTCACAGGTGGCCAATATTAGGTCACTCATGCCTAAAGTATGTTGGTGATGGCTGCCAGAATGCACAACAAGAACAAGAATGCCAAATATAGGTCATCGTTGAAAATTAGGTTAGGGCTCAGCCCATCCTTCAACTGACACTCTCAAATCCAACATTCTACAGCATCATCACACGCCAACATTCCATACTACAGGCACACTGGCTGAGCAGCAGATACAACAAAACCCTGTGTCATGAGGCCAAAAACAGTCCTTCACTTCTAAGAGATGAGACATTCATCACATTCACTGGGGCAATGATGGTATCTCAGCTGGATTCTCACACTAGTCAATGTTGGAGTAACCAAAAGAAAATATCCAAATGCTATGGTGAATTCGAGACCAATTAACAAGTCTATGCCTGAAGCATCTAAATTAAATCATCACTACTCCCCAGTAAAAAAATAAAATATATATACACACACACACACACACACACACACACACACACACACACACACACACACACACACACACACACACACACACACACACACACACACACACACACACACACACACACACACACACACACACACACACACACACACACACACACACACACACACACACACACACACACACACACACACACACACACACACACACACACACACACACACACACACACACACACACACACACACACACACACACACACACACACACACACACACACACACACACACACACACACACACACACACACACACACACACACACACACACACACACACACACACACACACACACACACACAGATCTGGAGAGCTAACACTGTTGCCTACAGTGAGATAGCCTGTACGAGCAGAAAGGACAGAGCTGTTAGCGATGGTGGAAGCCTGTAAGAGTCGGTGCGCTTTGACTGCTGTATGATCTGGAGGGCTAGTGTTTGTTCTCCACAGTAAGAGAGCCTGTAAGAGCATAGACGGGAACTCTGCTGTCTGTAGTGAGAGCCTGTAAGGACTGGAGTGATTTCACTGCTATTTCAAGAGCCTGTGAGACCCGGAGGAATAGCACGGTTGTATTTGGTTATAGCCTGTAAGAGCAGGCATGTTTGTCAGTTCATCTTTAAAAACATCACTTAAAAATTAATAAATATTTCTAAACGCAGTTATATTATCTGATATACTACGGCGAAACTTACGAGAATTAAAATATATATATATATATATATATATATATATATTAATAAAGACACCTTATTAGTTTCTAGCACGTTTTTTGTTGCATGGTTTACATGCCATATATTTCAAGGCCTGGCTCACTTGGTTCGGCTCCTCTCTCCCTATTTATTTGCTGGCTCACCCATCTCTACATCTAGGCGCTAGGCTCCAGGTAGCACCCACTCAGGAGGACACTTGAACTAAAGAGGGGCCGAGGTCCTTTAAATCAAGCCTCTGCTTTGGGCGCAGCTGGAAGTCAAAATAACAGAGGCCCCTCAGGCAGACGGCTACAGGCGCTGTTGAACGTGTCTGGGTGTCAACAAATTACACCAGGACAGACTCAGCATATTTCCAGTCTTGATCAAGCTCAACAATAGCTGCCGGATCCGGGGTGCACCTGCATTGTGTGCATTTTTATTATGCATAATTTTGAAAACACGAGGCTGGCTGTTTCTAGAGCAGACCTAATTAGTGAAGCGGCGCGCAGGATCTATTTAAACCCCACCAGCGCTTTTATCAATACCTGTAGATCAATACCTGTAGGCTACAGGTATTGATAAAAGCGCTGGTGGGGTTTACAGGCTGTAGCGCCACATCCCCAACCACCCTATGCAGCGAAAAGATGCCGCTTGTTCCAGCTGCGCCGGATCCCGCCGGGCAGCTGGGGGAGAAAGCGCGCTCGATTTAATTACCGCTTGGCGCTGCGACAAATTGGTTGCAGGAACATTACCCTCGCACAGACGGCAAACTGTTCAGGCTCAAGGCAAAGCCTGTAATTCTCGGCTGCCTCTTGACTGGCACTGGCGGCCTGTCCGTCAGCGCGGCGCGGGGACGCGAGATCAGGTTCTCGGGCAGTAATGGAAGGTGCAGCCGGCCATGAAATTGGGCTTCGGCCCGACGGGATCCGAGAGGCAGGGGCCCTCTCCGATCGACGCGCATTTGTAGAGTACCACCGTGAAATGCTGACTCGCTCCTCCTTTCTCCGATTTCTTGGGTAGGCATTACTTAAGAAACACGTTAGGTAAGAATTGTCACGGCTGGTAAATTACAGAAGTAAATGAATCTGTTTACTCACTCTACAAACAAGAAGCACGTGCACACAGACAGCGGGAGGGGGGACGGGCTTGTTATATATGTATTTTATCTTGTACTATAGGGCTCACGGACAGCGGGAGGGGGGCGGGCACACGGACAGCGGGAGGGGGGGCGGGTAATGAATTCCATAAGCGTATGACACAAGGTAGCTTCTTCCCTCCAATTATCCTTCCCAGCTGTGACAAGTGGCAGGTCTGAGCACTCGTTTTGTGTGTGAAAATGAGCTGTAAAGACTGACATCTCGAGGCCGGAGACCGCCATGAGGTGTCAGTCATTCGAAGTACAGGTGCAGGTCTCTTTGGAGGGCGCCACGTGCATCGGATTTCAGCTGAGGTGGCGGGGTTCAGGTCTGGGAGCTCTGCTTCACAGCCCGTCCCTGTCACATCAGAGCCGCGTCACCTCAGATGGCGCAGCCGTCTAACGGGAGGGCTTGAGGGCAGCAGGCATGAGTCAACCATCGCTGCTGTGCCCCTGGGACCCGGCCTGACCCGAGCATTATACAGGAGCACTGACACGCTTTCATCCGCTTGGCTTCACCCTCCGGTGACGCGCTCAGCGGGACTTCCGGTAATGAGTCCTACGCGGACTGCCTTTCGGGACGTCTGAGGAAACTCACCGCTGTCACCCTTCACTCTCTTTTAAATCTGTTTTTACATTAGCGCCCTCAAGGGAAAGGGTAAAAAGAGCAGAAATAGAATACTGGAAAGAAATATACCGAACACAACTTCTTTAAAAAACAAGCACCTACGGGCACACGGGGAGGGGGGGCGGGTACGGACAGCGGGAGGGGGGCGGGCGGGAACGGCGCATGGACAGCGGGAGGGGGGGGGGGAACGGCGCATGGACAGCGGGAGGGGGGGGGGAACGGCGCATGGACAGCGGGAGGGGGGGGCGGGAAAGGAACGGACAGCGGGAGGGGCGGCGGGAAAGGAACGCACTCACCTGGACTTCTTCCGGCGGCCGTGGTCGGCATAATGACGGACACAAACACGCAAAAAAATAAACGAAACTCCGCCCACCGCCCGATGACTACCCAGAGGGAACGCCCAGGGAAAAAATCTCGGGAACGCCCCCGAATCTGGTCCGTGAATGACGGACAGATCTCTGTTCCAATGGCTAGCCTCCATTTATGGAGCTAGCCAATGGAACAGAGGGCGTATTCAAGTGTCCCTTACTGAAGACTACAGATTTCTCTGGAGGCGGAGCTAAAGCTCCGTGCTCCAGCGAAACCTAAAAATGGGTTCTCTTCGTGGAGACAGACACTACATACCAAGAAGTTATATTTCAGACAGAGCAATACAAAGAATCTTTTAATCGCATTGCTCTAATGAGAACATATCCATGGTGTCAAAATACTAAACCTCTCTATAGCCAGACCTAAAAAGAGTAGTGGAAAGCAGTAGTTTAAATGACTCATAAGATCACTGTTCACTCATCAGTACATCACTATATATAGACAAATACAAGACTTAACATAGATAATTTTACGATAGTAGCTGGAATCGGGCAACAGGTTAAAAAATTGAAATAAACCCGTCAGATTGTGATGATGAAGCCAGTTCCAATGTATGGGTACGCTATTCTAGCACAGCTCTAAAAAACATCTCCATCGCCCCATTTCACTATACAGCTCCTAAGAACTATTAACTGGTCTTTAGAAAAAGTACAGGGAATTTCTTTTTCTATGGGTGTCAAATTTTAGTTTGCCAGGCTAGGTTCCTATCATGAAGAAGTGTTCAACTTTAGTACAGGTAGGCTTCATCCATGTCATCATTTCAAGACCATAGAAGAGCAAGCAAACCGGTCTCTTATGAATACTGTTAAAATCTGTCAGAGGCCGAGCCCCAGGTGAACAAAGGTTAACACCCCTGCTATAAAGCATTTTATTTGGCCATATAGTGATGTTTTAAAATGATGTAGGATGGGCAAGTGCCAATGGGGTGTAGGTGCATTGGTCCTGATTCTACTAATCTTTATGCAGCAAACCTCTAAAATATCTAAACCGCTTTATAGACGTTTTCCACTGAAATTGGCTGACCCAGGTTGTAGGCATGCTTAATTCTGCTCAAGTAATTCAGGACTGTGGTCAGACGTCATTCACTTATTCAGCTTTTCAAAGCATGGTGAATTCACTGCGAAACCAAGGAAAACATAAATGGCTTAGATTCGCATTGTTTGACGAATTTAATGGAAGTGCTTTTTCTTGCGAAACTCAATGTCAGATCATGACAACAGTAATTTATCAGAAACATGACTTCGCCTTTAAGCTTGTGTGCACTGAAAAAAAGAATGGAACTACTGGTTCTCAGAATCACAACCATGTTGGAAACAATTAAGGAGCACTTCAAAAGGGAACTTGCTTAAAACCGAGCTGATTCACTCTACGTATGATCCCTCTGCCTTGAAATTCTTAGAGCGTCTGAATATGCTGCAGATTTGAGCGATGGCTAAGGTTGTGTTCGTTCCCTGGAAGGCAGGATCAAGTAAGTGAACATATAGTGACAGGAGGACATAATGCTTTCTGCCTCCAGAAATAAATCACAGTGACCTTTTATCGATCTCTCTTGCTCAGTCTTTGATTATCACTGTTCAGAGCGAGCCTTCGAGCCATCAGGTGGCAACATGGCACCCAAGGTAATCAAATGCAGCCGTCACTAAGAGACTGCAGAAACTGGCAGATCTGGAGAAAGGGATCATAGGTTGTCTTTGGTGACTGCTCACATTGGTTGTTAAACATCCCAGTGCTCTTCAGAGAGGGCGGCCATTTTAGTAGTGTAACTTCCTGGATGATGTGAACCATGGTTCAACCAGCACATTACTTTCGACAGCAGACCCGGGCTGTATCCATCATCACCAGGCTGTCTCCATGATTGACTTGCATTCTCCTGGATTTTGACGACAAATCTCTCAGTAATGTGTGTTACACCAAATCTCTTCAAAAACAGACATAACTATTGCAAATGAGATACAGTCAGAGAAAACCAATTCTACATATTTGGCAATAACTCAATAGTGCTCTTTTTAAAGTTAAGTTTTAAGCACTGAAACTAGTGGTCAATGCTTCATACCAGTTGTCAAGGTTTCCTTATGAAAGTATAGCTTCCTTGGAACGGGTCAATCTCTGAAGAGTTCTGCTCCATGTGTGATTAAAGTGACCTCGCCGGATTTTATATTAAAGTGAGATCAGCTGCGCTGGCACATTTCTGCTGTCTTAGGTAACAAGTCTTGGCACGTAGCACCTGTACAGACGATCCCTTTCCTGATTCTGGGAAATACAATTTATATTTTTATTAAAAAAAAAAAATCGCCCACACTTGCTTGCTCACTAAGGAGAAATAGGGGAGTTTCCTATGCGGAGCAGACAGATGTGCTGTTATATTGAAGTCGGTCAAATTTACAGTATGCAAGAGAGAGATTCTTTCATAAATATTTAGACAGCAAGAAGTCTAGCTGAATCTTCAGCAATTGCAATACAAAACAGTGAAGATGACATTTTCTTCTGAAATAGCCTTTAGTTTTGGCAGCTGCTGCACAAATAGGGACATGTAACTAAACGTTTAAAAAATGCCTGTGATGTTTTTGAGGTTCCTGAGAAGGATCTAAACATTCTGGAAAAACAACCAGTAGGTATAAAGTCGAGAAGCCGACTCGGTTCCATACATATGGGTGTAACCCTGACACATTGTCTTGCACGATCCTCATGACAAATAAAGTTTGAAAATAAGCTTTGGCAATGCCAATAAGTCTTGCAGTATGGCTTTATCAATGCTTTTAGAGATGCTCCTCAGCACTGGCAAAACAAAATGATTAGTGCCAATGCTAAATAGCATCGGAAAAAAGGTGTAATGATGTAAATGTGCCCATGCTTTATCACACAAAGTACGCTTATGCCTCAAGGTGCTACAGCAGCCTCAGCATGACATACATGTGTGCATACAACAGCACCTATGCACCACATGTATACTTCAAAACGGTGCACCTGTTATTGTTTTCTTGCTAATATGCTGAAGCAATATGACATATGCCCATTTTAGAGCAAGAGCTTTCCTGGGGGCGGGGGGCAACAATGAATTGGGAGAGGTTGGTGTGATAATAGTTGATGCTCCAAAGTGGTGGGAGGAACAGGGAGAGGAAGTGGAGCAACAGGAATAGGGATGGGGCAGACTTTTGAAAAAGTAACCAAAAAATGTCAACCAGGATGGGGTGGAGCAGAACCCACCTCGGCCTGGCCGAACAGGGCCCAGGGCGCCAATCTTCAGAGGTATGCAGTGAGCTGTGTGCTTTACGATTATCCAAACAGCGCGCCCCTTTCATCTGTCTCCAGTTAAGTAGTTTAAAGTGGTATTAAAGCTTTATTGACATGCCACAGGTAATGTTTTTCACACCCCATTATTCCTCTTCAATGCTCTCCCTTCACCCCCTCACTCTTGCCAACATACACCAGCAATCCCTTCACCAGCATCCTGTGGCTGTGCTGTGTGTGATTCGGTGAGCTGGGGAGGTCTTGAGATGTTTGTATTCAGAGACCAGTCACTGCTCAGCCAGGGACTAACCGGCGAACACAAAAGGGACTCCCTGTGGACTGTTTGTATTTACAAGTAGCAGCAAGGGTGCCAAATGTCTTTCGTCTCAGTGCTCCATCCTAGTAAACAAAAGTTCTGGCTGGTGCAAAGCTACGGACGAGCTTGGGAAAGGGGAGCGGCAGAGCAGGTGGAGACCGTGGGCATGAGGGGGAGCAGCACACAGGAGAGAGAGAGCAGGAAAGCACATGCATTCCCACAGAGTTCCGGAAAAAAAAAAAAAACGTTCCCTGAAGTGGAACCGTAGAAAGATGCAAGTCATCTAATCAAAAGGAAGAAGGAAGCTATGCTCCAGGGGAGGGACAATCACAAGAGGAGGAAAGAAAGCTATCAAATAAGGAACAATCAAATGTGACAGACAAGAAGTTCAATCAATTGTAAGGTACTGGTTGACCTAAAGCCCACAGTAATTGTTATTATACAGAGGCGCTTGAAAACGGAAGGAAAAAAACTCCATAGGAAAGACATAAAATGGCCTAGCAACATCTGACCAAACTGATCTTGGAACAACAAACGGGATACAGAAAAACAAGGAACTGGACCTCGGAATGTAGACATCAATGGTGGATCCGATACAGTGGAACCTGGGGCCAGAGGCTTGAAGGACCCATTTCCTAGCCTGCATGCTGGCCCATCGTGGCCTTGCTATGTTACTGGCAAAACCTGTTCAGTCTGATCAATTCCCTGCCCACTCTTGACATCACAGACCCTACACGGTATTATCTTTGTGTTTGCCAGTTCAGACCGAAGGTTCTATATAAAAAGGGTTTTCTTGGATGTGATGCACACAGCATGTTGTCAACGTAAAGGCACCACCATAGAGAATTCTTACGACTCAATGTGCAACAGGAGTTTTTCGAAATGTGAAAACTTTTTATTGGGAAACCCTACAGCTCCCAATCTATATGATTATGTCAATGACCCGTTTTAGATATTACCAACATATAATCCACCATGTGATTTATTCCGAGCCTTGGACTCCCATAGTTCAAATGCTGAGGTGTACCTGCGTTGCCTCAAATAAGTCTTCACGGTCACTAGTTTTGAACTCTCTTTTCACTTGGGCTAGTGCAACCTAAGAGAGGATACGGGGGTGCACATTGATAGGCCAGACTGCCTTGATCGGTTCTAAAAAGAGCACATGCTTTATGTTGACAGCAGGTGACTGGAAAATGTCTTTTTACAGATGCACAAAGTCACTGCTTGCAGGACTGTCCTTAGACGAGGAAGGGGTGTTGTATGTAAGCAGCCTGCAGTACTTGAGGGTTGTATCACTTATATGCTCACAACACATCCCCCTTTATTCTGTTGAAATGATTTCACTTTCAGCTTGAATGCCTGAATTGTTTCCGACATGGTGTAGATACAGTGACATGTTAAACTCACACTAAAACTATTCCAATTTAATTGAGTTGATATTGCTCAATGTAGCGATCACAGAGCGGCAGCACTGGAAGGAGGTGAATGCAGTCGGTGCCATGTGAGCTGCAGCCCTGTCTCTCTGTGTGATTAATTACATGTCACATTAGGCTGCTGCCTGTGAAACAAGCCTCCCTCCAGGTTTGCTCCCTCCTCGGGTGGGGGCTCGGGGATAATGTCGCTTCACATTAAATAATTGCAGCACACTGAAAGGTCAACCTCCGAGGAGACTTGATAGGAGTTCAGCCTAAACTCTTTACATACCCCTGAAAGACTTGACTGGCGCCATCTCTGTATAGTGATGTCTTTGGGCCCAGCTTGTCAGCCAATGAGCAGCAGCGCTTTTCATCATATTGGACCGCACCCACAGCCCGTGCGGTCTTAGTGTGAGGACGAGTTTGGGCATTATGAGGAGGAGTGTTAATCAGATATTGATAAAAGACATGAACCCCAAAATCCGGTGGGCTTTCACATGGTCGGACTGGGACAAAACACTGGTCTCTGCACGAAAATAAAAGCTGTCCTCTATTGGTGAACAAGATAGCTAAAACAAGCACCTACGAGGACACGGGGGGCAGGAGAGGACACGAACGGCGGGAGGGGGGCGGGAGAGGACACGAACGGCGGGAGGGGGGCGGGAGAGGACGCGGGAGGGGGGCGGGAGAGGACACGAACGGCGGGAGGGGGGCGGGAGAGGACACGAACGGCGGGAGAGGACACGGACGGCGGGAGGGGGGCGGGAGAGGACACGAACGGCGGGCGGGGACACGGACGGCGGGAGGGAGGCGGGAAACGTGCACAGGACAGCGAGGGGGGGGGAGGATCACGGCGCACGCACATTTCTAAACAAAATGCTCCTTACCTGATCGCCTCGTGGGAACTCGAATCCTGCAGCCAACTCCAACAACAAACACTTAGCAAAAGAAGAAAAGAGGCGGACTCCCAAAAAAAAAATAACACCCACCCACCACCGTGATGACGAACAGAAGTGGGTGGAGAGGGAAAAAATGTCGGGAACGCCCCCGAATCTGGTCCGGCCTTGACGGACAGATCTCTGTTCCAATGGCTAGCCTCCATTTATGGAGCTAGCCAATGGAACAGAGGGCGGGACTAAGAGTACACTGTAGAGACATAAGATTTCTCCTGGGCGGAGCTAGGAGCTCCGGCCCCAGGCGAAACCTAAAAAGCTCCAAGCGATGCAGAACGGCCCTAAGATGGTTCTATATAAAATAATAAAATAAAATTCAAAGCATATGTAAAACACATCCAGGTATAACATAAGCTGGCTCCGACTTTTGCCTTCTCTCAGCATACTCCAGCATTGTAGGGATGGAGATAATTCCTACAGGCCAGTGGTGTGACTTTTGCTGTAGTTGATTTCCTGTCCCAATAAGAAATGAAGAAAGACTAGAAGTAACTAGGTCATCACATGGCTCAACAACACCATTCTCTGATAAAGCAGACCCAAGCACAATTATTAAAACATAAGAGATTGGGTAGTAGACTGCTTTATTCACTACAACAAACAAATCCCAAGATGGTTCAATGATCACCACATCGATATATCCCTCATAAACCCTTACCACTCCATATGCCAAACCTCTTCAGTGCTTAATTTGAGCTAGTGGGGGACACACTTAGTTTTTCCTGTACCACCAATTTGGCGAATGCAGAGGAGGGGGTCAGATTGGATAGACGGTTAACAAAAAGATAGCAAAATGGTCACAGACAAAAAGCAGGAACCTGCGAGTATGAGAAAAAGAAGAAGGGATTGTCTGGTAGTATATTAAAGGCTACTGGACTTGGTATCTGGCGCTCTGGTGTTGAATTGCACCGGCTGCAAGCTTCTGAGCAGAGTTTCGGACATGGCACTCTTTCTTTCACAAATTAGGAACTGCATCTCTCCATACCACAACTCTATTTCACGGTACATTAAATTGTCTCAACACTTTTTTTCATTCTTCATTTCACTTTTCCACAACTAGAAGTTGATATAATGATAGTAAACCTGGAGTTTCCTCAACTATAATCTCCATCTATCTAAATTCACTGAGATTGCTCATTAATATAAGCAAGAGCATAACACAAATATTTGGGTTTATTTTCAATACATTAATTCTGCAGTAAGTGGGTTTATGGCAAATAACGAGTTTGTCCCACTATAAACTACAGATACTAAAAATGTATGCATATAGATCTTTTAATAGAAGAACACATCGATGATGACTAACATATGCACTACTGCCTATATTTAAAAGGTTTTAAACAGAGCCTTCCCTTAATCCCCTTTTTTGGTCTTATGGAAAAACAAAAAAAAGGAATTTATGAAACTCAGATATTCTTTGTATTCACAAGTTTAGACAGTGGAATAAAAATAGGACTAGTTCTAACTGCAACTGTTAAATTTTCACTGGCAGACACCTTGAGAGCTACAGAGTTGGAATATTGAATTAATCCCCAAAAATGTGTGAAATTTTTACCCAGTTTTCTTTCCACAATAAACAGAATTCTACTCACTGCATGATTTTAATGTACTTTTACCGATATATGAGAAATGAAAAGGTCACAAGGGATACAGCAAAGATTATTATTGCCGTGAATGTCTCATTGTTTGGGAGCATGTGGCGAGACATGGGACATGGAGCTCCCTAGGTTTGTTTTGTTTATTTTGGATAGTTTGCCTTGTTGATCACTTGGACGCTTGATTAAGTTATTTTTATCCATGCTGGAGTTACAACATCTGCTGTTGAATGTGTCCTATTATTCCTGTTAAGAGCAAGTTTTAGTGAGCACTTAAGTAGTATCTAAAAATGTTACATTGTTACAAGTATTTCTATCCAAATGGAAACTTTGTTGCTTACATTACAATTACAATAATCAAATTTGATGCACTGTGGTTACTTTGAGATTTAGAATATTATTATACATTATGTGAATTTTTGAATGCTGTAAAGAATTCTTGCATCTTACTTTATGCTGTGCAGCTTGTGAGTACACATCGCAATCTTGTTCCACCTCACCCAAACATCCTCTATTCCCTCGTTCCCAATCGCTCGCTATCCTGCCCCTCATTAATGCAGGATGAACATGGATAGATTGAAACTCCTATCCTTTTTTTATTTCTTTATTTTTCGGTTTTGTATAAGGTGCTGTACAGAATAGCATATTGCAATAACAAAGCTTACAAAAGAGACTCCTATCTTAGTCATAGATTTCCCAATGGACTCTCTCAAATGGAGAGTTGGCTCAAGGAAGATACTGCCCGGGCGCTCTAAGAGGGCACCTCCAGGTTACAAAATCCTCACCTGAAACCACAAAACTATAAAAGCAGCAGAGAAGTAGGAGATGTCTTTGAGAGCACTTAGCCACCATCAGTGTCCCAAAGTTATGTGCACACAGTGTGAATACATACTAGACAGGGCGCACGTACCTATTCATGCTGAACTACAGATCCACTTAACTTAGCCTTTGCTGAAGCCTTTCTTGACTCCGCTGCCCTAGACAACATTTGTTTTTATAATCCACCTTATCTAGGTCTCTCTTATTGAACTTAAAAGTGATAACTCTATACAAGCTGATAACCGACCCTAGTTAATCTAATTTATACTCACTGGACACAATATTTGTTTCTAGGTCTGTTATTGTTGCAAGTTCTCACCATGAAGGACCACCATGCCATTAACTTTCGCCTCAAGCTAACAATTGTAGAATCTACTCAAAAAATCATAAATAACCAATGTAAAACTTCCTTCATCCTTAAGGTGCTGTAAGTATAGTTTAGTGACTCGTTATGATCACACTACAATCACCAAAACACAGGCAATGGTTAATTGTCTCAAGCTTGAGTCCCTTGAAATTCTCAGAGGACCTATGCTCCAAAGCAAGACTTTTTTTTCATAAAGATGTTGCTTGAGCCAGATATCCAGTGTCATACATAGTGAGTACATTCCAGAATCAGATTGTGGTCTTGCACTTGGCACTCAGAACGCCTAGCATCTGGTCCTTGAGACTTTGACTACTGTCAATCCTGTATCTCTCATGCAGACACTCCGGAAAACCTTTGCACCCAGAAGATTCAGAGGTTCTTATTGCTCTTTCTGAAACAAATGCTTTTTTATGGGACACGTTTGCTAGCCTTCTGCCCAATACCCAACCTGGAGGGCCAGCGGATCGAGCTTTGTCTGGTCTGTACCATTTGAGCTGGCCAGCTGGGTGACTCTGCCAGGAGACTAAACTGACAGCAGAATAGCTTTCCAGGTCACTGAGCCATGCAAGCCCCTCGACCACTTAAAAGCATCAATCCTCCAAGGACGGAGACACCCTCAATTTTACCCTTACTTCCAGCTCAATGCTTGAAGAATTAATGTCTCTGTCAAACTTATCTCTTAAACTCTCAAACCCAGAAGGGGGTCGCAGGTGCCCGTACACCCCTACATCTCTACTTACCTCTGCTATCGTTGGTCTCCCTTCTACAACCTCCGGTGCTAAGCCTGCAGCCACTTTGTCGACAACAGAATCCTCATTAAAGAGCACTGGGCGCCCAATGCTGAAATTGCACCCTGCATCAGGCTGCCTCTGTGCCGCTAGTAGTGTATGTTTGGTGCTGCTTTGTGCCCCCGTGCTTAACCTAACCCCCAAAGCTTGGCCACTGCAACTGATTTACTTACCCACAAGCAGTGTGGCTTCAAGCACTCCCGGTATCCATTGAAAGGCATTGGCCTTACTCAGATTTTGACTTCCGCACCCAGTAGCCCCTGTGCCGCTGATGGTGCAATTTTGATACTCACCCGACCCTTATTCCCTTGCTGACCTTTGGTCCCGAAGACTGGAAGTGTACATGCGATATTTACCTGTTTAACTGCAATATTGTTTTCCCAATAGGATAACATTGAATGGAAATTGCAGTGTCGACTTTTGAAACTGAAAAGTATTTTAACTTTAGAAACGTACTTACCTTATTGTGAAGATCGTGGTCTTAAAAGTAAAAACAATGTTTATTTTTCTAAAATTGGTGTGGATCTCCTTCTTGAGTCAAGTCCATTATTGTTCAATGTTGTGCTATTAATGCCTTACACTCCTCTGTGTTAGGCCTAAGGCTGATTGCCCACAATACCACTAATAGAGCACTTTGGGTTTTGCATTGTGCCCTGTACACTTTTTTGGGAACCCCTGAACTCTGTGCACGGTATAACCACCTAATAGCATACCATATACAGAGGCAGCTTTCCACATTTTGTATATTGAAATGAAGACTTGCATGTTAATACAAAATCTGACAGTCTTGTGTGATCTACTTTTCGCTCTATACTACTGTGGTTAGGCCCCCTAGAATCCCTCTTCTATCTGGTTTAGAGATGGTCTCAGATTTTTTTCCAGGGTTCCCAGACTGTTTTCAATTTATGAGAACATCCTTGACCTACGTAGACAAACATTTCCACCCTAATACATCATTCCATGTCCAATTTCCATTGTTTGAATTCCAGGTTACAGAGGCCCCTCGTAACTGGCTGATATTACATTGGGCAACTATCATTCCTAAATTACAGAATACCTTTTGGTCCCTACGTACACTCTTCTCACCCAGGAGAAAGCAGAGTTTTTTATTTGAGTTTAGTGGGATCCCTGTGACTGTGGCCATGTAATGTATTTTTTTCCTATGGGATTGCGTCTCTTCTGGGCACTCCTAGAAGGGATATAGAAATGTTACAGTACTTCTGAATCTACAGAGACAATCCTTGGTGTCAGCTCGGCCTACCCTGGTCAGCAATGCCCGAGTAAAAGTAGGCTCTATGAAGTATATTTAAATGAACAAGCTGAAACCCTTCCTGGATTGCCACCTCTCTTGGCCCCTGCAAATTCTCATCCTAATCCTCATTTATCAGCTGACCTCGGCTGCTCGTCCACTGACCCATTAGTTAATCAAGGGTGTCAGGTGTGTTGAGAATAATTTTCTTATATGTAAGGGCCAAGGACTTTCTTTGGAGGGGTTCTGTCAAGAGTCTATACTTCTTGAGGAATGTGGCTATCAATGAATAAGCATGCCCTCCCATCTTTGCCGAGAGGGTGTCTGAGTTGTAGATATCTAAAAACATCAGATTCGGACAGCTCATATCCTTCCTTGTGGATGTCGAGAATTCAACATCAGACGTACTGCACACTTCTCAGAGTTTCCGAATCCCTATCAGGTCCCATTTCTGGAATCCAGATAGTTTCCCCACTTCTTGTTACTGAGCAGAGCCCGATAGATGGGTCTTTTTAGTTAGTTTTTCTTGCTAGCCGGTGTGTTAAATGCCGCTTTCCACACCTTCAACATCACCAATAAATAGGGCAGCCATTCCCAGCATCTTGGGTTGCCAAATACAGCAGCACTGTATCGTCTACGCCCCATCAATTATCTGTTTATTCTGACTGGAGGCTCCACCTGTGGCAAAAACGCCCAGACACTGACCACTACTAACTAAGTCTCCCAGTAGTGCTTTTTATTATCTGGAAGGGCGATTCTAACTTCCTATAGCCTGCTAGTTAGTTTTTAAGTGCAATAAACAGAGGTCCATCATTCCATAATAGATGCCTTAACTCTGTGCCTCATAACTTAACGTGGGAAGCAGAATAATAATTTTATACAAAACCATCCTTTCCAATAGTGAGAGGGGCAGCTTTTTCCCATGTACAGTGTCTTCCCTGAATTTAGAGAGGGTTTTATAAAGATTTTCGAGGTGGAAGTGCTCTTGGTTTCAAGTGACATATACACCCAAGTAATCTAATTCTCCGATAGGTGTTTCATGGGGTCCAGGATGCAAGTGAGTAAGGTATTGATTTGCCCTGATGATGCAGAACCAAATAACATAATGTCATCAGCATACAACACTCTTTCATCCCACCCACTACCCCACTGTAGGCATCTAACCAACATGCTGATCCTTATTCAAAACACTAGGGGATCTAAGACAAGAGTTAAATACATGAGGTAACAGTAAGCAGCCATACTGGTGTCCCTTTTTGAGGAGAAGGGACCAGAGTACATCCTATAACTTTGACATTGGCCATCGGTTGCTGACAAAGCAGTAGGACCCATGCTGTATAGCTGGCCCAAAGTTATTTTTTCCCCAGCACCACAAATAGGCATTTCCATTCCAGGGAATCGAAGCCACTGTAATCATCAAGCGACACCACCAGAGCTGACTCATTGACTCTGATCCTGCCATACAGCCAAATAACCACCTCAGGTTTAACTCCTTCAGTGCTAAGCAAGTGCTGGATAGGTCCTCAGCACCGGGGCTCGGGTGCTAAGGATTTGTCCAGCACGAACTTGCACCCCACCATGGGGGAAATGCAGGCGCTCCCAACCTCATGCCCCCACCAGGGATGGCTGAAGAAGCGCTTCCGCTGCCACCCCATACCCCCTCCCCTGGCAATCTGATGACGACAGCTTGCACGTAGCGTGCTGGCATCATCAAAATACGGTGCGGATGCACTGGAAGCTATTTGCTTCCAGCACAGCACAGGAGGAGGTACATTTTTAGGTCTCGGCTAGCGTGGCTACGCACATGCGCAGCTTGCTCGGCGAGATTTAATATATTTGAGTAGCTTTAGTAAAGGGCTTTAAGCCCCGCCCCTCTTTTCCATTGGCTGGCGTCACCGTTTATGCTAAACGGTGGCCAGCCATTTGAAAAGAGCTTTCCATGTTGCCTCCCTTTGGCTTTTTCAGACGGCCCACTTGGACGGGCTCACCTGCTTTCCTTATGGCATGGCGTAAAAGGTTTCTTATCTTTATGGCGCCATGTGTATAAACACATAGCCCCATAAAGACAAGAGATCGAGCTCAGAGGCGCACAAAGTCATGGGGAAGACAATGCAATGGTGAGCGCTTGCTTCTGTTCAGCGCTTGCTTCTGTTCAATCTGACACTGGCTGGTTTGTGTTTTCTTCACGGCTGGTAGGCAGCAAAAGCAAGCTTACAAACTGTTACAAAAAAAGCTGGACTGGCGAGCTACATCCAGGTAGCATAGGTTAACTCGGTGTCTTGGTCTGTCCGTCATCCTGCAGGTGGGCATTCTATTCCCTGTTTCCACTAGTAACCAGACGCCTAGTGTGATTCAGGGCAACTCATGATCTCCCTGGTCCTCACCCTCCCCTCCCCCAAGAGCAGACATTGCTTCGAAATAATTAGCTCACACGCCTTGAAGCACACCAATCGCCCATATATTGACGACCACACACGTCACTGCACACACATTTAGGGGTGCTAATGGCTTCGCATTTAGGAAAAACCTATATATATATATGCAATAACTTACACACATTATTAATGTGTGCTGGTGTTTCTATGTATGCTTCCTCGTCGATGTGCAGTTCCGTAAATATGTCAGAGCGTTCTACTAACTAAAAGTGTGGTACTCAGTTTATAGAACCCACAATTTATTTCAGAGACGACGTCATTTGAAAGTGTAAACTGCAGGACACGCACGGAACTCTGCAACTGGTCATAGCCTCTGAGCCTTCTGTTCTCTGTTGGTCTTTGACACAGTTTACAGAGTCCCAGCAAAATTGACATGGGTCGAGTGAAATCAGGGGGAATGGACCACCCCTTGCCCACCGGATATTTAGTGACAGGCGGCCGAAATTGGAGTGCAGGTGAGCCTGTAAATACCTGGTCCCCGCTACAATTACACCTGTAGCAGCAATGCCAATCGGTGGCGACTCCATGCTGTTCAGAATGAAAAGAGCACGGGTGCACACACACACACACACACACAGACGCACACACACTCACTCACCTGCATATCATAACGCAAAACACATTTCGAGGACATCAGGGCGCTGTTCATAATTGAAAGACACACAGGGGGCTGGTCTTTGCTTGACAGTTTGTATAGTAAGTGGGGTTTCAGATTGCTTCATTTCCTTGTAGGAAGTGTATCAAGCTTACCTCTTTCATTGTACGAAATCTATTCTTGAAAATGCCTAGAAGCCATATTTACTGTGTAGTATACAAATAATATTAATGAAACAAAAAATATATATCACATTTTATAGGAGTTGGCAAGGTGTTGAGTTTCTGTCCAAAGTTAATAAAGGGGATGTGCTGGTTAAATAGGCAGACAGTATTTCCCAGGCATGGCCGGGAACGCAGGGCTTGCATCAGTAACTTAAGCAGGCAGAAGCCCCCGTGGGTCCCACGAGTGCAATCCACCGGTGTCTTTGAAAACGTTGTTCAATGTCTTTTTGTAGTAATGAATGTTTGGGGGTAAAAAGTGCATTCACGGATGTGCAGCTGGGAAAGGCAGGTTTGTGGAAGAAATTGTGCGTGTGTGATGTGTGAGGGTGTGTTTGAAGTGTGTGTGTGTGTGAAGTGTGTGTGTGGGAAGTGAGTGAAGAGCGTGCGAAGTCAGCATGAATGTGTGTGTTTCTGAGTGTCTGTGGAAAGATTGTCTGTATGTGTGCACATGTGGCTGTGTATGAAAAAGAGTGCACACATGTGTGCCTCTTAGGAAAGCATTTTCTGTGTGTCCCAGAGACTGCATGCACCCCCAGCTGCCACCACCTACATCGATGTTTAAACTGTGAAATACAGCAATAATCATGGTTCATTGGATCACAGTGCCCATGCACCTGTTGCACCAACGGAAGCCACGCCTCCGGACACATGGCTGGTCTTCCGACTTACAGCAGCCCCACGTGTTTAAGAGATGCGTCTTTTGTCATTAGCTTTGCAGTTGGATGTGGTGTGCGGTTTGTGCAATAAGATTCCATGATGACACGCTTACTGATCTTGTGTGGTGTTGAGATTAAAGACACTTGTGCCATTATAATAGTCTTCAGGTGGTCTATTTGTATTTTACCCTTGATAAGAACAGGACTTCAAATCTCAGAATTCAAAGTAAAAATGAATGGATCTACTACACTTGGTGGATTTGGGGCATCTTGCGACTTCTGCGTCTGTACGTTCATGAAGAGGCGTGCGCACGTGTCAGAAGAGCGTGGTTCTGCGTGTGTGTTTGTATTCCATGCTTACCCAAGCGTCTTCTCAAGAAACATTGTGCATGGGCTGAGCAGGCTGTTCATAGGAACTTACTGGCAAATGTGCACATGAAACAGATGGAGTGAAGGAGGGAAGAGGAGAGAGTGGGACAACCATGACAGGACTGTTTACAACAGCTATGAGTTGTGGGGTTTACAACTGCAAGGGGCAGGGCGTGCTTCTGGGGAGACTGCATTGCATGGAATGAGGGGCCCTGCACGTGCATTTGCGTGGGAAACACGAGCCCGTACTTGTGAAGCAGGGTGCATTTTTCTGAGTGTGGAGGCAGGGCGCGTGGTTGTGTGTTCGGAAGAAGCACGGGCTGGTATCTTAGAAGAAGAGTGCACATCCGGGGGGACAGAATGTGTGCTCTTGTGTTAAGAGAGGGAATGTATGTGCCTAGTTTGTGACACTAGTTTCGTGCCTGATGCAGCTGGAGGGAGTTTATTGGCTACCAGTTGCATGGATTGGGAGGTAGCAGGGGGGTCCTATCTAAAAGTTGTGAGTGAGGGCTAAATATGTGTACGTGTACACAGGGGATGCATGTTTGTGGGGAGTTGGGGTGCTCCTATCTAAAAGTTGTGAGTGAAGGCTACATATGTGTACATGTGAACAGGGGATGCATGTTTGTGGGGAGTTGGACAGGGCATGCGTATGTTTATTCTGACTGCAACCATTAGTGTGTGTGAGAAGAGTGAATTCTTGTGCATATGATGTGGGGTGCATTTTTAGGCCTATGAAAGAAGGCTTGCATAGTCGAAGGGTACCCGCTTGTGCATCACGAAGGAGTGTGCGGGCGCGCGCATGTGGTAGGAGGCTGCACCACTGTGTGTTTAAAAGGACAGCGCATGCTTTATATTCGGAAGGACGTTGTGTGTTTGAAACAAGAGTGTATGTTTGTGTCATTGCTATATGCAATAGGTCTCGCCTTTTATTAAGTTAAAGCCATTTGCTTTGCTATACAATACCATTAGCAAAGCAAATGGCTTTAACTTAATTAAAGGCGATTGCATTTTCAATGCTGGTTTCCTCCAGGGAGGGAACACGACAATAGGGAGACCATGGGAAAGGAAAGAGTCGTCCCCACCTCTCCCCCAGTGTTTCTCTGCAGTGCTTTCGTGCTGTGGTATCACGGGTGGGACCACGATCCTGCAGCAGGAATGCCCCCACTAGACACCTGGGAATTTCTTTGCTGTGGTGAGCGGCCCCTTGGGCAAGGGTCACTCCTCAGCATTGGAGAAATCTTTTGGCTTTCGCCCGTTTTCTGAACAACCCATCGAGGGGCAGATTGGCCATATTTTTAGGCAGATCTGCCCCCTTTGGGGCAGAAAACCACTAGGCACCAGGGATACATTTAATTACATGTCAAGGAGCAGCTCCTTGGGCCAGGGTCGCTACACAAATATATTAATACAGATTTTGGCTGTATTCCACACCCCCACCCATCCTTTAGTGTAGATCAGCCATTTTTAGGCCAATCTGCAACCAAAGGGGGTGGAAAACCACTAGACACCAGGGAATGAATTTGTGTGTGTGAGCGCGCTTTGGAGTTTGGCTGGCGGTCTGCATGTACTTGCGTTTGGCTGTGTGTATTTGTACTGGCATTTTGCCTGGAGCGGAGTTTGGACTGGCATTTCGCTGACGGTGTGTTTGAACTGGGGATTTTGCTGGTAGTGTGTGTTGACTGGCTTCTGGCTTACGATGTATGTGACTGACGTTTGGATGGTGGTGTGTGTGAACTAGTGTTTGGCTAGGGTATGGGTAATCCCCTCTAGGTTGTCAATTTCATGCCTTCGCGTTGTACCCCCTTAGGGGTAGATCGCACATTTTTTATGTGGATTTGCCCCAAGGGGAGACTTCATAGTCTTTTACAATGTTAATTGTTTTATTTCTTGCCATCATTGGCATTTGGGATCTTAATGTTTAATTTCTCCTTTTTATTTAATCCAAAACTTTTGATTTCCTTTGTGGCGACTCCGGCTTGCGGTTTTGGAACTGGTAGAACTGCAGGTTGTGTAGTTGCATGTGTTTGGTAAGGAAGCTTTTTTGTTAGCACTATGCTGGGCTCAGGGGTGCTTTCAACTTTGCAGGACTGGCATGTGGACATGACATTTTGTAATAGGCAATCGCAAATTTACCTCAAACTACTACCGGTCTGCAGTCGCCCGAAATACATATGGGGGCCTTAACAGGTCTTCTTGGTTCAGCCTTGGGAGGAGGTGGTGTCTGATGAGGAGGAAAGCAGGCCAGCAGACTTGTGAGGGCACAGTGGGCAGTGATGAATATTAGGACTGCTTGGTACACAACTTGCACATTGGGATGGGTGGAGTAGAGAGGGGCTGGTTATGAATGGTTATGTCTGCTGTTCACCCTTGCTGTGGGGAGTCCCAGAGTGTTTTCTCTCCTTGGAGAGATGTGCTTGCCTAGTAACGGCTGTACCCAACCACATATATTATCTTTTGCCGCTTTTAAAATTCTGATTCCTAAAATGCATTTTTGTAACCCTGACTATTCGTCTTGTGACACAATTCTTTGCATTCTTTACTATGCTGGGTATGTGTCATAGTAACTATTCATATATCATTAATCTATGTATGGCTGTTTAAAATTAAAACCATATATATCATGTGATCAAAGGCCCACGAGCCCGAAACGCGTCTTGCTGCTGCTGTTTACCTGCACCATTAAAGACATCTAAGGCCAGATCTGGTGGTCCGTCTCCTTTCTACGCTTCGCCGATCGAATTGATTGGAGGTGGCTTGGGGAGATATATATATATATATATATACACTAATATAATAAAGAGAGAGCCCAAACCTTTGAGGCGGGTAATCTCAGGAACCACAGCACCAATTACAACACCCAATACAGCGTTGGAAAGGGCAGTTGCAGCAGAAGGACATAGGCTATGCTGACGCCCACCATATACATTTAAAAAGGTAAAAGAACCGTGCCAGCAAAGTAGTCCCTTGTGGGCGTGTCTGCATTGTGCTGTGGGCGTGACAAACGCTGGGGGCGTGTGGTACGTTCCACCCTTCATGCCATGTCTCATATTGTGTGCTGTGGGCGTGTGCTGGGGGCAAGGGCGTGTGCGGGGCGCGGGATTACGGAAAACAAAAACGAGCGTTGTGCCCAATATTTCGTGGTTTTTTCTTCCCAGGTTCTGTACATTCCAGCTCCGGGTGTCCACCCTGCTCCCTTTTAATGCCCCTGCACCCCATAATCATAACCCACCCTTACTCCTTAAAATACCCCAACACCCTTAAACACTAACCCATCTTAACCCTATAAATATAGCCTGTACCCCAAAACCCAAACCAAACCCTAAAAATACCCCTGTACCCCAAAACCCAAACCTAGCCCTGAACCCTATAAATACCCCTGTACCTCAAAACCCAAACCTAGCCCTGGACCCTAAAAATACCCCTGTACCCCCAAAACCCAAACCTAGCCCTGAACCCTTAAAATACCTCTGTACCCCAAAACCCAAACCTATCCCTGAACCCTAAAATACCCCTGTGCCCCAAAACCTAAACCTAGCCCTGAACCCTTAAAATACCTCTGTACCCCAAAACCCAAACCTACCCCTGAACCCTAAAAATATCCCTGTACCCCAAAACCCAAACCTAGTCCTGAACCATAAAAATAACCCTGTACCCCAAAACCCAAACCTACACCTGAACCCTAAAATACCCCTGTACCCCAAAACCCAAACCTAGCCCTGAACCCTAAAAATACCCCCGTACCCCAAAACCCAAACCTAGCCCTGAACCCTTAAAATACCCCTGTACCCCAAAACCCAAACCTACCCCTGAACCCTAAAAATACCCCTATACCCCAAAACCCAAACCTAGCCCTGAACCCTAAAAATACCCCTGTACCCCAAAACCCATACCTATCCTTAAACCCTAAAACTACCCTTGTACCCCATAACCCAAAACTATATCTGAACCCTTAAAATACCCAAACACCCCAAAACATATACCTCAGTACCCCAAAACATATACCCCTATACCCATATTTACCTTATCCAAACATTAAAAAAAACATGCTTTTACCATTCATGCATTTACAACGATTTTCGCTGTAAATATATGCGTGGTAAAAGCATATAAAATGTAATGCCATGCGTTATAATGGCATTGCGGAGTCACGGTACTTTCGTATTGAAAGTATGCGGAGTGATGGTATGCGGGAAGAAAGTTGCGGAATAATGGGTGTTTACCCTCCCCTGGTAAGTACATCGGTGGCACGGCGGCCCACATCTCCAGCAACATACTCATATTTTTTCACCACCGATTTGAAAAATGCACAGGTCTCTCTCATTGATGGCCAGCACCGACATACACTTTTAGACACACCTCCCGCCACAAGTTCTAGAATTGCGAACTTTAGAGCTGGGGAGCTACGTTCGATTCTCGGCATCAGCTCAACAACCTGTGAATCATAATTCAGGGATATAGAGTCTCTTCAGAGATGACTTCTATGGGAAGGAAGACCACACATTGCTTTTTCCAAACTCACACTGCTGTGGTATGATGGGGGAATTGGTTTACCTGATCTCCGTAAATACTACTGGGCCTCTCAACTGGCGGCGAGTAACCATGCGATTTATGGGTCACTCCTAGACCCCGGGTACGCAATGGACCGGGGCCAAATGCTCGGACGTGATTATATGAGAGCCCTATACACCAAATTGGGTAGGATCTCCCTCATTGGACCGGCTGCACAGGCAGTTCGGGTGTGGCACGCGGTCAATCGACATCTCAAATGGAATGGGAGGATCACTCAGGCCACTCCTCTCTGGAGCTCTGAGGGCTTAGGTAACTTGTGGAAAACGAAGGGTTTTGACCGATGGGACCTCATTGGGATTTCGAGAGTCAAAGATGTGTGGGGAAAGAGGAGATCCTCCCGTTTGAGGCCTTGCAAAATATCTATCAGCTAAGTGAGAGCGAGAGATATAGATATCTACAGATGAGACATTCCTTGCTGACGAATATTCCCCGGGGCACTACGCCTCCTGAGGCTTCCCCGCTGGAGGATCGAGTGCTGGATGGACACCTCCCCACCAAAACTATCTCACTGATCTACAGAAAATTGATTAATCACATGGAGGATCTACTGGGGACACTTAGAGAGCAATGGAGCGCGGACGGTTTAGTCATAGATAACGAAGATTGGAGGGAGGCCGTGTCATCCCCTAAAACAGTGGCCGTCCAGATGACGTTAAGACTAGTGCAATTGAAGATCTTACATCGGTCCTATATGACGGGTCCTCGATTGGTGCGAATGGGTTTGGCAGAAGATGAAGGGTGCAGGAGAGGATGTGGAGAGACTGGAACATGTATGCATATATTGTGGCACTGCTCAGAGATACAGCGCTATTGGCCGGAGATACATGAAAAATTCCGAGAGGTTTTGGGGGTGGAGGTACAGACTGAGGCTCGACGTTGTATTTTAAATGTTTGGGAGCCCTCAGACCTCACAACGCATGGGAAACAATGGGTGACACTGGCATGTATGATCGCCAAGCGCAACATCGCACAGTTATGGGGGTGCTACTCAGATGCCGCAACTTGGTAAATGGATGGAAGATCTAGATTGGAGTATGTTCAGGGAGAGATCGGTATATGTGGCTAGGGGTCGCCCTGGAAAGTGGGGGAGGATCTGGGGCACGTGGAACAGCTATAGAGGGGATATTTGTGTCCCTCCGACTGGACAAACTGATGCTGTGGCGTTGGAATCTCCATGATCTCAATGAAAATCTGAAGCATCCATTGTGATGGTCGGTAATGTCTACTTAATTATTGTTAACTTATTGATGGTCGCCTGATGCTTGTTATTTCTTTTGTGTTTGTTGAATAAAAAGATTTAAAAAATATATATATAGGCTAGATAAACTCTATATTCTTTGTCCAGCCAGTCAGAATTTTAATAGTCAATACATTTATAGAGAGAAACACATTCATACACAGTGTAAGTGGGACACCACCTAGGTCCTACTACCATGATAGAACAAAGACAAAAAAAAACAGGTATGGGAAAACAGTTCAGGCAACGGGAAAAAGTCTGTGGACAATAAATTGTAGTAGACTTAAATAGTGCGGGGACACCATTGCCATTAACGATATACAGGACATCAACATGCATATGGTGTACAAATCGTCAACGGTGTTTCGATCCCTATCTCAGAATAGTGGGATCATCTTCAGGAAATTAGGATTATTATGCCTGTATACGTCTTAAGACAATACATGATTCATGTCCAGTAGTTTAGAGCGTGTTCAAAACAGGCGATGATTGTTGTACCGCTAGCGGGGAGTTCCACAGTTTGTAATTCCAAGGCGGGTTCAAGTGGGCAGTGATAATTGTACCGCTAGCACGGAGTTCCACAGTTGGAATCTAGTCGGAGGAATTTCCGCTGGCGGGGGTGATTTCTGGAACGGGCGACCGAGGGGTTCTCGGCACCAGACCGTGATACGGGGGTCCTGTGGAACGAGCAGCGATTGAGCTACCGTTCCACAGGACATCTCCTGCAATATCTGTGTGAGTCTGTCCATTTCTCTCGGCGTACCTAGCGCAACCCACAAATGTTAAAACACTTCCAATCCTTAACTTTACTTACATGACGTCCTCGGCTCCTCCATGTATTTTGGCAACAAAGGGCCTCCGTGAGTGCTATTATTCCTCTCATTGAACTACTCACTCAAAGACACATAGCTTGTTCTTCACATGGTAACAACTAATATAAATAACGTGCACAGATTAGTCGAAAGGTGGCACAGCCCAATTCCCCGAAAGAAACACTGGCTAGGAAAAACTCCATACAGAGAGACAGCAGGCATGGACACCTTCCAAAAGCATATAAATCCAGTGTATCCGGGAATTCAAAAATGCTAACTTTGAAACATGCAAAGCAGAATATATACCATTACCAACACAGGGGATACTACCAACATACATTGGTTTGCTGGAAGGTTGAGAAGCTGCTCTACCAAAAGGAGCACCCTCAGCTATGACAAACTCCTAAAGCACCAAGGGCAGGAATAAACAATGTAAATGGTGCATAACATGGTATACAAAACATAAGATTCCTACAGTTGTAATTAACAACTGTGTTTTCACACCTTGCTGCTGAAGAGCCAAAAGACCATTACAGCTAGGAAGGAAATAAACTACCTTAATGGTCTATTCTCAGGTCTGCTGAAGAACTTGACTTCCCAACGCCTAATAGCACAGGCAACTGTTTTGAGTCAAGACCTAAACATAAGGTTAGTCCAACCCTGAAACCACATTCAAACAAATTATCCAGCTCACATAGTAAACCTTTGTACAAAAAAAAAACAACACAGCAGCATATGCAAGCTGCTACCATGTCCAAGCAAGCACACAGACACCTCAGATGCTGAATCAAGTGTATAGATAATTAGCATATTTAAACCCAACCACCTGAAACAACCACGAGTACACACACAAAACAACTGAACAAACTAGCTTCTAAAACTTAGCCCCGGTTTCTCCTCCGAGGGAAGCCCTAATTGCTAGAGCAGTACCTTTTGCAGCTCTCATACTCCACTAGTTTGTTTACACAATGATGTATGAGTGATGGGCAGGTGCACCTATCATGCACCTATCAGCAGGGGGGTGATGTGCCACTTGGAACATTTAAATCTTGCGCTCTTGAGGTAATGCTCATGGGCACCGAGGCAGAGAGAGCAAAGTACTCTAGTCATTGTAGCACAGACAATGAGTATCACTTGAATATAAAAACTTCTAATGAAAAGGTGGCAAATAAAACTCTGATCACGCTTAGGTTTGGCTGTGTCTGCTGCGTGGGCAAAAGTCAAAGTCACTTGAGGGAAAACGGATTTGCATTCAGTGACAGGTGCTGAACAGCTCAGTTTGTTCTTCATTCTTCAGAGTGTTCTTTTCTGTCAGAAATCAAACTGGAGAAAGAGATTGCTGTGTATTACTGTAAATGGTGCAGTAGTGGCACCAATGTTTTACAAACCGCACCATTCTCCACATCTTATTAGAATGTCACTGCCCACAATTTCAGGAACCCAGGCAGCAATTTAAAACAATCACATAGAAGGGAATCGACAATTTGGTAACATGTCAG
Organism: Lissotriton helveticus; assembly: GCF_964261635.1. Lineage (NCBI taxonomy): Eukaryota > Metazoa > Chordata > Amphibia > Caudata > Salamandridae > Lissotriton > Lissotriton helveticus. The sequence goes on along the minus strand of NC_136068.1, from coordinate 597,178,037 downwards.
AGACATTACAATAACGTCCAAAACATCTGGAGCTAGGTCTCCGCTGGTATGTATACCTTGCAGTACCTGAACAAGCAAAAAATCCCAGATACAGAGAAAATTGAATGCACATGGAAACACGATTTGGAGAAAGTTAAATGGGTGTCAATTATTTTTCCTGATGACACACAGCAAAAGCTATTCTCCGTCAAATTAATTATCAACTATATGCATCTGGCACTATTCCAGCTATCACAGCTCTGCCCAGAAACGGGTACTTACCCAGATTCCCAGGGTTATTACTTTTCCATCAACTGTAACCGTTTTGGCAACAAAAGCAGCACCAATAGTCTAAAAAGAAAAAAACAGCAGAAATACAGGATTACAATTTGTAAACGTTTGCACCAACGCCCAAAAGAACAAACAAACCCACCCTGAAAAACATTCCACAGAAACACTTACCTCTCTCAGATCACACAGAAAACAAGCATTGGCAAAGCCGATAGGTCTCGCTTTTGGGACCTATTGGTTTGCCAATACCAGTTACCCATGCTACCAGCATCCACACTGCTGTGCAGCATCGCTATCAGGAATGTGGAATTCCTATAGCCAAACGCCCATGACATATTGTTTGGGGTCAAGGGGAACAGGTTTTCATGTGTATTTTGTCCTTGGGACAAGTAGGCCCAACACCCCGCAGCACAAACCTGTTGGCTGCCCGTTTGTAGTACCACATTCTGGATCAGGGAAGGGCACTATCTGCAGTGAAGGTAATATTTTTGTCCATATGTTAATGCTGTTCAAACTTGTATTTATGGTTCATTAATTTAAAGCCTTCATTATTAGGGTGAGCGCTCTAAGTAAATGTTGTAAGCTCTGACTGCACTACTGACACTGGTTCCAGTATAAAAATGTGTACACACGTTTTCTAAGTTTGCAGTCTCTCTAATTTGATGCAAACATTTGCAGAAGCATGAAAGCAAAATTGATGATTCTTTTCTTTAAAAAAAAAACAATGTTCATAAACAAATGAAAGGAGGAAGAAAAAACGTTTAGCTAAACTGCTATAAACTTTTGGGTACCATTTCTTTTCAGCATCATTTAGTAACATGTGTTTATGCATGGTAGAATTTCCCAAAAATCTGTGTAACCAGTTTCTTTTTTTTCTTTAATTTTTATTTTCAATTGCAGCTTCGATTACTGGGATGGCATTCTTTGGATCCGATGTAACCAGGGCCAAATCATCGGCATAGGCCTTGCTTTTAGATTCTAGGCCAAATCTGCTTACAGGTGGTATAGCCTGATTGGCTTCTAGTTTTTTAATAAGCAGATCATTGTAGATAGCGAAAAGCAATGGGGAACAGGGACAACCTGGACGGGTCCCCCGCATGATTTTAATCAGTTCTGTCTGCCCCCCATTGATAGATACCCTAGCCATGGGTGTAATATATAATGCCTTAATAGCTTGAATGGCATTGATCCCAACGTTCATTCTCTGCATGACACCCCACAAGTAGTTCCAGGAGACCCGATCAAATGCTTTTTCGGTAACTAGGAGGATTGTGGCTATTGGGTCTCCCGAAACTTGTGAGGCGTCAAGCAGAGCAATGAGTCTGCGAATATGTTCTGTTGTGCCCTTAGCAGGGATAAAGCCATGCTGCCACCTCAATACTAGACCTTTGATTCTGGCCGAGCCGCGAGGCAAGAATTTTAGAGTACGCTTTCGAGTCACCATTAATTAGGGTGACTGGCCGATATAAGCCCATCTCCGTTGGCGGGTTTATCTTTTTTGCGGAACACTATAATCTTGACTGTAGACCAAGAATGAGGGGGAGAGACACCCTGAAAGATTTGAGTCACTACATTGTTAAGAATAACTAACTTGTGGGAGAAAAACCTTATAAAATTCCACTGGGATACAATCGGGCCCGGCAGCTTTCCCATCTGGCAGGCTATGCAGAGCTCTAACAATCTCTTCCCAGGAAGGAGCGAGTTCAAATAGCTGGCGCTCTTCTCTACTCAGCGTTGCTAACGATATTGAATCTAGATAGGTATCTAGGTGGCAGCTAAGATCTGATTGCTCACCCACACTTTCAGAATATAGGTCTTAAAAAAATTTACAGAAGGCTGCGCAAATTTCTTCAGGATCACTGGTGATAGTTCCTGCAGATGTTTTACTTTTTGGAATTTCACTGGCCGAAACCTGTAACCTAGTTCTCATAGTCAGCTGATGGCCAATTCTTTCACTGCATTTGTATGTTTTCTCCTGAGCCGCAGCCCATTTGGAGGCAGCTTTATCAGCCAGTACGGAGCAAATCTCTGCCCTAGCAGCCGCAACCGTAAATTGTGCCAGGTCGGTCTCACCATTAGACTGAATGACTGAAACAAGGTTTTCCTCCATTTTAGCTACTTTAATTTGTGGTTCCATCAGTTGGGCTTTCTCTAATTTATATTTCTTGATTGAATATTGTAAAGTTTCCCTGCAAACACAGACTTTTAAAGTATCCCAAACTACCATGGTGGGGGCTGTGCCTAGATTGTTGTAAAGAAAAAAAACTTTATCCATGTTTTCATATGGGACTGGTAGCCTTCATCCTGTAGGAGTGCTCTTTCAAAACTCCAGGAAGAGGTTTCCTTACTTCTAATCAACGCCCGGATATTGAGACTTAGGGGATTGTGATCAGAAAGAATAAAGGGGAGTAATTCAATTTTGCTATAATGAATTAGGGACGATGAAACCAGAAAAAAACCAAAACAAGCAAAAGATTTGTGGGGAGCAGAAAAGAATGTGTAGCGGGGTATGTTAGGGTAGAGATGAGACCATACATCCACCAGCCCATGGGTGTGTAAGAGATTCTTAAGAGCCAAAAGCACTTTGGGTTTGCGGGAAGTCACGAGGCATTGTGGGTTAGCTCCCCAGTTAGAAGGTAAGTTAATATTGAGATCCCCACACAAGATGATAGGCAGTGGCCAGTAAGCCAGTTCCGCTGAGATTTGATTAATCACAGTAGGGTCATCTAAAACACTCCTAGAGCTAGAACACAATGTAAATAAGAATGTAGGGGTAATACAACATTTGGTAAGCACCCATCTCCCTTGGGGATCTGACTTAGTTCGAATGGATTGAGGGAGATAGTTATACCGGGCTAGAGTGGGTACACCCCTTGTACGGGTCCCTTGTGTAGTTCCCCCCAATGACTTTATATCTAAGCTGTTTAATAGATACAATTGGGACCCTTCTATGTGTGTCTCTTGGAGACATACTAAATTAGCCCCCGACAGCCGTAAACTTTGGGCTACCTTTTGCCTTTTTTGGGTATCGTTTAACCCACAAATGTTCATGGATAACATTTTAGGATTTGTAGTATTCATCACAATATGGTAACATTAAATCCACAAGTCAAAAATCCTGTGAATAAGGAAAATAGAAAAAATATCAAAAACCCCCACAGCGTGAGCCTTTGGGATGCACAAGTCACATTATTAAAATATAAGCTTGTTAAAGAAATGTGAGCAACTATCAGAGATTCAGCATTCCCTTCATGGACTGCCAACCCCCCCCCCCCCATCCCACCCCTGACAACCTGCCCTCCTCGTCCACCCTCCCCCCCCCCAACATGAGCAATCAGGAACTTTCTGAATGATAAACCCTGTCATCACACCCCACCACCATTGCCTTGCCAAGGGAGGTACCTTTCAGGAATAAGCATGCAGCATAAATAGTCAACCGCAAAAAGAAATCTACGTCACCAAAACAGAAAAAAACAAAAAAATTAAAAAAGGATAAGGAAGAAAAGGCAAAATTGGAAAAGGCAAGGCAAAAACAAGAAATATATGTGCCTTATATTGGGCTAAGTGCAATTTAAAAATTCAACTATACCAGTCCCGAAACCAATTGTAGTTACTTTAACATATTTTTAGCTTTAAGTTCCGCAACATATTCTTGTGCGTTGATCTCTGACATGAAAAATCGTGAACCGCCATTAAAAATAACCTTCAATTTAGCAGGGTTCATGAGGAAAACCTGGGCCCCCAACTGTTGGAAGGGGGTTATTAGCTGTCGTAGTTGCCATCTTCGCTCCACAGTGGTGGGACAAAAATCTGGTTTGGCAAAAAAGGATACCCCTTCAAAAGATTTTTGGGAGTATTGCCTGGCTTGATCAAAAATTAGCTGTCTTGAAAGAAAATTCCTAAAGAAAACCAGGAACGCCTGTGGTCTTCCAGAGTCATTAGAGCTACCTGACTGTTTTTTAATCATAAGGCGGAAGCGTTGAGCTCGCTGGATTTCGTGTTCCCAACACCACTCGGTCTGGTCGGGAAAGGCAACCTTTAGGAGCTTGATGATATAACACAGGGGATCTTCCCCCTCAACCCCTTTGGGGATCCGGAGAGGCGGAGATTATTTTACGTTGCCTATTTTCTTGATCGTCCAGTTTACATACGTCAGATAACCGATCGCTTTGGGTAGTACCTTGACTTTTAACCCCTTCGACGCTCATGACGAGCTGGGCTCGTCATGAGGTAGCCTCCTGGCACGCTCATGACGAGCCCAGCTCGTCATGAATAATGGGATTTACAAATTGTCAGCGTGCGGGCGGAAATCATGCCGCACGCATGCGGTTAAGCAGCACGACGTCTGTTTCAAGACTTTCAGTTCGAGCTTCTACCATCGTCACTCTCTCATAGACATCCGTGCAAGTTTTATTAAGCTTTCGGATACTCCCCAGCAGTTTTTTAGCCGCACTCTTGGCCTGAAGATTACCAGCTCGGGCTTCCTCCTGAAATTGTTTAATAGAAGCCAAAATAGCAGCTACGGTTGGTTCTTCATAGTGCTCTTGTGTAGCACATTTCGTTTTAGTGGATTCATCAATCTGGGAGAAAGAGAGATGGGTCCCAGAATAATCCCATTTAAGGTGATCCTTTTTATCATGCTTCTTTCCTTACCCTTTACCACCTGCCATTTCTGTTTGCGAACTGTATTTTTCCCCCCTTTGGATGCAGTGCTATAATTAGAATTCGAGATATCGATATCACTGGAAGATGCTGAGCTCGCTTCTGCCAGGGAGTTTGACCCATCTGACACCGAAAGTGTTCCCCCATAGGATCAGGGGAGCAAGGTTTTATGAGCCATTGTGTATTGGTGTTTTTGAGATCGTTCAAGTCATTAGGCACAGGGCCCCAGATGTTTTGGTCCTGGGTCGCGCTTACAGTTGGAGCCATAACGGTGTCAACCTGGGAGAAAGGAATTAAGATTTCTCTATTCATGTTAGGCGTAAGATTATCAGTTAGAATAACCCCTGGCTTGGATCTGGCTGAATGGTTTCTAGTTTGAGAGTCTCATCTGTTAGTGAGGGTGAAATCACATGCGGATCTGGAGGCCCAGTCTGTGCAGCTATAGCGGGGATTGCCAGGCTACTTTCTGTGTGGGAGTTGAATGCAGGCTTCACCCCGTTTCCCAAGCCCATCCCAGCAGAAGAAAAAAGTTTGGCTACTGAAGGTTGTGAGGTGCTTCCATCCTTTGGGGGACCCCCGAGGGTAGATTTATTCAAAGACTTTTTAGAGCTCGCAGTCTCTTTTGTTTTTGGGAAAGGGTTCTGTTGCAACAGAAGTGGGCCCAACAGTAACACCAGAATTAGAGATAGCTACTGGTTTGCTTTTGTTGACCCCCCTAACCCTTCGGGAGGTCATACCCCACTCACCAGCACACAAATCAAGGACCAAATCAGTTTTTCCAAGGTCCGTGGCAAAAGCCTCCGTGTCCGGAGTGTTAGAAAAAGAGCTCAATCGTATAAACAAAGAAGCCAGCCAGACGCACAAAAGTCCGAAAAGGACGCCAAGACCGGGCCAACCACACAAGCAGCTTTGGCGCTTCAGGGACGCTCTCAGAACAATCCGGGTTGTACCTTTCCCACGACTTGAAGCAATCAATTTCCTTCGAGGCTTCAGGAGGGTCCTCAACAGCGTTCGTGGCACTTCCAAATGATGAAAATAGGAACCGCAGAGCACCGGGTACAGCAGCAGCTAGTCGCCAGCGTCAGCAGAGTCCGATCTCGCCGTGTGGTCATGAGGTCAGGCCACATAGCAGATGGCCGAGAAGTCCCGTGGCGCAGGCGGCGGTGAGGCAAAGAATCACACAGAGTCCATCTTGCTCCCCCCAGCAAGTTTAGCAGTATGAGGCTATGTATAATGCTCCCAGAATGCTCTCTAATTTGATGCAAACATTTGCAGAAGCATGAAAGCAAGGTTGAGGATTCTTTTCTTTTTAAAAAAACAACAATATTCATTAAAAAAATGAAAGGAGGAAAAAAATGTTTAGCTAAACTACTATAAACTTTCAGGTACCATTTCTTTTCAGCATCATTTAGTAACATGTGTTGATGAATGCTAGAATTTCCCAAAAATCTGTGTAAACAGCTTTAATAAGATTATGGGAAACAAAAATAAATAAGCCTTGGCAAAGCCAGAAGGTCTGAAATTGGGGGTCATCTTTTTAATTTTGTCAATGTGTGACTTATTTTGGCATGGTTTTTGAAAAACCTTATTGGTGTGGGAGTTGCCGGGCCCTCGCCATTATAACAAACATTGGCAAAGCAAAAATTGTTTATGGTCTCAAAAAGCACACACTACCACAGTAGTTAATGGCACTGAACAAACCTATTCTGTGCGTCGATATGCTCCTTGTGAAAGAGCAGAATGTTAGTGTGTGTGGGAGAGAGAGAGAGCGGGAGAGGGAGAGAGAGAGAGCGGGAGAGAGAGAGAGAGAGAGAGTGGGAGAGAGAGAGAGAGAGAGAGTGGGAGAGAGAGAGAGAGAGAGAGAGAGAGAGAGAGAGAGAGAGAGAGAGAGAGAGAGAGAGAGAGAGAGAGAGAGAGAGAGAGAGAGAGAGAGAGAGAGAGAATTTTTATCAACGCAAAAGATCATGGTCAACGCCATCCCAAATTAGGGGCACAATTATTAAGGAAAGTCTCAAAAGTGAACCCAAGGTATATGTCCTTGTATTAAGTACGGCTATAAGGTTTTCGTAAATTCCCAATAATTTACAGAAGTAGGACAAGAAATAATACTCCTAGAAAATATGTGAACTGCATTTTACCATGAGCAAATGTGCATGTGTAGATTTGCTCATGCGAAAATCGGATTGTTTGCAAGTTCACTTTCCCTCCAACCACTTTTTTTCCAACTCCGGAAGAACGTTTACGTCTGCCATTGTCAGGAGTAAATTTACAACATTTCTCACTATGGGAAAACATTACAGAAGAGTTGTTGATAACCCTTAAAAAATGCAAGTTAGTAGGTTTGCACAGACTCAAAAGGGCATTCTAACCCTGGAACTATTGCTCACTACTACCTTCAGCCCCAGTATGTAGATCTGCGGAAACGTGGCAACATAAGGGGATTGCAAGTATTCAACACTACTATGGTATGAGCCCTAGCATAATCAGAGAGGCTATATCAGAGCTTTTATATAGGGAGATTGCTGCCATAATTTGTTGCTGCACTACATGGCATCAAAGGGACAATTTGAGTTTGTTACAGGACAAGTAGATTTATGAAGCAACCTGCCCCATGGGCAAGTAGATATTTTATCAAATTCCACACCCCATGCTATATAAGGAAAAAAAACAGGTGCCTACAAAATTATGCAGCTTAGTTTTTAGGTCGAGCGACCTATCTCAATGCGCATGCGCATTGAGCGGGAGCGAGATATATAGGGGCTTATCGAGAGTTTACCTAACTGGCGATTCCACTGGCGATCCCATGCAGTGCATGTGCTTTTTAGGTCATTGCGCAAGCGCAAGCCCTAAAAAGCGCGTGCACAATGCCACCAGCCGCCTGCCTGCCTGCCTGGCATTACCACATCAAAGGCAGCCCTCCCAGCGCATTTCTCACCCCCTAATTATTCACGGCCGGTCGGCCGTACTTTCAGTTTCACGGCCGCGTCTCAAGCATGCCAAGTTACAAGCTTCATTTCTTTGTCTGCAATTTCACATTTATTTTCATTTATAGAGTTTTTTTTCTTCAATGTGGCTATTTATGTGCATTTTTATTTTATCAGCAAGTTTATATTGTTTAATTTTCAAGGACCCCCTTAGTAGGTGCTGCGGACCCCACTTTAAAAATCGATTTTACGGGGGGCGTGGCCAAGCAGCATGGCCGGCAGGACGTGAGCTCCACCAGCTCCGTCCCGAAGACCGAGTAAATCCTTTCATTATCCTGCCCGGACCCTCCCGTTCCCGGGAAGGCGCATCGGAGGGACAGTGGTAGCCCCGCCGGACCTCCTGTGCCTGGAGGGATAGCTCCGTGACCGGCCATCCGCCGTGAGCAACGGACTGGCTGTTCCTGGAGGCGGCGCCGGCGTGCTCTCTCACGCTACGCCGCGGCTTGGACCTGTGCACTGGGCCGGACGGTGGATGAGGCGAGCGGAGACCCCGGCCTGGTGCGCCCTCTGATGTCTGCTGGTGGCTTCTCTGGGGATCCTTGACTCGGGACCGGAGGACTGCGGTCCCGGAGGTCGACGGCTATCCTAATGAGCGGTGAGGAGGGGAGCGGGACGCAGGTGCCGTCCATTTTGTGAGGCCCTGCTGGACTGCAGTGCGGAGGGCCCCCCCCCCCTGTTTTGACTTGCGCTGCACACCCGCTCATCGGAGCGCCTGCACATCGGAGCGGGGGTTGTAGTTGTTGTCTGCCCTAACCCGCCCCTGAGACGTGGGGGTGCACGTGGGGGCCCTGGACTGCTGAGGGCCTGGCTGGGTCGGACTGCGGAGCTCTTGCTGGGCTTACATATCCTCCCGCCGGCCCGTACTCTATGTCCTGAAGTGGCCTTGGTTTTCTGCTGCTTGTGAGGCATCGGCGGGGTTCCTGGAGAGGTGTCGCTGGGCCCGTGGACGAACGGTGCCCCCCCTCCCCCGCCTGTCTGCCATTTTAGGGTTGGTGTCCTGCGGCCTCTTGGAGATCGGTGGCGGCCGATAGAGGGGTGCACCTGTGCCCCGTCCTGCTCTATCCTGGGGAAAGTTGACAGAAGCCCACGACTTTGCGCTCTGGTGGACCCTGCCCTGTAGTCTACACTGCCTGCTGTGGTCTTATCGGGGTCCTGCCTATTGGTCCTCCAGTGGGGCTGGACAGCCGGGACCGGCCCCTATGCTGTTTTGCCTCTTGGTTTTGCTTGATCCGAGCACTGCTTGCCAATTTCCTCCGGCGCTGTGGTGTCGCATGCCCTGCCTTGCTTGAGTGGCTTCTGAGGGGCCCCTCCTGATAATACTGTGCGGACCCCTAGACCACCTGATATGGCGGGCCGGTCTGGACGAGGCCCTAAGGCTACCCAGCCCAACACGATCACGCAGTACACTACCCCTTGCCTGCTGCCGCAGAGGGTCACGCGCCAGACGGGCGCTGGAGACGGAGATGGGGGTCCACCGGAGCCGTCCAGGGCGGAACTTCTTAAGGCTATACAGGGTTCCCACACTGCCCTGGAACGCCAAATTGAGACGGTGTCCATAGATGTGAACCTTTTGAGGACAGACCTTCGCAAAGTGGCGGATAAAGTCTCTGACGCGGAGGGCAACATCACTCAGCTGCAGGGGGAGGTTGCGTCCCTACAGAAGTCACTCTCACAGCTTACCTCTACTACCCGAGCATTGGAGAAGCGCGCGGAGGACGCAGAAGGTAGGGCGCGCCGGAGTAACATACGGGTCCTGGGGGTGCCGGAACGCCTGGAGGCAGGGAACCCGGAACGATTCCTAGAGACCTGGATCCGGGAACATCTGTGTCCGAATGGATTGTCCAGCGTCTTCGTTGTGGAACGGGCGCATAGGGCCCTGGTGCCCCCTCCACGACCTGGGGAAGCCCCTAGAGCCCTCATCGCGAAAATCCTGAACTATAAAGACCGGGACTGCATCCTCAAGGCGGCGAGGGAGTCGGGACCCCATATGATCGAGAACAGTCGTGTCTCAATTTATCCCGACTACACCCAGCAGGTGCAGGAGCAACGGAAATCCTACTTGGGGGTCAAACAGAAGCTGCGCGAAATGCAGCTGCAGTACATGCTTTTATACCCTGCTAAACTCAAGGTGCTCTCCCAGGGCCGGGCGCACTTCTTTGAGACGCCGGCGGAGGTATGGGAGTGGCTCGAGATCAGAGGAGATGATCTGCCCCCGGGTGAGAGAGGGGGCTCGCGAGATGTCTGGGGGACCAGGCCGCAGAGACGACGGCGTGGAAGGAAAAATCGCCGTTCTGGATCCCGTGGTCCTCCTGAGACTCGGCCCACGGTGGGTCCGGATGGGGCGATCCTGATGGAAGTCTCGCCTGAGGGGCCTGGAACAAGTTTGCACGGTGCGGCCGCACCTGATGACATTTTGGTACCGGATACCTTACAGGAGACGCCGGTGAACGCGGATTCTGCAGCCCCAGTGGTTCCGGAGACGGCCTTGCAGACCCCAGAACTGGAATGATCCTTACCCTGCCTCCATTGACTCCGCTGTGAGCTTACCGTTATTGTGTAGCTACTTATGGCCCGCCAGCTCTTTAGATCTTTGCTTGTTCAGCCTTGCTGTTGAAAGTGATTGAATGCTGCCTGGTACCTCGTACTTGGTGTCTGGGCTGTGTGTGCTCCAAGTGCTGGGAGATGTACGTGGGGACTGTTCCTTCCGAGTTGCTGACTAGGGGAGGGAGGAGTGACCGGGTTCGTATACCGAATCCAACTGGTCTTTTGGGGAGCTGGGAGGGGGGGTGGGTTGGGTTGTTCTGTTGTGTGTGAGTGTGAGTGAGGAGTGTTGAATGGGGTGGCTGTGCACGTCCTGGCACTGGCGGGGGAAGGGCGGGGTGGCGTTTTTGGTTGTTGCTATCCTATTGCTCGTGGGTGGGGGGGTTGAAGGGGTTCAAATCGAAATTTTGTATGTTGGGGTTGTTGGGGGGTGGGACTCGTGTTGTGAGACTGTTGACACTGGCATTTGGCGCATGTTACTTCCGATTGACGGGGTGTTTGCTTTGTGCGATGCATCCTTGAACTTCTCTGTGGCAAGGGCCTACTGGCGACAGCCTAGGCTGTGTTTACATTGTTGCCCAGTTGGGCGTGATTGGTGGTCATGGGGTTTAAACTCTTGACATGGAATGTGCGTGGACTGGGAACGTGCACTAAGAGACACAGGGTCCTTACTTTCCTTAAACGCCATGGAGTTTCAGTTGCTTGTTTGCAGGAGACCCACTTAGATGATGATGGTGCGCAGCGGTTAGCCAAGAAATGGAGAGGCCAGATATTCCATTCCTCCTATTCTACATATGCTAGGGGGGTTCTGATTTGGGTGGCCCCTGGGGTCCCATGCGCTGTCCAATTCATTGATGCGGATGTGGAAGGCAGGTACATATTGGCGAAGCTCAGATTGGACGATAAAGTCCTTTTGATCCTTAATACGTACGCGCCGAATGTTGATGACCCGACATTTTTCTCCCGGATGCAGGATCTTGTGGCTCCGTGCCTGGACGCGCCCCTCCTTTGGTTTGGGGATTTCAACTGTGTGATCCATCATGACCTGGACCGTCACCCACCCAGGGTGGGCACTAAGCCCCGTATGACGGCATGTTTGCGGGACGTGATGCACAATATAGGGGCTGTCGATGTCTGGCGTACATGTCACCCCACGTTGAAGCTTTACACCTGTTATACCCCGACGCATGGCACTCACAGTAGACTAGATAGAGTGTTGGCGGCCAACCTCCCCTCCTCCCTCACGCTGACGGTTACGCACCAGGCCAGATATCTATCGGATCATGCTCCGGTCACGTGCGTGGCGCAATGGCCTGACCGGACGGAGCGCCCTCGCTCGTGGAGACTCCCGACTGACCTACTTCAGGATCAGGTGGCCCGGGACCATGTGGCTACTTCACTCTCCGATTATCTGGAACTCAACTGGACGGGGAGTGACTTGTCTTACTCCACTAAGTGGGAGGCGCTGAAAGCGGTCGTCCGCGGAGCGTGCATGGGCCTGACGTACGGGGTCAGGAAACAACTGCTATCGGACCTGCAGACCGCGGAGGCTGAGCTCTTGCGCGTTCAGACCCGGCCTGATCCGGACCCTTCGGCTCAGCGGGTGGAGGGCCTGGCCCTTGGGTCGGTCCACGACATTCTCACGAGGCTCGATAGATTTACGCTGGGCCAGTATAGACAAAGACTGCATCGTGAGGGGGATAAGTCTGGACGATTGCTGGCCTGGATACTTCGCCGGGAGTTCACACCCGAACGTATAGTGGCCCTGCGAGCACCCGGTGGTGATATGGTCCATTCAGAGGCCGATGTACTCACGGTTCTGCGAGACCACCTGCGGGTGGTGTATGAGGCTGACCTGTCCATATCGGAGGAGATCTATCATTTATACCTTGACGACCTCGGCTTGCCGACCCTGCCGGAGGCAGCGGTGAAAGACCTTGATGCCAAGCTAACACTCGGAGAAATTACTGCGGCGATCGCCGCTCTCCCCCGGGCCAAGACCCCTGGCGGGGATGGATTCCCTGCAGAGTTTTATCATACGTTCGGGCATACCCTGGCCCCCCTCCTTTTACAGGTCTACAATGAAGCCCTACGTACGGGCACCCTCCCACCCACCTTGAACCAAGGAGAGGTTTGTATGATTTTGAAACCGGGTGGTGATAACACAGACCCCGCTTCTTACCGCCCTATCACCTTGATCAACTCGGACGCGAAAATCCTGACTAAGTTGTTGGCCAATCGCCTTGCCCCATACGTGGCCCAGCTCGTCCATCCAGACCAGTGTGGCTTTGTCCCGGGTCGGAATACGGCAATGAACCTGCGCCGCCTGAACCACGTATTGCATGAGGTCCGGGGGCGAGAGACTCCCCATGTGCTGGTCTCCGTTGATCTGGCTAAAGCCTTCGATACAGTGCATTGGGGTTACCTAATGCATGTCCTCTTGAAGATGGGGTTTGGTCCCGGCTTTCGAGACTGGATCCGGGTCTTATATGGAGCACCCCGGGCCAGGGTGCGTCTGGGTTCAGCCCGCTCTGATGAATGGCCGTTGGGGAGGGGTACCCGGCAGGGTTGCCCGTTGTCCCCCCTTCTATTTGCCCTTACGATTGAGCCCCTGGCCATATCTGCCCGTAAAGAATTACATGACTGGGGTATCGTGGTGGGAGACACCACTAATGTCATCTCCCTCTACGCCGACGATGCGCTTTTCTACCTGACCTCTCCAGTGGAGGCCCTCCCCGCTCTGTTGCAACTGTTGGACCGTTTTGGTGCGGCCTCTGGCCTACGCATGAATGTCAATAAGTCTCTGGTGTTCCCACTGACTCCTGGTGACCTCGACCCGGCTGCGGATTCCTTCTATTTGGGCCTCCGTTGTGAACGTTTGGCGTTCCGGTACCTGGGTATTCAGGTGGCCGCTTCCGATGAGGCTCTCTTGACCCATAACATAGACAGGATTCTTGTAGCCCTCCGTAAATCCGTCGCGTTTTGGAACACGCTCCCGCTCTCCCTTATGGGCCGCCTGGCTGTTGCCAAGATGGTGATGCTCCCTAGAGTCCTGTACGTGCTCCAGAATACCTTATGCCCTTTGCCCCCCCGGGTGTTTCGCACGCTGAATTCCCTCCTTACGTCCCTGCTCTGGGCGGGTGGACGTAGCAGAGTTGCGTTCGGAACAGTGACGCAGTGTTGGGATGAGGGAGGCCTTGAGGCCCCGAGATTTGATTTATACTACTATGCTGCACAACTTCTCCCGGCGGCCAGGTGGTTTGCTGATGACGAGAACTGGGAATTGGCATTGTTGACGGGGGTGGCATCGGACAAGGACTTACAAGAGGCTCTCATGCAGGGTCGGGGCGCTGACACCGCACTGCCCTATGTCATCCGGCATACGGCTACTATTTGGCAGCAGTTCGTTGAGCGGGTTCTGCGTCGTGCGCCGTTTCACAGGGAGCTCTCCCTTTGGATCCTGGCTCCGATACTCGAGATGGAGGCGAATATGTCCTTCCGGGAGTGGCGCCTAGGTGGCTGCGGGACTCTCGCGGACCTTTATCCGGACGACTCGTTTGTGTCCTTTGAGAGGGCGGCGGACTCCTTTGGACTACGCGAGGGCCAGTACCTGCATTATGGATGTCTCCGGGATGTAGCCAGGACGACGTGGCCCCAATTCCCAGAGGCGCCCGAGCTCACAAATACTCTGGACATCATTTTGTCCTGTGGTAGGGGTAGGAGACTAATCTCCCTTCTTTACTCAGCCATGCGCAGGGACTCGACTCCCCCGTTGGTGCCAGCTTGGGGGGCTTGGGAAGCGGACCTAGGGATCGAATTGGATCCCGCTCAGAGGAAGCGAATTGGATTGTTGACGCGTAAAGTGTCTTGTAATGCGCGTTTCAAACTGATACACTTTAACTTTCTCCATCGCACGTATATGACGCCTGCCTCCCTCCACCGTATCTCCCCAGATAGGAGCCATACTTGCCCGAGGTGTAGTGCGGAAAGGGCAGGATTCCTTCACCTAGCTTGGGAGTGCCCCTTGGTACATGACTTTTGGGTTGAGGTGGTGGCGCACATTACCCGGATTACACACCTCACCTTGCAATTAGACCCGCTTCACTGTTTACTGGCGCTGGTGCCCAGGCCTAGGAAGAGGGGTCTATCCTACAAATTGTTGCAACTCCTGTTGGTCCTGGCGAGGAGACGGGTGGCCATTACCTGGATGGGACAGAGTGCGCCTGAAATCCCTAGTTGGTTGCGTGACGCCAGGGAATGGGCCTTGGCGGAGGAGACACATATGCAGAGCACACGAAGGGATGGGAAGCTCCAGGATGACTTACTCGCTTGGAGAGCCATGTGTATTGAGGGGATGGAGGGGGATGACTCTGACGCTACCAGCGCGGAGCTGTTTTCCTCTGCTTCCTCGGTGTCTGATGTGGATGAGGAGGGATCTGGGACGGGGTGTCGGGAGGCGGTGTAACGGTCCCCTGAGCCATGCCGATATTCCTTGTTGCATACGTTTGTCTTTCATTGTGACTACCATTTGATCACTCTGTACTATGGAGACCAAGTTTTGGTGGGCCCTTGCCTTCATCTCCTTGTGGGACTGTGTCAGCGCTACGAATGCCATTCATGGGGGTTATTATTACTGTTACGTTGTTATTTAGGTTGGAACTGCATCATAGATGAAAATTGGCGTAGCTATTGATATTGTATATGTGATTTTGGAAGCACAAGAGCGAAATCCTTTACTTAGTTCACAGGTTTCCCCGTGACGCCGCCCTGCCTCCGGGATGTGGGCCACGACTGGCTGTGTAACCCCTTTTGGACCTGGCCTACCTTGTCCACATGTGTCGACTGACTTGCTATTTGTATACTTTGTGCCTTCTTTTTATCCTCGCCAACAAAAAATAAAATTTATAAAAAAATAAAAATAAAAAAAAAAATCGATTTTACATTAAGCAAATGATGCTCGAAATTCCCAAATGTAAAATAACCCAAAGCAAAAAAGTAAACCATTTCTTTTCTCTCCTACTCTGTGGATCTAATGTCCCCATCTCCGGGTGACACATTGCTTTGAAATGTTATAATCTCAAATATCTGTTTTTCTCTGTCAAATCCATCCCTACATTAATCTCCTTAAGCCTCGCGTTCCTTTTCTTCTTTGCCGTCAGATTTATCCCTCTGACCACTTGTAATTTTACAAATCAGCCGATCGATTCCAAACAGTGTTGGAGAGAAGGGTTATGTGGCGGATATTTCTGGCTCAGTAAAATATGCTGAATTTCTTCTGGTGTCGTTTTCGGACGCTGGGACATCATTCAGCAGTGCCGGCATTTGTCTGTATTAACCTGCGTGGAAGGGAGGGGGCTTTATTTTAACATCCAGCTGGGCAGAAACAAAGGCCTGATTTAAAAGACCATCAGCCCGTCTTTTGTTCAAGCCATCTGAGCCTAACACCTAGATGCCAGTGCAATGGAAGAAAGCAGAGGCAGACAGCTAATTACTTCACACATACTTAAGCAAAACCTTTGGAGCCAGTTGTTTTAACTTTGTTTAACTCCCTACGAAAGAGATGTGCTTACACATTTTTAATCTTGCCTCCCAAAGCAACACGACTACCACGCCCCCTCATGTGAGACCTTCACACCCTCATCGCCGCTCTCCCCGCCCCCTCCCCTGCCCGCCGTGTCGCATTTCTCCTCCCCCCAGCAATGCCCTCCGTCTTGTTCTCCTCCGTCGCTTGTTCCTTACCCCAGTTTCCCTTCCCCCTCGCCTCTCCTATTTCTTTATCTAAGCCCCTCGTATTCACTATAATACAGTCCACGTTGATTGAGCACAGGGTCAAAGAAAGGATTATTGTCATTATAATGGAAATGAAAACAAGGCATGCGCAACCCGCCATCTACAACCCTTACATTAACATCGGCCAGTGATTGGTACAAAATAAGTACCCCTCTGTATATAATAAAAATGTCATGCCACATCCACCACCACATCCACCACCACATCCACCACCACATCCACCATCACCACCACCACATCCACCGCATCCACCACAACCACATCCACCGCATCCACCACCACATCCACCATCACCACCACATCCACCACCACATCCACCATCACCTCCACCATGACATCCACCGCCACATCCACCACCCCATCCACCACCACCGCATCCACCACCACCACCACCGCATCCACCACCACATCCACCGCATCCATCACCACCACATCCACCGCATCCACCACCGCATCCACCACCACATCCAACATCACCACCACATCCACCACCACATCCACCATCACCTCCACATCCAACATGACATCCACCGCCACATCCACCACCACATCCAGGACCACATCCACCACACCCACATCCACCACCACATCCAACACCACTTCCACCACCACCGCATCCACCACATCCACCATGACATCCACCACCACATCCAACACATCCACCACCACTTTCACCACCACCGCATCCACCACCACCACCGCATCCACCACATCCACCATCACCTCCACATTCACCATGACATCCACCACCACATCCACCACATGCACCACCACATCCACCGCATCCACCACCACATCCACCACCACATCCACCTCATCCACCACCACCACCGCATCCACCACCACATCCACCATCACCTCCACATCCACCATGACATCCACCGCCACATCCACCACCACATCCACCACCACCACCACATCCACCACATCCACCACCACATCCACCACCACATCCACCACCACCACATCCACCACCACCACATCCACCACCACCACATCCACCACCACCGCATCCACCACCACCACCGCATCCACCACCACCACCGCATCCACCACCACCGCATCCACCACCACATCCACCACCACATCCACTACCGCATCCACCACCACCATCACTTCCACCACCATCACTTCCACCACCATCACTTCCACCACCACATCCACCACCACATCCACCACCACTTTCACCACCACTTTCACGACATCCCACCACCACTTTCACCACATCCACCACCACCACATCCACCACCACCTCCACCACCACCTCCACCACCACCCCCACCACCACCCCCACCACCACATCCACCCCCACATCCACCCCCACATCCACCACCATCACCACCACATCCACCACCATATCCCCCAGATCCACCACCACCACATCTATGTGTGTGTGTGTGTGTGTGTGTGTGTGTGGCTGTGTGTGTGTGTAGGTGCAAATGCAATGTTCTTGGATTTTCGTCACAATAAAATACACTGAACATAATCTTCACAAAAGTTATTTACAAATATTTAAGCTATTGCCATTATTACAATAAATTTTATTTAAGTATTAATTATTTACAAAATTAAAAGCCATTGTTATTTGCAATATCAATACATCTAAGTCACGTAAATACAACACACATTGCATTACAAATGCTATAGGTGTCACATTTGCGAAAGTTAAAACTATTGACATTGTAACTGACAAAGCTATTACTTTTGCTATTTTCAAAACCAACACATAAATAAAAAAAGTGTCATTTACAATACCAATTGCTCAAACTTTCGTAATGCGAGACCTATTGCATTTCCAATGCTTGTTCTTTTTATTTGCTACTTCAACTCTGATTGGCAAAAAAAATGCACAGAATTGTGTATATATATATATATATATATCTCCAAAATCACTCCGTTCTTTGTCAAGACAAAGGACCTGTGGAGGGTGGTGCATACCCCAGGAGAGCACCCGGTAGACCAATAATCCAAATCTGCTTCGCGTCGTGACAACAATGCACTCTCAGGACCCAATGGAAATGTCAGTTCAGGAAATTTATTATGCTTCCACGCTACGCGTTTCGGCAGCTAAGCCACTTGAGAGTGCACTACTGTCGCGACGCGAAGCGGATTTGGATATATATTTTTTTTTCAGAAAGCAGGAGGTGGGAATCAACCAAAGTAGGCAGAGAAAGGAGCATGGGTGGGTGGGACACAGAAGCACCATGGGGGTGGGTCAGAACTGAAGCAACACATGGGCCGGAAGCAACACGGAGGAAGTGGGTGGGTGAAGCAGCACAGAGGGTGTGGGGTGAGCAAAAGGATGAAAGGGAGAGCAACATGGAGTGGGGAAGAAAAGCAAAACAGGTGCGAGAGCAACATGGAGTCAGAAGGGGGAGATCGGAATGGCCGAAAAAGCAATGAGAGTTTTGTGAGCAAACAAACAAGTGCATTATGGAAGGGGTGGGGGAAGAATGACATGGGCAATAGAGAGAATCATGGAAAGGGAATGAGAAGCACACGTAGGAGACATCTGGGAAACGCATGCACTCTGGTGGACAATGCTTGGTCTACCAGCCGAGATCTAAACACACCTTTTAGTGTATCTGATGGCAGATCCTGCAAAGAACGACTGACAAATTGAATAGGAGTACAATATAGATGATATCTTGGTTGTTTCAAAGGGTTTCTAGAAAGAAAGATCTTTTTACTGGATAATGGTCCCATTCCAATGATTTCTGCTAAGTAAATAGTTGAAGAAGTGCAAACACAAATGATTGCATACCACTGCAACAAGACTATTGAATAGGAAATAGGTTATAATAATTTTATCAACCCCAATATGACGATATGTGAATTGCCCTGCTAAGATTCACACCTATAGCCAGGGCCACTGGAATTATGCGATTCTGAAGCTGCTGAGTCCTTCGCATAATGATGGATTTGCCAAATCCGACACCTGGAGCATAATTTGTAGATTTTAAATATAAAAAAATGTCTAGCTCAAACAGATCAAAAGTTACTAATAATGCAGCAATGTGTGTTGCTGTGCAGTGGAAAGCACGTCGTAAAAGTTGACTGCTCACCTTTCAGTTGCATATTGGTGTATTTGGGTGTCAAACTAGTGCTAATAAAGTGAAACCTTTGTCTAAACAGTGTTACTATATGTATACATTACAAGGTATTGAACTGATTCAATCACAATGATGCAGTATAATGTGCATTTTTTGCTGCATTATTTTGTAAACCCTGCCACTTTAGATGGTTCTCTCTTGCCATATAATTGCAGTGGCCCTGCCTACAGCCTAGATGTGGCTAATTGAGTTAATGTTCGCCACTGAAACATGCTGTGATCTGCAGGTCATGGTTCAAACTACAGGAAAATCAACTCAGCCTTTCATTCTAGTAGGTAGGTAAACTGTGCTTCATTAATATGGGCAACAGTGACACCTGTTATTTACAGTGCAGTGCTCAGAAACAGAAGTGAGGTATGAAGCTCTTCGTTAAAAATAAGTTATTGCACATATGTCTGCAGCCAGTGCAGGGGTCCGCTGAGCTATCTTAAAAGCTAGATTCTCTTCAGCATATCCGGCAGTAGGGTTAAGAGTGTTTGGTGAATTGTTTGGAAAAGAGAATACCCCCGAACCTTCCTCTTTTCAGCACACCCGGCTAGAAGGCATACGTAGGGTGGACAGGTTTCCAATTGCCACTTCACCGCCTGAGTTCACAATTTATTTAATAATACACAAATATTCATCTATGTAACCTTTTCGAAACTGCCGCTTAGGTGCTTTGTGGCATTTTTCACCCCAAGTTTCTGGTAGCTCAATCAAACTAATTTACACCTTTTAATTGAAAAGATCTGCTTTCGATTACATGGTTAATATTTCTTTCCCCTACAGCTGGTGCAGGTGGACACTGCCCTGCGATTGGTCTTGGCGCAGCTGCTGTTTGAGAGAGAAAAAAATAGAGATTGAGGAGGTCATAGGGTGGGTGGAGGGGAGAATTAATTCTCATTTCTAAAACCTGAGATTCCAACAGAGGCCAACTATGGTCTCGAGACAAAATATACACTGAGGAAGAAAAGGACATCTGCTTTCGCTCATAAGAGTCTCACAAAATGGTGAAATCTCCATGAAATAAGTCATAGTAATAAAATATTGATTAATAAATATGCAGGTTAAAACCATAAACTGAATGACATTTTGCTACTTACAGCAAATTATTAATTAGATTAATGGAATTTGTTTTATTGAGTTCAAGCATGAAAGAGTGAATTGGCCATGCCGAGTTTGACCAAGAGACTGCTGGTTGCACTCATCTCTCTACAGCAGGTGTTTAACCACTGTGAACGCAAAAGAGGACAATAAGTGAATAACAGGGTCCTCAAATCAACTGAGGTCAAAATGTGTCAACAACAGAACACAATGCTGTGAGAGTAAGAAGTTGTAACGTTTAGTGTTAATGTGTTTTTTTGCCAGCGGGTAGCACAATACGCCGACTGAGCTAATACTACTTTTTGAGCCTGTGCTAATGTGCACATAACTATGTACGTACTAGTAGTTATATATCAAAAACCTAGGGAGCACATTATAATGGAGGATTTTCCGCATCCTTCGGGCCGGAGGAAGCCCCCGCTGGCCCGGTGGATGCGGAAAATCCTCTGCGGACCCACCAAAGACCCACCGCCACATTAGGATGGCTGGTGGGTCCTGGTTTCAGTCCACCGCTGTTCCGCCGCGGTTGGCTTACAACTGTGGCGGAAAAGGCCTAATATGATGGCGGTGTCTCTCAGACACCGCCAGACAAATTAGGATGGCTGGGAAAACATGCTTTTCCGCGGCAGATTCTCCGCCGAGAAAAAGCATGCGGATCTTCACCTCGGGGCCCGTAGCGGGCCCCCTGGGTGAAGGGGGGGTGGGGGGTGCACATGGGGGGTACCTTTGGTACCCCCCTGCATTTGTTTGCAGAAATCGGCAGGCACCGCGTGGTGCCTGCCGCTTTATGCATACAAATGCAATGTATGCATTTGTAACATTGCGGCGGGTGCAGCTTGAAGCCGCACCCGCCACAATGTTACAAATAGAGGATGTGACCGCCAGGGTGGCGGTCACATCCTAATTGGACAGGAGGGAACTCCGCATGCCCATGCAGAGGTTCCCTCCTCCTCGGTGATCGCGGACGGACTCAAGTCCGTCCGCGATCATAATGGGCCCCCTAGTTAGGAAGCAATACAGGTCTGTACAGTATATGTTTTATGCATAGGATTGCTGCAGGTGAACTACAGCTGTGATTTTATAACGCCACTCCTGGAATTAATCAAACACTCCACACAAGGAAAAAAACAAGCATTGGCATAGCGAACAGGTCGCGACTTTGTGACCTTGTAGTGTTTAGCTAGAGCTATTGGCTTTGCAAACTGTATTTTCCGGAGACCTGCCCATCCATCTGTGTTTGCAGGTGTACAGTTAGCACACCGTGTGCACCTGGGATCTGTTTATTGGGGAATGTGCTTGTGCTTTTGATATACAACTTGTGTATGCATTTGGTTTTGCGTATCCTTGTGTGTATATCTACGTGTTCAATGCACAGCACGTGCACCTGGGAACTGCCTAAGTCAACTTAATGCATGTGGTCATGTAACAAACACCCTGTGTACCTGGGATATGTCAATTGGGGAAACTGCGCCCATTTGCCTTGCTGCCTGCTCCTGGGATTTCCCTCCAAATGATGAATTTCCACATATATCTAGTACAGGCTGTGTGCATAGGGAGGAGCTGACGCAAATGTTAAGTACATTTAACACACCTGTGGGGTGACTAGCACCTGAGATAAGCCGATCACCAATGGATTTCTGCATTTAACACACTCAGTGTGTCCCTGGGATCAGCGAGTTATGAACATGTGCATTTATCTCACACACACTGCGTGCCTGCGCGTGGTGATGTATGTTGAACACAAACATTGTGCACCTGGGATGTGTCTACCCATGGTGAATTCATCCGTTGTCTTACACGTTTAATTAGAGTGAGTGCTGGCCCACAGTAGGGGTCATCTCTAGTCTGTAATAAAGTTCTAATATCGTCGCCCTACCCTCCTTCCACCAAAAAATAAAAATATAAAAAATAAAAACAAGAACCCCAAATTAAATTATCACTCTTCAATGGAATTAATAAAGCTGCATTGGAAGGGGGCAGGTTTCCAAAACGACATGTGTGCATTTAATGTTCGTCTGCTGTGTACCATGGCACACCCATCTGTGTGCAGAACATTATATGGCCAATACTTGAAATGAAAAACAGAAGTGCAGGGACGCTGTACCAAAGTACCTGCTTGTTTCTGAGAAGTGCTGGTACCCCCCTATTAAAAATATTACGTTTTTCTCGAGAAGTGCACGCACTTTCCCTTATAAAACAGAAAAGTGCAGGTACCCAGTACCGGCCCAATTAAAGCACTGTAAATGGCTATGCATGTCTATTTGGCGACCCTCAGATAACTGTATGTCAATATACCAAATCAGTGTACAAGTTTGGATCTAATTTATAGATGCACATGCATGTATACAGATATTCATAACCACGCGTATCAAGTGTGCCTAGATCAATAATCTCCAAATCTACATGACTATAGAGATCACTTTACAATACTCGTATATGTATTCAATATACTTACTTAAACCTGTTTGTACACATATTGTTCCATATAGAATAATCAGTTTTGCATGCATAGCCCTGAATATGATTCTGTCTACTTCACAAAACAAATTGATTAGAACACATATTGATTTACACAAAAATATATGGGTATGAATATCGAAGCACATACAAGTATGCATGCATCGGGCCATATACAATGATGTATGTACATCGATTTTCGTACACAAAGTATGTATGTGAAGTGACTACGTTCGTCGAGCCACCAATAACTAAACTATAGAAATGCTGACAACATAAAATGAGCGCATATACCACTCTATATGTGTGTATATATAGAAACGTGTACATGTCTATATCCGCTCACATGAGTATGCTCAGATTGATCCACACACACTGCTGACTGCATGTGCCTATATCGTGCAGTATCACGTCTCAATGCACACACGGCAGCCTGTGAGTGCACACCGGCACCTAGGTGCAAGTGTGTACATTCATATAAGGGCCCATGTACAACAGCCAGAACAATATAAGATGTAATGTGCACATATATCGACAGAGGTCCGCGTTTGCTTGCATATGGTCCATGCACATTAATATGCATGAATATATCTCGACATGCAAGGACTAACCAGTGTCTGCGTATGTCATGATAACCACTTTCACCTTGTGCCACGCTGCAGAAGCCTCGACATGGCAGTGATTGAATCGCACGGTCTGGGAATGCTCGACCTGGTTACTGGGACAGGACTATCTGCTCTGCATTTTATTATGTCAGACACCTGAAGAATGACAAGCAGGCAGACAGACAACCCCTCAGCGGAAGGAGCTGCAGTGCTCTACACGGGGCTGCAGAAAATGGGGAGCAGAAGGGGGTGGTGTAATAAGGGCACCCTGAACTCACAGTAAAAAGGGATGGAGGGGCTGATAGGACGTATCCCCAAGGCGGGGGCTCCCCAAGGCGAGGGCTGATATATTTACATCCCGAGATGTCGGTAATGTAGTCATGGCACACAGGGATTGAAGTGATGGGTGGGGGCGCAGTAGATGGATGGCTGGAGTGCTGGGCCCTAGAGTGGCAGCAAAGACTGGAGTGGGGGCAGTAATGATGTCGTCCCAAGATATACACCGATGGCCTCAGCTGAAAAAACTCACACCCTGGGGTGGCAGTAATTGGGGTGGGAGGGTTGTGGACAGTAGTGATGCCACCCAGGGGTTGCGGTCATGGTCACTGATGAGGGTCTGTAATGACTGGAATCCTCGGTGATAGCAAAGGTTGTCATCGTAGGGTGGGGGGGGTCGTTTTTTAAGGGTGCCTCCTGTGGATGACAGGAAATGCTGAAGCTCACATTCTTTTTTTCCCTGAATCTTTTTATTGAATTTAAATAACAGAAAACATAGAAAAGAAAACAGAAAACAAGGCAGTACATTACAAATGTGTCATTTCGGCGCTGGGGGGGGGGGGGGGTACATTTTCAATCCAGATGTCAGAAGTATGTGAGGAGATTGGGGAGGGGGGAGGAGACCAGGAAAAGCAAGATATCTAGATACCTGTGGAGGAAACATCAGGCTGGGAGGATGTCGGGTCAGTGTCCAATTCTGAATGGGGGGGGGGGGGGTACATATATCACCACGGTATGCGTTCCATTGAGTCCAGATTTTCCCCCATTTGCGGGGCGTGCCACGGGAAACATACACCGTCTTTTCCCTAAACATGCACCAGTCCATGTTTTGTTGCCACACCAGAACTGTCGGTGGCCTCTGGGCACCCCATAACTGAGCAATGTCTCTCTTGGCAATCATATTACCCAAGGTCACCCATCGAAGCTGCGCCAGGTCATAATCATTTGGCTCCCAGACATTCAACAGACACTGTCTCGCCTCAGGCATCGATTGTACACCCGTGACCTCACTCATAACTTCATGCACGCGAGTCCAATAGCGCATCACAGCAGGACATTCCCAAAGGATATGGAGAAACGTGCCTACCAAACCACAGCCACGCCTGCACAGTCCATCCACAGAGAATCCCATGCGCACCAGACGGAGACCAGTCACGTATACCCTATGAAGAATTTTGAGCTGGACAAACCGGAGGCGTGCCGGGATAGCCACTTCCTTCGGGGAAGAGATCACAGCCTGCCAATCCTCGTCATCAAGTTCCAGACCATCACTAGTCCATACCTCTTGAAGGTTACTCAGCAGGTCGGTTCTGGCATTGATCAACTTTTTGTAAATGAGCGAGATCGTGCTATCAGGGACATGCCCATCTAGTATCCGATCTTCAAGCGGGGACGCCTCCGGAATATCTGAGCCCAGGGGATAGACAGACAACACCGCATGTCGGAGTTGCGCATATCGAAAGGATTCTCTATCAGTCAATTCATACTCAACTTTCAGCTCCTCAAACGTCTTGATTCTACCCTTGATCCACACATCATTCACCCTGCTGATACCGATCACATCCCACTTATCGAAACCCTTCGACTTCCAGAGGGATCCAAGTTTTTCCGACGCATAAAGCGGGGTAGCACGAGTCGGCTTATCAGCCCAGCCCAGGGCCGCTGTTGCGCGATACCACACCTGCACTGCTGTCCCAGTGGGGCCCGTGAGAAATTTGCCGGCAGATCTCGCGTACAGAGCCCTGTTGTAGTCTCCACCGGGCAGCAACCATCTATCCATCTCAAACGCCGGGCTCGGCAAAGCACCGTAAGTGCAGTGGTTGATGGCCCCCAGCTGAGAGGCCCAATAGTAACGGCGGATGTCTGGGAGCGTGATACCCCCGTCATACCACGGGAGCGTCAGCTTCGCAAGGGCGATACGAGAACGGCCCCCCCATATCAATTGTCTCTGTAGTCTTTCAATCTCACGAAAGTAGCGGGCGGGCACAATATCAAGTGTATTTTGCAGCGCATAAAGGAACCGGGGGAGCGACATCATCTTAAACAACGCTGCCTGTCCCAGAGGAGAGAGAGGGAGCCTACCCCACGCAATCACATCAGCACGGAGGCGCTGGAGAGGGGGCAACAAATTGCGTTCATAACGAAGCACAGGGTCCAAGGTGATAAAAATCCCCAAGTACTCGAACCCCTCCCGCACCACCGAGATGGGACATCCACGAGGCAGGAGAGGAGCCTCGCCGTAGAGAACATAGACGCAAGACTTCGACCAGTTGATGACAAGACCGGAATTTTTACGGAAAGAAGTCAAGACGTCAAAAAGGACAATCAGCGATCTCCGAGGCGACGTAAGATACAGGAGTATATCGTCTGCGTATAAGGATATCCGATCTTCAAACTCCGGAGTCCATCTAATGCCCTTCAAGGACGGCTCCCATCTCAGCCATGCCGCCAACGGCTCCAAAGCAAGGGCAAACAAGAGAGGAGACAAAGGGCAGCCCTGGAGCGTTCCCCTACCGAGGGCAAAGGAGGCTGAGACACGACCGTTTACCACCACTTGGGCTAAGGGGTCGGTGTATAGCAGTTTCACTCAGTCAATGAAGGTAGGGCCAAAGCCGAATTTAGAGAGAACCGCCCAAAGATATGGCCACTCCAGCGTATCAAACGCCATGGTGGCGTCCAGTGATGCCAAGATGGCCGGTTCACGCAGAGTTGCCACCCGCGCAAGAACTCCATGCAAGCGCCGGAGATTCAGTGCCATGTTGCGATGGGGTATGAATCCGGATTGGTCCGGATGAACCAGATCGCCTATGACAGTGACCAAGCGGTTGGCTAGCACTTTGGCCAGGATCTTCGGTTCAGCGTTGATCAATGATATGGGCCTAAAGGAGGCGCAGCGGTCACGTGGCTTGCCGTCCTTGTGAATCACCACTATGGAAGCCAATCTTTGATCAGGAGGGAGGGAGCTTGCCTCCAGCGATTCTAAAAACATCGATCGTAGATACGGTGCTATCACATCCGGACGGAGCTTGTAAAGCTCTATTGGGAGCCCATTAGGGCCCGAGGCCTTACCCGAGCGAACCGAGCGGATGGCAGTCGCGACCTCATCAACTGTAGGCGGAGCCTCTAGGAGATCCCTTTCAGGGTCGGACAAACGTGGCAGCGAGATATCGCGCAGGAGCAGGTGGGAGTCCTGCTCAGGTCTATCAGATACCGGGGAGTACACTTCCCGGAAATAGTCAGCGAAACATTCAACAATATCAGCAGGGTCAGTGATACTCACGTCATTCACATCCGCAATCACAGGGACCACTCGACTCGCACATTCCCTCTTATCCAGCCAAGCAAGCAATTTCCCCGCCTTATCCCACACATTATACAGACGTCCCTGCTGTTCTCTGCTCATCTCCTTCGCCGCATCAGTCACCATCGCCCTATACTCTAGTTGTTTTAGACCCAAAAGGTGCAGCCTCTCCGGGGTGACCTCGGACTCCAATTCCCCTTCAATAACGGTGATGTCATGTTCAAGACGGACAACCTCCTCCCGCCGACGTTTCTTAACAGTGCCAATCAAGGAGAGGGCCTGGCCCCGAATGACAGTCTTGTACGCTTCCCATAACGTGACAGGAGGAGGACACAGAACCCACATTTTCAGCAAAGTATTGATCAATCGTTTTAAGTAGTTCCGCCCTAATCTTGGGATCGCGGAGATACCAGGGGTTTATCGGGGCCACTCTACCCTCCGACCCCAAGTGAGCGTCCACTACCAACCAAAATGGGGAATGGTCCGAGATGCCCCTAGCTAGATGTTTCACCTCCCTTACGGAGGAGGCCTGGGAGGAGGGCATCAGCACATAATCAAGTCTCGAAAGACTGCCGTGGGCCCCAGAGTGAAAGGTATATTGCAAGCGCCCAGGATGAAGCAGGCGCCAGCAGTCGGTGAGCCCTAGAGCCTCCAGGAAGTCCCCCAACCAGGATTGTGACTTCGCAAGTTCCCGGGGAGGGTAGCGATCACACATCCCCGACACTACAGAGTTGAAGTCCCCGCCCACTACAAGCAGACCCTCGGGGACTCCCAAGATCACTCTTCCCAGATCTGCATAAGTAGTAGTCTGGAGAACCGGCGGTACATATACGGAGAGCAGGGTAATAACCCTCCCCTCCCAGCGCCCCACAATGGCGGCGTACCGTCCCCTATCATCAAGGATGATTTCGTCAACTGCAAGGGGGAGGGAGCTCCGAACCAGAATGCCCACCCCCCTGGAGCCAGAAGTGAAACCCAAGTGCGCCAAGAGACGATAGCCACGCCTATTCATGGCATGGCACGTATTGCCAAGCAAGTGCGTCTCCTGAAGCAGAACCACATCAGGGGACAAACGTCGCAACAGCTCCAACACCACGCCCCGCTTGATCCTATCCCCCAACCCATTAACGTTCCAACACAGTAAATTAAGTCCCCTACCCCCATCCCAAAGATCAACCCCATCCCCACCCCACACCGGACGCGACACTATACAGCAGGAGAACATCGATACTATGCCTTGAAGAAAACAATGAAACATGTACTGCAACCCCCAACCCCCCAAAAGACCCCGTACAACTCACCCCCCACCCCGCACCCCTGCGTAAGACTCAAAAGCCACCCCAACTTGCAGTGTGCCTGTCGCCCTATCATACAACTATTCTACGAAAAGAACCCCAGAGGAGGAAGACTCACCCACCCCCCCCCGCCCACACCCCAATAAGATAGCATGTTAGCAAGCAATGGTGGTGTAGCACCAAACCACAGCCGAAAGTCAATACGATGGACCGGGAGCCGATTCCGCCCCCTATTCCTGCTCCGCCGGGCCTCCCTCCGCTCCACCGGAGTGTCCAGAGTGTTCAGAATGAGCTGGTCCCGGAGGCAGCGTGTCCAGCCAGTCATTTGCCGCCCCTGGATGATCAAAGAAAAATGTTTGTTCATTGTACGCCACACGTAGCCGGGCCGGGAAAAGCATAGCATATTTCATGTCTCTCTTCCTTAGTCTCTTTTTCACCCCCTGAAATCCAAGTCGCTGTTTCTGAACCTGCTGGGTGAAGTCCGGGTAGAAGCTGACTGTAGTGTTCTCATAAGCTGTTGGACCAGATAGGCGTGACGCTTGCAGGATCGCATCCCTGTCCCGAAAGCTAAAGATCCGAGCAATGATTGGTCGCGGAGTGGCCCCCTGCTTAGGCGGGCCACCCGGGATCCTGTGTGCACGTTCTACAGCAAAAAACTTGCTAAGGCCCTTGGGTGCTAGATGATTCAGGACCAGATCTTCCACCAGCAGGTCCACTGAGGATGCTTCCGATGTCTCCGGGACACCGACCAGACGGACGTTGTTCCGTCGTGCACGGCCCTCAAAATCGCCCAGGCGTCGAGTGAGATAGTCACGGGCGGCTCGCAGGTTACCCACCTCTGCCCCTAAATCGGAGACGTCAGTAACAAGACTAGATGTCTTTAGATCGAGGGATTTGACCTTTTCATTGGTTTTCGCAAGGTCAGCCCTGATCAGGGTAACATCGATAGCGACAGTATCCAACTTGTGGGCCAGGTCATCATACTGTTGACCCAGTGTGGCCTTCATCCCGGCAATGGCGCCCATAACGTCCCTCAACGACAGATCTTCATCCATCGGAGAGTCTTCTCCAACATTGGCCGGGGATTTAGTCGACCCGCCCGGAGAGCCCTTGACGAGGGTGTATCTGTCCATGACATTTGATTGCACGGAGCCTCCTCGCATTTCCGGTCTGGTCTTGCGTTTCTCTCCCTCAGGCTTGGCGGCCATCTTAGTCCGTGCGCCCCGAAGGGTAGTCTGTGACCTAGTAAAAATGGCTAAACTCGATGCGCCCGCTGCCATTTGGAAAATAAGATGGGGACCTATTACCAGGTGATGAGTAGCAGGAGGCCGAGTCGCCAGTTGTTGAATCGTGGTTAGGTTGAAAGCAGCAAGCCGGGGCGATTGAGACAAAGTCAAATAGGTCTAAGCGCGAGAAACGAAACTGAAAGTAGACGACCGGGCAAGGGAGGCTCGCATGATCCGTTGTTGTTCAATTACTGTCCGGCTGGCAGAGAAACCGGGCCCGGGGCAGTACCATGGAGCAGGCCGGAAAAGTTCAAGAGTCCATATCTTCGGCTCCCGAGGTCCGAGTCGAAGTCCGAAAACGGATAAACGGTCAGCAGGGCCGTGCCAGTAATAACCCGTCCTCTAAGTCAGGATAGGGTACAGGATAGTCGGTGGAGGTGGCGAAGGTCCGGGAGCCCTGAGCTCACGCGACCGTCTTGGGTGCGCGCTAAGCTCCTCCTCCGAAGCTCACATTCTTGTGTGACACTAAGGGCCAACCATGGTGACACCAATGGTGAGGCAAGGGATATTGGAGGAGATGTAGCAACGCTCGTCCCCCCACATAGAAGCCATAAAGGGAGACAGAATGTCTATTTCCACGAATGATGGTGTGATGGGAGACAGGGGGGGTGCTTGCTTGTGTCCTGGTACCTTACTCTACAACAGTTATAAGTACGCCCCCCCTCCTTATAGCACCTACTCCTTCCCCTTAAAGCGCTGGTCTGCCACTCCTCCTTATAGCGCATACCTCCTCCTCCTCCTCATAGCACCGGTCCTGCATACAGACTTACCTGCACTGAGAAACAGCAGGAGGTGGATTATAGTGAACGGGGCCAGCAGTGGAGCCCACCGAAGCTCAGTATGAGCAAAGCTGTCGGTCTGCAAAGCCCAGAGAGGAGCAGGGGCCCAGGAGAGGGAAACCCCGGGCCTGGAGCAAAGGAAGTGAGTCTGATGGAAGGAAAATACCGGAGCATGTAGAACATAGAGTGGGAACAGGGACCCCAAATTCTCGCAAAATCCAGGCATACAGAAGAGCCTGGAAACATAAGAAAATGGCCCAGGAACAAACAGTCGCCCACAGAAAGAAAAGTGCTAATTGTAGGGTTCGGTGTAGAGACTGAGCAAAGAACAATTAAAGTAATTTGGAATAATAAAAATAGAGGTGGGCAAGGCTTACAGAACAAAAGAAAGGTGCGGCCACTATACTTAAAGATAAAGCATGGAGTTGTGGTGTGCAGCACTGGAAGTGCTTGGTGTGAATGTAACAAAAAAAGCTTCAAAAGACAGGACATATATTAGCACAAGTGGAAGATGACAAGTCCTGGGGCGATCCATCTGAGTCAACAACTGAGAAAAAACGGTGGGACAAGCAGGAACCATTATCCAATTAGAAGCAACGTTTTTAAAAGACACAGAAAAAAATCAGAAGCTAGAGACGGGCTGTAAGCCCACAGAATTAATACAGCATGTCGAGAGACAGCGCATACGCGGTCTAGGCTCGACCTAAAAAGGAACATGCACAAAAACACATGGTCAAAGCCTCCAATTGCATAGCCATAAAAACAACACATACATGCCAATGGGTGGATCTTTTCAGACGATGCAGTAACAAGACGTATCTATTTGTAAGGATAGGAGCCCATGGTGATGGACACACTCCATAGGCCTTCATATCCCATTATATTGCTGTTATACAAATAGAGAAAGGGCAGTAATAAGATCTCGTGTTCAGATGATGGCAGTCTAGAAACGTGTATTTTGCTCTGAGCAGTTACACGTAGTCTGAGTTGGTAATGGTACAAGCTTCTGATACAAGCTGTAATTGATAGACGACACAGACAGGGAGCATCCAACATGATGGAGGCAGAAATGTCACTCTTGAAGGGCAAAGGAGGACAACCACTTTGTTAGGGATAGTCACACAAGGTGAAAGAAGGCTTGTGTTTTGGTGTGGACAGTTGTGTACAAAAGAACATGGTTAAAAGAAGTTTAGAATTGGTGAAGGCATTGCATTTATTTATTTTTTGTACAGGAACACAGACATGAAACTTACAAATAAGAAATGCTCTTACAAAAAATTGTCAGAAATAAGGAATATAACTTACTGAAATGCTGATGTGAATATACATCAACCATCTTTAAGGGGAGTTATAAAAGGATGGTGAGGACTGGAGCATACAAACGGATGAAGTACTGCGTCAATTGGTTTACATTCTAGTTAATAATTATATTAACAGTCTAAGTCGAAATTCATGTGTTCCCAGTAAGCTAAAGTAGATACATATTTGAATTATGTTACATAGAACACTCTGCAATACAGTCCAAGGACATTTATGTGATGAGATCAAAAGAACTGAGCGAAGCTGAAGCAAAATGATTCCCATAGCTAGCTGGCACATCTACGGTAGAGGGGGTGGGTACCATAGAGAGAGAAAAATGTATGCATGTGGCCTATCTGGTCCATAGGCAATAAAGTGTACGCTGGAAGTTCTTCTAGTAGGCTGTTACAAAAGTCCAGTTTACTCAAAACTGGAGAATTACTTATCACTAAAAAATAGGAATTGTGAAATTTAAAATGGGTATCTGGCAATGAAGGAATTGAGACACATCTGAGAGTCAAACAACATGAACAGCTTTCGGCAGCTAGAGAAGAGGAAAAGTCTCACAGAGGAAGGATATGAGTTGAGCTAATAATGATGGTTGTAGAAATTACAGAAATACAGCATTTCTGCTGTAGAAGAACTGAGTATGGGTAAGTGCAGGTGTATCTAATACATGACGGCAGAGATCAGTGTGAGAATGTGCTGGGTCAAGGACAATAATTTGAAAAGTCAAAGTCAAAGTCAAAAAGCTTTATTTCGATAAAATGTCATTATCATAAAAGCAGTTTAAAAGTAATAATAAAATTAATGATACATGTCCAGTTGATAACAAGAAGTACAGCATTTACTAGAATAAATATTATTTAAGAAAAAATTAAACAGAGTATTTAAGCTTTCTGGCTCGAATAGCCCAAGCCCAAAATAGAAATTTTGCTAGGGCACAAGCATAGGGTACATAACTATGCGAAACAAGTATCCTGGTTGCCTCAACATGGCTCCTAGTTCCAAGTTGCCGACACAAGTTCTTCAGCCACACCCTTCTTGGATTGGCATATTCC
This sequence comes from Lissotriton helveticus, assembly GCF_964261635.1. Lineage (NCBI taxonomy): Eukaryota > Metazoa > Chordata > Amphibia > Caudata > Salamandridae > Lissotriton > Lissotriton helveticus. Next base: position 597,145,235 of record NC_136068.1, on the reverse strand, counting down.
TTGCAGACAAATAAAAAATGAGCTAATGTCTCTGGGTGGGCTGAACATGATGGACACAGGTCAGTTTTGTCTGTACAGGATTTCCATGTTTTGGTAAAAGTGTTCAGTGGAAGAGTACCCGTTCTGAATTTAAAATACAAAGACCGGGCAAAAGGTTTCCCGATTGTGTCTAGATAGGGTTCACGCCTGGGACAGTCTTTAAACATCAAAAAATCCTCTGTGAGTCTGCCAATGGATGGACTAGAATGCCTTTGGGAGCAAGCCCAATCCCGAAAGAGGTTTTTAAGAACTTGTTTTGGAGGAGAGGTTCTGCTGGACCAAGAGTCTGATAGGCCCAAATTTGACAATAGATTTTTCATATCAGTTAACCATTTGACTCTGGCCCAGTGTGGTGACTCCATTATTTCTTCCAAACTTCTGGCGTAGGCACTAAGTTCCTCTACCCGCCAAATGCGGGCCCATAATAGGAGAGGGCGAAATTTCGCAATTTCGCCGATCTGGGTACAGCCAAGGTCCATAAATAAGGGCAAAAGGGGGGTACTTTGAGGGAGGGACATTATTTGCCTACAGAATTTATTCTCAGATTTTTGCAGTGCTTGAGAAGATGCGAAGCCCCAAAGTTCAGCTCCATAAAGCGCAGAGCTGACACCTTTGGCGGCATAGATCTCTAGGACTGTTCCTATTGGTTTGAACGAACTGGAACGTTGCTCCCTTAATAGGGCACCTGTGATCCTTTTATGATTCAGCAGCATCTTATCTAGATGGGGAGTCCAATCCATTTTGTCAGAAATGCGTATCCCTAAATAATCAAATTCTTTCACCCTTTCCAGGGATTCGGTGTTTAAAGTAGGGGGGCGCACTTTCTGTTTAGGGGGATTAAGGACGAGGTATTTTGTTTTATTGGTGTTTATGACCAAGCCTCGGTCGGTACAAAAGGATTGGAAGTTATCCAAGAGTTTCTGTAGTCCCATAGGGGTTTTGGAGATTAGGAGCGTGTCGTCCGCGAAGAGGAGGGTCGGTATACGTACCCCCCCCAGGGATGGTTCGTCAGATGGAGATTTAAGTAAGTGCTCCACCACCCCATTAATGTACAGGGAGAAAAGGGTGGGAGCCAGAACACATCCCTGGCGGACCCCTCTCTCGACCGGAATACAGCCTGTTTTCTCCCCTCCGGAACCCCACCTGATTTGGGCAAAGCTGTCTTGATGGAGCCTAACTAATAGGGACAATAAGTACTGTGGGAGCCCCATGTTGGCCAGAACCCTCCATAGCGAGTCCCTGGGGACGAGGTCAAAGGCAGTCTTTCAATCGATAAATGCGAGATAAAGACTGCCCTTGCCTATCACTACCACCTTCCAGTGGATCATCATAAGCCTAAAGGCCTGCTCTATCGTTCCAGTGCCTACTCTAAAGCCGGCCTGAAAATCGGTAAGTATTTTGTTTTCATCCACCCAGTTGAGTATCCTGAGTAGAATGACTTTACCAACAACTTTTTGGCTTACATCCAGTAAGCTAATCGGCCTATAATTGGACGGATCATCCCTAGGGCCTTTCTTGTGGATGGGAACCACCTCTGCCCCCTTCCAAGAGACAGGAATGGGGGCACCCCTACAGATGGCAAGGAGGAGGGAGTGGATTAATTTACCCCAATTGGCACCATCAGCTTTTAGCAGATCCCCAGGGATGCCATCTGGTCCTGCAGCTTTTTGTGGAATGATGGAGTTAATAGCATATTCTACTTCCTTCAGTGTAAAATCGGGATCGCCAGGGAAAAGGGAGTAGTCAACATGAGGAGAGGAATGGACAGACCCTCTTCCATTCATATCGTCATGGCAGGAATACAGTTTGGAAAAATGAACCTCCCATACCTGACCCGGAATATTGCAGGTTACGAGGTCAATATCCGGTCTGTTTCGCGCCCTTATGGTGTCCCAGAAGGATTTAGAGTCTTTTTTCGTGCTGGCTTCCTTAAGGGTTAGCCAATAGTTATCCTCCCACTCCCTTTTAGCTACCAGTAAAGCCTTTTTATGGTCTCTTCTGGCAATTTGGATTAGAGGGAGAGACTTCCCTTTAACTGCCTCTATTAGGCGTGATTTGGCCTTCCTGCAATTTGCCGAATACCAATCATGTGTGCCTTTTGGTTTAGGTTTCTGTTTCCCTACTGGCAATTGTACCCAAAAGAGGTCTCCAATAGTTTTTATAGCAGCTTCAAAAACAGCGGTGACCTTGTCTGCTGCTATGGTCAGATTAATGGAGCCAATTTCAGCTTGCATGCCCTTAACCACTTCGTCTATTGTGGATAGTTTGTCGGTATTGCACATAAACTTACTCCACTTTAGACGCCTGCCACAAGTAGCGACAGTAATCCCCTGTGGGCGGCCAAGAGAGACTGGCAGTGCTTCAATGTTCCAAGGATTTTTTAAGGATAAGGAGAGTGGGTTATGGTCGCTCTCTACGGTATTGGTAATAACCATATCGTTAACATAACTCCAGAGGGCCCTATCCAGCAGGATATAGTCAATCCGAGTGCATTGGCCAACCCTGTTGAATGTGGGCGCACCCCGGAGATCAGATCGAGTGCGACCATTAGCAGCTCTTAATCCAAACTCCAATGTAAATGCATTGAGATGGATTGCACTGCGAGTCCAGCGCTTAATGGGTGGGATAGAGAGAATAGGGATACCCCATCTGCTGTCCTCTTCTCCTAAATCTCGAATTCCTTCTAAGGGGAGTGGTTCATATGTACAATTAAAATCCCCTGCTATTAGGATATGTCCACAACCACTCTGCTCTCCCAGCTGAACCTCAAGCTCCTTCATTGTGGGTGAAATACACCCATTTTTTGTTCCCCTAATATAAACATTGTAAAGGTCAACGGTTATACTTCCCCGTAGACCCAATAGGGAGACACCAAGAATATCCGGAGTTCCTGCCTTCTTAGTAGTTATTCTGCAATTAAGCAGGATACTTATCCAGATAATAAGCCCCCCCCGATGGCCGTCCCTTCCCCGCCTTGGTTTTTACTGCTGGTACAAAGAGAGTGACAAACCCCACCCTATGCAGTGGCTCGATAGCCCATGTCTCTTGAAATATGCAGATATTGTGGGCATCAATCAGGGCATTCCACTCCGGGAGGCCCAGCTTCCTTGAAATCCCAGCAAGGTTCCAGCTAAGGATTTTTAACTCGCCATGCGCTGGGTTTCCGGCAGGAACCGCAATACATCGAGGGTTAGATAAATCTGCACTGTCCCTAACTGATATAGGTGGTGACACCTCTAAGTTTGTAGGGAGAAATGTACCCAACGATGCATCCTTTTTTTCCTCATTTACATGAGGGAGGTTAGTGACTAAACCTCCCTCAAAAGAAAGTCAATCAACCTCATCCAATACACAGTACCTATTGGGATGGGCAAACTGTGTATAGGAGGGGTTAAAGGACGGGGATGGAGACGGGTCCTGCCATGGCTGTTGCCAATAATGATTGGCAATGGATGGTTGCTGGGGAAGTTGCTGCCACTGCTCAGTAGAATGGAAAAAGGGCGGTACAGAGGGGAGAGGTTGCTGCCACTGGGGACCAGCATGGTACGGGACAAAGGGTGGAAAGTTAAACGGCTGTCGCCCGTGGTTAGGGACATATTGAGGGGGACGTGCAAGCCCTTGATTAATTGGATTAGCTGGCCGATGGAAATTGGGTTTTGTCAAGTGGGGAAGGAAGTGAGATAAGGGGAGTGGTTTGATCTGGGTGGCAGGACCACTATTAGGTGATTTACAAATAAAGGTCGCAGCCCCCACATCCCTAAAATTAACAGTAATTACATCCCCTGGTATTACATGACGGCAGAGATCAGTGTGAGAATGTGCTGGGTCAAGGACAATAATTTGAAAAGATTTAGAGAATGACTAGCGAATAAGGTATGAAAAGGTAAAGGAAGAAATAACAGCGCTGATCAATTAGGCCGAAAGCAAGAAACGTAGCAAGCCCATGAATATACCTTAGGGGGGCACCCACCTGAATGGGGTTAGGCTATGACAAAGTTATGCCTCATTAGACTATACAGTTTCTTAATGCCATATATTCAAAAATGTTAAAGAATAAAGCTAACCGAGACTAGATGAGATCAGCGACCCAGCTTTTTTTTCAGTCAAGGTGGACCCATGGCCGACTAAAAGCAATAGTAGTACAAATTAGTGGGACCTCTTACCTTTACACAAAAGTGATAAGAGAACAATACAGACAAAGTGGTAAAGGAGGTCATATACAGGCAGAAGCCCTCAATAGAGAAATAGGGGATGATAGAAACACTTACATTCTGATATGGCCCCATGAGAAAACGGTGATGGACGTATCGCTCCACAAGGCTGGTCTTGCCCACACATTCCTTCCCCAGCATCACCACCTTAGCATCCACACGCTGTCCACTCATCTCTGCTGCACAGCCTGGAAGGGCCAGTGCTTCGCACTCTCTTGCTCCTCCACAGCAGCAATGGCGAGTACTGCACAGTCAGTGAGGGGTAGTTTAGAAAACAACGTTCAAAGCTTTATTGTTGATAAGGGGGTGGAGGGACCAAACTAGCAAGTTCACCTGTAGAAGAGAAACAGAATTAAATTATCAAAATTACACAGAAAGATTCTCGTGACAGTATGTTAATGTATCCAACCCCCGGTTAGAAGAAATACCTCATGGTGGTCTCTTCTATACACCATGAGGTATGTAATGTGCAAGTGTGTCCATATATAATGTGTAACGGTCTTGGGCTACAGCAAAGATAGCAATATAGACTAGTGCAGCAAAATGTAAATCATGAGATCTTTGTACAAGTTCTATGGCTAAACGTGTTTCTTGAGTAGTAACTACAGTCTTTTTTGACCCTGGAAAGTGACTACTACTTCTTGCCTTCAGTAAACAAACAGTAATAGTCTAGTTCGCTTATAACTAAAGGAGAACTTTGCACTAACAAATGTAAACATAGAATTTAAAATGGATATCTGATAGTGTAGCTGTAGGTCACATTAGATATCAGAAGTGTGAGCAGTAAAGTGAAACACTACTATTTTTGGTATTTGTCTATTTAATCTTAGAGGACAACCGCATGTCCACTAATTACAGACTGCCCCAAGAGGCCTCGAAAAATCTACTCGCCCACTTGTAATTGCGAGTAAAATTGTATCAGGTAGAGCTATTTTTAGCATCTACTAGTCCCATCTGGTGAGTAAACTTAGGCTGGAAAGGAAGAGGTGAACCCTCACATTTGAAGGTGCTCTCATATGTGATCATGAAGAAAATGGCAGCTCAATGAATTAAAATATTTGCCCACGATCACATCATTTGAAACCAGTTTAAGGGTCAAGAGCATTAGAAATAGGTTGAGTAGATTATTTAGGTCACTAAACCTGCAGGTCTAATAAAAATTTTATGAGTTTTCGAGGCCTGCCCTAAAATGGCTCTACTCTTTGCTATAGAGCTGACAACATACAGTATTTTTCTGCAATTTCGGCAAGGTTCCATTTTCTACAGAGCGTCATGTGATGATAAACAGAGGGCTTGTGCAGCAGTCTAGTCTGCTCGGACTTGAAGTTCTGCCTGTAAGATGTCACTCTACAATGCCAGGGCGCTGCCAAGTAGGCTGGCGAGACAGACTATGATGCTATTTGTGTGACCCGAGACCAAGAGAAAAGTGAAAGTCAAACTAAGTACACATACCGTATATCTCTCTGCAGCTACAATTTTGACTTCTGGGTACCAGTCAGTAAAAGTCAAGGCCTATACTGATTCATTTCTAGGATGGTGGAGGCAAGAGTAAAGCAAATAACACCGACAGAAGGCTGACAAACATTCAACAGTTTTGTCAGAAACAATCATCGCAAAATACATATACAAATACATGCACACACACGTACTATCTCCGAACAAAATACGCTGTAACCACTTACTCTACATTTCTCTCCCGTTCTAGTCACGTTTTGATTATCTTCTGTGGAGTGCAGGTCACCAATGAGATGGGGGCCGATCTCTGGTTTTATAGTGACATGTTATGGTTAGGTAAGGATACCTGCCTTCGAGAATTTATCAAAAGCAGGCAAAGCCTGATATTGTGCTCTATAAATAGATTTATTTTTGCCAGCAAAGAACCCTGTAAATAGCAGGGCCTGGCTCGAATAGCCCCGATTGCTGCCATGTTATGACGGTCCGGTTTCTAGTAGCAGCCCTACAGCCTATATATCGGAATTCCATGTTCATCAACGACCACTGCCTCGGTTAGTTAGTTAGTTTCACTTACGGTAAGGGGCCAGAATTGTGTCACAACTCCCCTTTAAGATTTATGTCAAACTTTGCTTAGTGTACCTATGTTAGCTAGGTTCTCATCTTTAAATAAGCACAGTTAATAAAGGCCGTGAATGTTTGCTCAATGCTGCCCTGTATTATACAAACCAATGAGCATAAACCTACTTTGACGTGTCCATATATTGGTCTTCTATCTACTCACTTACTGCTTGACCTTCTGAGATGTGTCTGCAAAAGTGACATCTTGTCCTTAATTTTTTTAGTCACTGTTCAGAATTTGCGTCTATGCCAAGTGGCCCTTCTACTGTCTAGCACTGCCATACAGAACCCGTTTAACAGCCACCACTGATGCCGCATAAGAAGACTCCCACCGCCAAAACATAGCCACCATCAACAGATCAGACCCCTTTACCCTGGGTATTCACAGCATCACTTTCCTAGCCACCATCAACAGATCAGACCCCTCTGCCCTGCGTATTCACAGCATCACTTTCCTAGCCACCATCAAACATCAGACCCCTTTGCCCTGGGTATTCACAGCATCACTTTCCTAGCCACCATCAACAGATCAGACCCCTCTGCCCTGGGTATTCACAGCATCACTTTCCTAGCCACCATCAACAGATCAGACCCCTCTGCCCCCTGGGTATTCACAGCATCACTTTCCTAGCCACCATCAACAGATCAGACCCCTCTGCCCTGGGTATTCACAGCATCACTTTCCTAGCCACCATCAGTGTAGGGAAGTCACGAAATCACACGGAATACTGTAATTTGTAGGCAAGGTTTATTCTGATCCTTCTGCCATTAAGTCCAAGTCAGTAATGACATTCACATATTCTACATTAACTGTTTCGCATTCTACATGTTTCAAAACATAACACAACGTCCCCATGATCACGTCTGTGTCACGAGCCGCCAGACACAGCTGAGTGCTCGTGACACAGCTCGTGTGCCAATATGTACAATCCCTACACACCTTCCCCCTTTATAAAAAAAACACAATTTAAATTTTCTAGTTCATCACAAAGTCATTAAATCTAACTGGCAAACGATGATAACGTGTTGTTCTGGTATTATTGGTGCTATTTTCTTCATGTGGGTGTTCCACATTGTTATTTTGTTTTCCCACATCAAAAAATATATTGCTGTCATCTTCATTTACAATTTGATTGGGACCTTTAAACAATGAAATTCTGCTTAAGTTCCACACAGAACCTCCATCCACCCTGACCGCATTTCTGAAGACTTCGATAACCTTCTTAGGATTTGACCAATTTGGTAAACCTTTATTTACACCTTCCTTTCTTTTTACACGGACATAATCACCCACTTTAATGGAGCAACAAGATGTAGAACCTATTCTCTTGACCATATTATGTTTCATTTTGTCTTTATATAATTGAACTCTGTTTTTAACTGCTTCAAAATCTACTTTCATACAATTTTCAGTACCAGCTAAATTTCCTTTTAACCACCATGGAACTAATTTTGTACTAGGCTTCCTTCCTCTTAGTAGCTCAAAAGGTGTGACTAAAGTTACTGAATTAGGTGATGTCCTATAAGCTAACAACATGGATTGCAATGCATTTCTCCAATTTAAATTGCCCTTGATAGAGAGTTGTATAGCTTCCTTAATTACACGGTTGAATCTCTCAACCTGGCCATTGGCTTCTGGATGGAAAACTGCAATTTTCCTATGGATAATACCGCACTTAACAAAAAATTGTTCTATTTCCTTGCTCACAAACTGCGGCCCATTATCAGTCACAATCTCCTGAGGAATACCTTCCCTGCAAAAAATTTCATCTAGGAATTCTATTATTTGACATGAAGTTACTTCTCTTACCATTTTGACTTCTGGCCATTTAGAAAAATAGTCTATAAGTACTATGCCAAAAGCTTCTTGTCTAGGTAAACAATTAAAAGGTCCTATTATATCTATTCCAAGTTTTCGCCAGGGTCCTGAAGGTAATTCAACAGGACATGGTTCAGGGCGTAAAGCGACTGCTGTCTTGTCACTATTTGAGCAATAAGAACATGAACATACAAATTGTTCTACACATGAGTCAATGCCTGGCCACCAAAATGACTCCTTCAAACGCCTTCTGGTGAATGATATCCCCAAATGTCCCTCATGGGCAATCTTAAGAATAGAGTTCCTAATAGAAAAAGGTGGTACAATTTTATCGCCACGAAGAATTAATTCATTTTCTATTGCAAGTTCTTCTTGAATTTTATAAAAACCCATCAAATTCCCTGTTAACTTCCTCTGTTCTGGCCAGCCATGAATAAGGTACTTTTTGACACTGCACAATTCTAAATCCTTATTCATCTCTTCCATCCAATCCTTTTCCTTTAATGATATTTGTTCACCACATACTAGGTTAATGTCATGAAAAGTAAAGGCCACTTCACATTCTTCTTCCTCAATTTTTGCATGTGTCCCTGAATCAGAAATCAATCTGGACATGCAATCGGCATGCATATTCGCCTTTCCTTGAACATATTCAATGGTGTATTGAAAAGATTGTAATCTTGATGCTAATCTTGCCAGACGTGCCGACATGGTTCTGCCTCCACCTGGAGCCATGAGATACACTAAAGGTTTGTGATCAGTCTTTATCAAAAATTTTGTACCCCACAAAAAAGGTCTAAAGTGTTCAGCTCCCCAAACACATGCTAGTAACTCTCTCTCTATTACAGAATAATTCTTTTCTGCATCTCTAAGAGCTCTAGATGCATAAGCAACAACCCATTCTCTTTCATTGTCTTTCTGGAGGAGTACTCCACCTAAACCAGAAGAACTAGCATCTACCATGATGATACATTTCATTCCAATTACAAAAGGTTTGAGACATGGTGCTTTTATAATAAACATTTTTAAATTTTGAAAAGCCTTTGTCATTTCTTCAGTCCAGTTATACTTTACGTTTTTCTTTAGTAGGCACCTGAATGGATCAACTTTTACTGAAAAATTCGGTATAAATTTGGCATAAAATTCGATAAGGCCTAAAAATGCTACAAGTTGTTCTTTTGAAGTAGGTATAGGAGCATTTATGATGCTCTTGATATGATTTTTTTTTGGTTTGATTCCTTCTCTACTTATAGTATGTCCAAGGTACTCTACTTCCTTTTGTTTAAATTTGCATTTGTCAATGCGTAGTGTTAATCCTTTGTTTGCTAATGCAGCAATCACACATTTTAAATTGTTGTCATGTTCAGTGTCATCTTTACCGTATACTAAGATGTCATCTTGAAATGCTATGGCCCCGCTTAAACCTTCCAAAGTATCTCTCATTAATCTTTGGAACACTGAGGCCGCACTCGCTAAACCAAAAGGCATGCGACAAAACCTGTATAATCCTTCAGGTGTGATAAATGCCGTTATGTTTTTGGATTCATCAGCCAAAACAACTTGATGGTATGCGCTGGCTAGATCAACACATGAGAATACTTGTGCCCCAGCCAGTGTCGAGACCATCTCATGTAGGTTGGGTAAGGGATGTGAATCAACCCAAATTGCTGCATTGACGCTGCGGAGGTCAATGCATAATCTGAGTTCCCCATTGGACTTAACCGAAATCACAATGGGGGAAACCCAAGGTGATGACTCTATAGGTTCAATAATGTTTTTTGTACAGAGATCTTTTAACATTTCCTTAAGTTTGATTCTGTATGATAATGGGACATTCCTTACTCTATGTCTCACGGGAATGGTGTTTTCTTTTAACTTGATGGTGTGTTCAAATCCCTTATACTGGCCTAATTTACCACTAAAAACTGTAGGAAAAGAATTACGCAATTCCTCTACTATTATTGAACTGTTCTCAGTGACATTCGGAACACTTAATATTTGTTCAACGTATACAGGTGGATCGGCTCTGGGATCAATTTTCATCCCTAATTCGTACTGGTGTGGCCAACTTAGGAGTGACAATCCAGATCTTGACACATAGATTTTCCCTGTTATGTGTCGGTTGGCGAATTGTATGTTTGCTATGAAGTAACCAATTAAGTCAATTTTGTGGCCTGTGTATCCACCAGGGGAGACATCAGATTCTTGTAATTTTCTGTTTGGAAATTTGTCTTTAAATACATTTAAGGAAATTATTGTATACCATGCGCATGAGTCTACGAATATTTCTAAACTCACTTTATCAATATTTATGATGCATGATGGAAATTTTTTGCAATCTTCGTCCCCACATGCGTTGATAACTGTATTGACTTGAAACTTTTCTTCATTATCTGATTGGTAATCATCATAGTATTCATTTATACAGTTCATTTTTCCTTGTGCTGATCTGCAGCATTTTGTGAAATGGCCTTTTTTGTTGCACTTTAAACATATTTTCCCTAAAGCAGGACAATTCTTATAATCTGCTAAGTGACTATCACTGCCGCATCTAAAGCATAGCAGTTTGGAAGTTTTTCTTTCATATTTCTGATTCTTGTATTTGTTATCACCCCTAGAATTATATTCACTCCTTTGATAAAAACTTTTCTTAGATCTATCTACATCTTTAGTTATGTTAAAAACATCACTTTTATCATTGCCTCTGATCTCTTTGACAAATTTTTCTGAATGTTCTATAGATTTAGCAATGTCTATAGCATTATTAAGTGACATATCAGACGTTGTCCAAAGACGTTCCTGTACTTTTTTGTTGTTAGTTCGCATTAAAATCTGGTCTCTTAACACTTGTTCATATGATATGTGTTCGAAATCACATGTGACAGCTAATGATCTTAAGGCTGATACAAAATCCTCTACTGGTTCATCATTTCGTTGTTTGCGAGAATAAAATATAAACCTTTCCATGACTACATTCTTTTTCTTTCCATACCTTAGACTTAGTTGTAAAGAGGCATATTCATATACATTGATGTTCCCTGGGTTCACTAAAGCTGGCAATGTTTTGAATTCTTTCAAAGCTATGCCGCCCAAGCAGTGTTTGAGAAGTGATAGTTTTCTTTCTGGCTCACACTCCCCTTCTTCTAATACTTCAACATAGGCCAAGAAAACCGGTTCCCAAATTTCCCAAGCCATGGGTGGTTCACCAGGTGAAGATAAAAATGAAGGTGGAGGTACAATGCCTGACATGTTAATTACACTATCTATAAGTCAAATCAACACACAATTATAGGCTTAATGCTATATAAGTTATATGTACATTGAATATAGGTTAATGCAGGCTCATTAAGAAGAAAATATGACTTAAATGTTTTAAATTAATAATTATCAAAGTTATTAATTTTTAATTTGTGAGACACACAGTGTGCGTGTCACTGAAAACCTTGTATTAGATGAGATCTTCAATGCGATGTCTTTTGAATTGTTGTGAAATGATCGTTCATTATTTGTGCGCTGTGCCTTTAAAATCCAGAGTGTGTAGACCGGGTCCTTATTTTGGAAAACAGTTTCCGTGAATCCGTCTTTTCTGTTTGTGGCGTTGCGCGATGACCTCACTGTTCACGTGATCAGCGGTGATAGACAGTCATGCGCGAGCTCTTGCGCGTGTGTGATGTCTGGTGGTTGGATTCAATTTTCAAAAGACGCCGGTGAATTGTGAGTAATTCCACCGCAGTTTCCTTGTAAGAGAATGATTTTGGTTTCCGCTTCTCTAGAATTAAAAGTGATACCTTCCGTTTCCGCTTCCCTTAATGTTAGTATTCCAGTACTGTTCGTAGATAGCGCTGGTGAATTCAAAGAAGTTAAATTTGAAATTAGTTGAAATTCTTCTGTTCCTCCGAGGTTCCTTATGCAGGTACAAATCCCGCCCGTCGCCAGTGTAGGGAAGTCACGAAATCACACGGAATACTGTAATTTGTAGGCAAGGTTTATTCTGATCCTTCTGCCATTAAGTCCAAGTCAGTAATGACATTCACATATTCTACATTAACTGTTTCGCATTCTACATGTTTCAAAACATAACACAACGTCCCCATGATCACGTCTGTGTCACGAGCCGCCAGACACAGCTGAGTGCTCGTGACACAGCTCGTGTGCCAATATGTACAATCCCTACAATCAACAGATCAGACCCCTCTGCCCTGGGTATTCACAGCATCACTTTCCTAGCCACCATCAACAGATCAGACCCCTCTGCCCTGGGTATTCACAGCATCACTTTCCTAGCCACCATCAACAGATCAGACCCCTCTGCCCTGGGTATTCACAGCATCACTTTCCTAGCCACCATCAACAGATCAGACCCCTCTGCCCTGGGTATTCACAGCATCACTTTCCTAGCCACCATCAACAGATCAGACCCCTCTGCCCTGGGTATTCACAGCATCACTTTCCTAGCCACCATCAACAGATCAGACCCCTCGGCCCTGGGTATTCACAGCATCACTTTCCTAGCCACCATCAACAGATCAGACCCCTCTGCCCTGGGTATTCACAGCATCACTTTCCTCTACCACCTGCCCCATCATACAAATTGCACGTCACCACAAACCGTACTCTCCCATATACATCAGTCGATACGCCACCTCCAGCAACAGTCCCACCATCAAACCCCGTATTCCCTAAACTGCCCTCCAATTTCCTCCTCGAGCCTACTGTCACCTTCCTCAAAAAGCTCCCCCTTACTCTATCGTTCACACATGTTTTCCACACCTTACACCCTGACTCTTTCGCCCTTCCCACTCCCTAGCTCAAAGACGTCTACATAAAGCTGCCTTACCTCTTCCTCTCCTTTCCCTCTGCTCCTTTTCGTCACCTTCGCTTTAAGAGGCTCTTGCTCCCCAGAAACAACAAGGAAGCTGGCGCTGCTGCGACTGCATCGGTTCTCTACGCATGCTCGCATTTAGTATACTTCGCTGGCTGCGAGAAACGTTTCCTGTAGATCTCCCGGAAGTACCGGCGCGTGCCCCGGAAGTGTGCGCGAGCATATTCCGGAACAGGAGGGAGCCTGGGGTCCTTCCCGCTGACGCGGCTGAGCCAAGATGCGCTCCAGAGGATGAATGAGGAGGCAGCGCCAGGGAGTATGAGAGGTGAGAAGGGGCCGAGGGTGCGCGGAGAGCCCAGGCCCGGGGGCAGGACGGTGGGGTGCATGCGAGAGGGCTCGAGAAGACGAAGTGCGGATCAAGGTGACGAGTGTATCAGGGAGGAGGAGCAGCATGAGACCACACTAACCCTGGATTAGAGGCGATTTCCAAAATCTACGTTACGTATGAATGAAGCGCTTGTTCTAGACAAATATACTTTGTAGAAAAAGTAGCATGTTACGTCAATGTGGCAGAATAGTTGCCAGGCGAAATTGGTTGGAGCTGAATGGGGAAAATACATCGACTGCATTCCATACATGATACATTTTTACCTTGTACAGAATTGCAATTTTAATTATAGGGAACAGTGGTATAGCAAGGGTGATTAAGACCTAATGCAAGCACGGAAAATTGGAATCCAATTTTCTGGTTTAATATAAAAAAAAAAAGAATAACTATGGGCAGAGGGGACCGTGGGGCACCTCTGTCACTGGACCAGCTACATGATTGATAGAGAGATAAATACATCTGTCCAGAATGGTAATGGTGAAGTGGGATGCGAGCTGAGCAGTGACTTCATTGGAGCGACGGTAGGAACATACAGCTAGGACAGTGGTTCCCCCAATTTTTTGACCCGTGGCTCCCTTGACCTAATTGGCAGTTGGCCGCGGCTCCCCACCATTTTTTTACCGGTGGGCGACTGGGGGGGATGTAAGCACGACCTCGGAAGTACTTCCTGTTGTCTCCCTTGAATTAATTGGGATGCAATGAAGGTATTATAATCATATTTGTAACAAATTAAAAAGATAACAGTTGTTTAATAAAAACTTGTTAAGTGAGAAATGATACACCAATGCTGCAAATACAGCAGACCAGAGACAAGCTATAGCTGCAAATGCAGCAAAGCACAAATCATTTCTGCAAATGCTAAGAGTACACATGCATCGAAGTAGCAAATGCAGCAGAGCACATTCAAGTCATCGAAGCAAACACCAGTGCTACCATTCACACATAAACACATGCAAATGCTGGCGCTGCACACAACACTATTGCAGCAAATGTAACACAACATCCACACGAATTCAGTAAATGCTGTGGAGCACACACACCACTACAAAATGCTGTGGAGCACATCTAAGGCAATGAAAAGGCAGCAGATGCAACTGAGCACACACATGCTCCAGCGATGCAAACTGTGTGCCTGGTCCCAAACCCTTATTCCAGCTGTGAGTTTGTATATATTTGTGTCCTCAAACCCATCTTAAGGAACTCCTTTAACATAGTTCTTGATGCCAGATTGTAGGACACAGAATATAACCCTGCATAAGAAGTCAGGATACGCCAACCCAGGGCTAATATTCGTCGATATTACTGTCCCTAGCTACAAGTAAGAATAGCTTGCACAAATTATTTGAAACCCTTTTGGTAATTTGCTAGGAGTGTTAACACTTTAAGAAGGCCAGTACCTCAAGAATTATGGTAGCCAACAGACTACTTTACTACATTTTGAAACTTTCTATTTGAGTAAGTAATTCCACAGAAACAAAACTCAGTTTCTCTTTTTTATTTACTTAGCTTAGCTTTGGATCTGGAAACTGTTTGAGTTATACAGGTCAGATTAACTTCCGCAGTTTCTGTGAAGTGAGCAGTCCTTTCAGAGAGACTATTTAACAGGCTCACAAGTCGTCATAAAAAAACTTCTTGTCTTAATATGCAACCCAACCACATTAAGCATTCAAAATTTGTTATACGTAATTCCTCAGGGTGGACATTCACATCAGCAGACAAATATATAATTATAAGCCAAGTTCAAAGTGACCAATGAAATAGTGATAAGGCGCTTTTATGATTTCTTTAACGAGCTCCGTGAGCCCGCCTTTTTACAGTAAAAATAATGCTGGTGATGCAGGTGTAAAACAGAGGTTGGGCAGAAGATCGGCATGGCATTTGATTAATAATACTAATGATCAAATGCCAAGCTGATGTTCTGCCCAACCTCCGTATTACACTTGTATCACCAGCATTATTTTTACTGTAAAAAGGCGGGCTCCACGGAGCTCGTTAAAGCTCGTAAAAGAAATCATAAAAGCGCCGTATCACAATTTCATTGGTCACTTTGAACTTGGCTTATAATATATTGAAAAGCCCCATTTCTAAAATTGTGGCAGAAAAACTTAAGCATTTCATTGCATAAACTAAAGAGCAGAAGGACAATTTTGTCTCGTGTGCTCGCTTTAAATGACACATTTGGAGAAAGCGGTTGTTTTTGTAATCTTAAGTGTCGGAAATGTATTGCACTGCTGAGAATAAAATCAATTTGAAGAGGACCCCTGCCTGTTAGTTTTGTCTGGTTGTTTTTGCAGTTTTATATAGCGCGTGCTCGACGTGGCGGTATTGGGGCGCTTTATACGAGCACCAGTTTCTTTACACAAGGGCAAGTTCCTTTTTTGAAAGGCACGAGGAGGTGGAGTGATTTGCCCAGAATCACAGGATGTTGAACAGACGCCGAGACTCCCACCTGGTTTCCCAGTTTCAAAGTCAGCAACTCTGGCAGAGACGTCACGGATGCTCTCTATGTAAAGTCACTACTACGATATGTGATATACGAGGCAGTGAACCGTGTCGTTCACTGTACTGTGGTAATAACATCATACAATTGCACTGTAGTTACCAATGCACACGCGACCTTTCCTAGCAGGGGGTGTGTAAATAACGTGTTATTTGGATTTTTCTACATACGTACAATTATTTAGCATTTTCATACACATTGTCCTTTCTGAAAAGAAGTGACTCCTGTTCACCATTGCACACCCAGAATACAAGCGCCCTCGTGCACACTCGTGAAATGACACCTTTAATATTCTGAACCCACTCTTCTTGTCGTCCCTCCACATCTGCACCTCCACCGTCGAGAGCTGAGCCCGCGGCACCGCATCTCCCCGCAGAGTACAGCGCCCATAGTATATATATTATGAGCCAAGTTGGCGCGCTCTTGGGCCAAACCATGTTTCCGGATATTTCAGGTGAAACATATTGTGCGCCGCGGCAGCAACAAGCTTCACTTACCCACATTGTGAGCGCGTCCCCCTTGGCGACTTATAACGGCGCACCGGGGTGCCGTGGCGCAGGGTTTGGGAACCACGAAGCTAGGAGATGATCGTACACAGGCTCAGTGTTATTAACCGTTTTGGAGTAATGCACGTAATAGCTGGTTACCACACAACACACGTTCAACGTTGCTTCAAAGTTCCTTTTATTGCAGGCCTGGACCACAGCACACCTCTTGCCCCAGCTGCCACTGCTAGGGAAGGCTAAGAACTTGGAACTTGTATACAGAACATAGAGCTTGGAACATAGAATTCACTTAACTAAGCTCCACAAGTTTGGCTTGCAATGTAAGTCAATGCTACGCACTCCTTCACATTAACACCAAATAAATCTAAAAGAAACGACAGCTAGAAGATTTAACAACAATACATAGAATAATACAATATGGAGAGCTCAAGTTGCAGATTGATGCGTGAATCAACTGTGTATGTATATTATGCACAGCACTGTTAAAAATGTCTCCATGTACAGAGTGACATAAAGATTTGCTCACATTCATAACCATCCAATTTCTTGGATTTAATAGCCACCTGACCATATCTTCTCTTCTCAGTCTTACTAGTGCAGAACATACCAGCTACTTCTACTTCTTCAAACATTAATGCATTCAGGCTTGATCTTTTGCATGCCCTTCAGCATGCTCTCCAACTTAATTTTCCCTTTAATAAAACCTTATTACTTGTTCCACCTCCTTGACCTCACACTTAAATCTAGACATGCCATTTGCCACACCCAAGCATAAGTGCACAACACATTTTACAGCCTCAATGGATCCGAAAACAAACTTCCTTACGCTTCACTATTCCATCTTTCTTACCCATTACTCAACTTCCTTAGCACCATGTTTACAATCCTAACGTCTCATATACATCAACTTCACCTTCGTAGTTTTCCTTCTGACTTCTTCTGGAGGCCATTTCATTTGCCTTGATCTGACTACCACTGTAAAGTATCCTTCGCAAACAGCATTATTCCTTTTGTGATTACAAACATACTAAAGCCTGTAACCTCAACTAGGTGTAATTCTGTATGCCCACGCCATTTTTTGCACTTCAGTTTTCCAATTCAAATTGTTGCTCCTCCCAACTGTTTGACTTTAAACCTTTCCACTCCTCCATACACACAAGGTGATAAACAGAAGCAGTGTTATGAACCAAACTAGTCATTAAACATAAAAACTTCTATGGCATGAGCTGCGGACCATTATATTTTACAATATACATAGGTAAGCCTTTTCTCTAAAAGACTATCAAAGATTTTTTTAAACTAAGTCAGCATCCGCTCTTTTCACCACCTGTAACATGGGCTATTTCGAGAAATGATCAATTATGTATTTTACTTCCACATCTTCCTCTTGTATGTAACCCATGATGTCAATTCTCACTCATCCATTGCATACTAGGCTAATTAATGGGACATAGTAGTTGTCTAAAAGTTGCCTTTCTTTTGTCTGACTCTTCACTCTCCCTTACCTTCTTCTCCACTGAGGCCTCCAGTACATAGTTTTTAATATATCGTTTTGTGTTGATCATACCTATGTACTCTCCCTGACAAATGTCTAAAATTGTACCCTTCGTTATTACCATTCAAGCGCAACACATTTTAAAGTGGTGATGTACACTACAATTTAGTTAAACTGCTTCATCTAAGTTCAAAACGTTTACACTTCTCGTGCGGTACACAATATGTGAATAAAATATTTTTACAGAGTTACTTTTCTTGTGCCAACAGTAAAGTCTGTACACCAGGAAAACTTTAATTGAATTGGTTGTCATTCTCACTTGGGTATCATCCAATGCTACGGTTTGGCTAGTCACCAATTTGTGGAGTCCATTTACTACACTACGTAAGACCTATTCGAGGTAGCCTTCGAGTTTCATTCATTGCGGTCCTATGCGGCAATGCATCACCTGTCATGGTGTAGCTCCACTTGCCACCACCGGGGAAGGATAAGAACCTGGAATTTACTTATAGAAAATAGAATTCATTTGACTATACCCGCTGATCAGCATACAACACATGCAAGCTGGTATGACACCACTCTGCTGCTTCTCATAAGTCTCTTGTCCACCCGTGGGGTAAATTGACTTACTTTAAGCTTGGTATTTTATCTTGCTTGGTTCTTGGGGATCTGTTGAATTAGTCATTCACTTGCCATCACTCATGACTACAATGCAGTGCATGCCTCTTGGAGAGTAACCCTTATATTGTGCATCAGCTCATTCTATGAGGGGAGGTTAAGCAATATAAACCAATAACTTTCAAAAACTAGTGGACGAGAAGGCTATTAGAACTAGAGACTGCAGTATGAAATTGGTGAACATTTGGTTGCAGACTTTGGAGTAAGAGAGAAATATATTTTATCCCTAAAAGGAGCTATGAATGTCTAAAACAACCCTAGCAAAGGCAGGGCAAGTCAAAAAAGAGTAAATGAATTCAAATAGGTCATGCTCAGGCACAGGGAAACAATAATCATCAGTAATGAAGGTCAGCATGGGAGACCATTCCAGGCCTTTGTATTTGTATAACAAGGAGCAGGCGGAACATATGGGCTTGATGGAGTTGGTCTTACATTATATTCTGTGTTTCTCTTTAGGTACTGTAACCATAAGATCTCCAAGGGAACCATCCAGTATCTGTCCATCTCATGATATGCCAGATAACTGAGTAGGAGCCATGAAGTACTTCCTAGGCCTGAGCGAGCTGAAGAGTTCCTGGGACCAAGTATTCGCTGCTTTTTGGCAGCGGTACCCTAACCCCTACAGGTGAGCATGAAGTTGGAGCCCTTGTTTCGGAGACAGTATGGAAATTACACAAGCTACTGTAGCTCTGACACCCAACATGAATGGCACCCAAAATGTTCTGGTAGCGTTTCTGTGTTGGTTTAATACCTAATGTTCACTTAGCGTTCTCACAAAGGTAGCTTTGTACGGCGTCCGTTGATGTCTCACTATGTGATAACCAGCATTTACAGATTCCCACAAGACAGAACACCCCCGCCCCCAGGCATCCAATTACTAAAAGCTGTAAGTCGAGTAAAAGACACACTAAGCAGACCGAGATGAGACAACAGGATGATCAAGGGCACTCGAATTTTGGAAGACAGCCAGACTGAAGTGCTGTAGAGAGACTTCAGAAACGCAGAATACTCTTCTCAGAAGTGACTGCTTAACTCGAGAACTATGCACAAAGAACAATTGATGGAGGGAATGCCTAACAATGTCAAACATTCACCCCCAGTTCAGTGATCTGGGCCTAAACCCATATTTTCTTTTTGGGGGAGGGGGGGAGTCCCTTGCTCGTTTGTGCCACTGGATTCAAGCTGGCCTGGCTGATTAACCCCTTCAACGCTGATGACAAAGCCAGCTCGTCATGGGCGTTACCTGCGCTACGCGCATGACGAGCTGGCTTTGTCACGTTACGCGCGATTTTCAAATTTCAGCGCACAGCGGGAAAACCCGCTAGCGCGGTAGAGGTTAAGGGTGATACCCCAAAACCGATTCCAGGATGCTTGTTTCAGGTCCAGGGAGGGCCTGGCAGTTCGGGCTAGGCTGTTCCCATGAGGAGCAGGGTCAAGACTAATTTGTATATGGCTGGGTACAAACTGGAGTGGCTTAGTGGGCAAAAGAACAATGGATTAAACCCATATCTCTTGAATGGGGTAAGTGGTTGAAAAGTTTCAGCGCTCCATCCATCGTCTCGTGTTGGCTTACTCAAGAACTATTGAATAGAAAAGAGACGAGGCCCCATTAACTCAAGGGACCAGGGCACTACTTTATACTGATAAGAAAATGTCAATCCCTTAGGGAAGAAAATTCGAACTGATTCACACACGCCACACTTCAGTTGCATACATAAGACCCCGACTAGCAGGGGATACACATATATCAAAAATCCTCAACTGAAACGCCACCAAGTCCAAGAATGTAGTGGCAGAATTTTTTAATTTAAAAAAATATTTTTTCTACAGGTCGGTCCCTAGTCAAGGTACCACACAATTCATTTAAAGACTTCAATAGTCTGACAGTTCTTTCAAAACAAAAATACACATTTAAAAACATTTCCTATTGTACATATTATATCTGAAATACATGAGAAGCCTACTCAATACTAGTGTTGTATCACATATACATTCAATAATGAAAACATCACTTAAAATCAAACATTTGCAAAATAGTTCATCAGTAAAAAAAAAACTTTTAATAAAGAAATGATTAAAATGTAATAGGAAGGCCCTATTGTACTGTAGAGAAAGATACTGTTAAAGAGTCTGATCCAACTGAGTACGTAGACCCACGACCCCGCCGCCGCCAGAGCCAACCTGCACGAAGGGATGAAAGAGGTAGCCGAGTGGATGACGACCAGCCGCCTGAAGCTGAACTCGGACAAGACGGAGGTTCTCATCCTGGGCTCCTCACCCTCCGCCTGGGACGACTCCTGGTGGCCTCCCGCCCTGGGCACCGCACCCAAACCGACAGACCATGCACGAAACCTGGGCTTCATCCTGGACTCCTCCCTCTCCATGACCAGGCAAGTCAACGCCGTCTCCTCGTCGTGCTTCAACATCCTACGCATGCTACGGAAGATCTTCTGGTGGATCCCCACCGAGACCAGGAAGACCGTCACCCAGGCCCTCGTCACCAGCCGACTGGACTACGGCAACGCCCTCTACGCCGGTACCACCGCCAAGCTCCAGAAGAGACTCCAGCGGATCCAGAACGCCTCAGCCAGACTCATCCTCGACATCCCACGAACCAGCCACATCTCCGGACATCTGAGAGACCTTCACTGGCTCCCCGTCAACAAAAGAATCACCTTCCGCCTCCTCACCCACGCACACAAAGCCCTACACGACCAAGGCCCGAGCTACCTCAACAGCCGAGTCAACTTCTACGCTCCCAAACGCCACCTCCGATCAGCCAACCACGCCCTCGCCGCCGTCCCCAGCATCCGAAGAGCGACTACGGGAGGAAGGTCCTTCTCCTACCTGGCCGCCAAGACCTGGAACTCCCTCCCGACCGACCTGCGCCTGACCCAAGACCACCTCTCCTTCAGGAAGAAGCTGAAGACCTGGCTGTTCGAGCAGTAGCAGTAGCGGCACCCCCCCCCCCCCCCCCCCCCCCCCCAGCGCCTTGAGACCCTACGGGTATGTAGCGCGCTCTATAAGTGCCACTGATTGATTGATTGATAGAAATCATAACTTTGTTGCTGTCCATCTTTATTTTTGCAGTATCCTTCCTTGTGTTTGGATTCAGTAATAAAAACACAGCATCAACGCGTTTCGGTGGTCTTGGCACTATAAGCCCCACCTTCCTCAGGACCAAAACGGTTTAAGGGTTAAAAACCTCCCTTTTGGAGAAACTAGAAATTGATGATGATAAATCTAGGAAGAGAGAAATATTGAAAAGGTTTAAGAGTACATTCCCAGAGAGGTTTTCCCATAAAAACATCTAACCTTCTATTTAAGAATTAAAAGCAAGCTCATGTCACAGGCAGATTTATGGTTGAGGATTCCTATATCTGCTTTAGGCAAAACTCAAAGCCTCAGATGTAGTAAATTGAGCTTGTTAGAACAATGCAGCTTGTACTCGCTCCTCTGCGCTGTGCAATGGCAGCCAGGTACACTGGTCGCCATGGCACAACTAGCAGCGGTAGTCTGCCATTGAGAAGGAACAGTAGATGGACATTAATACTGCCAATACAGTTAAAACACCAGCAAGTTGGGGAAGAGACAAAAAAGTAGGTAAGGAAAATGGAGGGCATCAGACTGGGTGATATGTGGGAAGTAGTAACACTGAGTGACCCTCAATCAGTTTCTTTGGCTCAGTAAAGAAGAGTTCTCTGGCCTTCTTCCCTTACCCCAAATTTAACATTCATATACGTATTCCAGCAGCTTACTGCGTCTACATTTTAAGTGTTTTTGAACAAGACCATTGATTGTTAGGCCTAATGATTTACGTATAAAATTCTTCAAAGTGGCCACTTAATCCTTTTGTGTAGACAAGGTAATAAAGATAAGGTAAAAGGCCATTCAAAGATCTGGATCAGAACCTATTGCTCTTCTTGAAGAGAGATTTATCCTGTTCCAGAAATATTTTTGTGTTTTAGGCCTAAGGAAATGGCGGCATTTAATCACTATCTTGGCGTAAGGGCTATGGGCGGAGAGACGGAATGTGACTGTTCCTAAGGTTTCCAAGAAACTCTGACTCTCTTTTTGTTAGTCTGTAATAACTCCTTGTCTCTTCGTAGAATTGATCTCCTCCCCTTGGTTTTAAAATACAGTATGATGAGATTTAAGGATGCTCTCTTCCTGTGTTGTAGAACAGACCAGCCGTAGCTTCATATACATACATCCCCTGGAAAAAGAAGATGTCCGCCCATAACACAGGCGGTAGAGGGTCACTTCTTAAAAACCTGAGCAAGGAGTATTTACTTTTTTTGGAACACAAGTGGGACACTGGATCACCTATAATTCTTAAAATATTTTATAAATTGCTGCTTCTTACTCAAATTGCTTTTACACATTGTCGGGTGGAAATGCTTCTTGGTAACCATATGTATTACTTAATTTATTGTGCAGCTATGTACGTTTCATCAATTGCTTGCAACCAGCACGGTCGCATTTTTGTATAATTCGGGGTACTATTCTTTTTAGCATGCTATACAGCCTTTATACTCATTTATGAAGTATTTATTATTAGGCTATTTTATCTAAACAATTTCTGCACTGCACGTAGCACTTTCATCTTGTCTGCTACAAACCCTTTTAAATAGTTCCATCTGTGTGAGCTCTGTATTTCAGCTCTCCTGTGTCTGGGAGCATGCTCGGGGGAAGGAACCAGTGTGACATTTATTTTTTTCGTATGTATACTGTATTTTGTATTGTGACTTTTTGTAAAGCTGAACCAATAAATACATTTGATTTCACTAGTGACATACCCCTACACCCCCAGTGAGATTTTCTTGCATCCTGACATTGACCTGCACCAGGATTGCAGCTGATGTCCAGCACCTTTCTGAAGCTCAGTGCCACCAAGACAGAATTCCTGGTATTTGCCAAGAAAAGGAAGCAACAAGTAGTCTAATCCTGGCTCGGTGACATGGACTGATTCGAACGTCCACTCAACACCACGTCACTTACATTCATTCTGGAAATCACCACACCCTCAAGGAACTCATTGCTAAATAAACAAATACTGCTTGGCACCAGCTCTTCCAAATAAAGTTAAACACTTCCTCATAGAAAGGTACTTCAAACAACTGTTCAAGCCCCTGTTCTCCTGAATTTAGGTGGTGGTGACATTCTGTCCCCCCCTCCCCCTCCAAAAACGCTGGCCTCCCAGAAAGACATTCTACATGCCACAGCACATTTCATCCAGAACCTGGAGACCTATGAGCACATCACCTCTGTCCCTGTTCACTAGCTTATCTTGCCTGCCACGCAGTCTTTAAAACCAGCAGCATCATTTACAAAGTCATCTCAGTCAGCACATTGATATTTATTTATTTGAGAGGTTTTATATAGCGCTGGCTGGACCCAGGGATATCAGAGCGCTTTACATTTTTGAGACAAGAAGGTCAATAACACATGGGACATACATAGCTTCAATGTATATAAACAACATATAAGTCTCAGCCTGACAGATTTCAAAATGATTATTATGGGAAATAAGCACACCAAAATGTGGGAGATGTGATAATCAAAAATATCAAGGCACAAATCGAAAAGAGAGCGGGAAAATTGTAGAGTCAGGATAGGGAGGTTGGTGGTCCGTTAGGTTGGTAAGGAAGAGAGCGGGAGGGGCAGAAGTGGGGGGGGGGGGGGTTAGAGGGGATGAGAGCTGAGGGTGGACAAGGGAAGGGGGGGTGCAGGGAAGAGTGAAGGTGGTAAACAGGGAGGGGGAAGTGACGAGGAGGAAGGGCGAGTAAGGCTGAAAAAAGGAAGGGCGGATGCATCTAGGGTCGGACAGATGTGGCCAGTGGAAGAGAACAGATATGTATTAGGGTCCCCAGTATTTATTGAGGAGAAGTAGTTTGAGTTCTTTTTTTGAAGCTAGAGTCGGAAGGGTTGCAGCGAAGGTCAGTTGGAAGGGCATTCCAAATACAAGGAGCGTTTGCGGAAAAGGATCGAGACTATGCGCACCATTTTCCGTGGCTCTCTGTACACGTGCAACCAGGACACCATCTGACCGGAGACTAAGAAGTACAGATAAGGGTAGGAAAAAAGCAAGATAACAGGCCTTTTGCACCCAGGCATCTAGCATACTGAACAAAATCCATGTATCTGTCAAGACTGCCCTTAGCCTCTCCAGTTTAGGAAAGAGCTGAAAACACCCCTTTGAAGAACACTGTACTGTAATGCAGTCTACTTCTGTTCTCAGAACCAAGCTAATCTTACCCATCACTCGTCGACTGTATGCTTGCCTTTGATGCTTTTTAGTACTCTGCAGTATTGGATAGTTTTATGCTCGACAAATGCTACATACGAATACAAATACTACATACATAGCCTTGTGACCGGCTTGCTCTGTTCTCGCATGAAGTTGCAAGGAGCCTTTGTGATTACTTTGGTTCTTTGTCAGCCTGATTATGCCTAGCATTGTGGTTTAAGACAGAGATTTCTAACGAAGCCATTGGTGTGCTGTTACTGCAAGTGTAGGATGATTATCTGACACATTTATTTCTCTCAAAATGATGTGTTTGTGAACAGAATTCTTCAGTAATTTAGTGCTCTTCTTGAGAATAAAGCGGCTTGTTTTAAAATGAGATTTCTTTTATGTACATACATGTTCAGTAACACTTTGACTCCTGATCATTCTGTTATACATCCAGTTCACATTATTTAACTCAAAACAATTTAAAATCCGGTCTGATAGTAGGACTGATCTGTTTCCTTTTTGTCAAAATTGAAGTGGATGTGCCTCCTTTGTCTGTTACCACCAGATTTTCTAAGGCTTTGTGCGTTCTTGCAAAGAAGCTCCAAGAAGGCTTTTTATTTTGATGTTGTGATGTACTGTCTCGTTCTGCAGTTGCTGATGTTAGCAGATTTTCATCTACTACAAGACAGCCAATCCTTATTAGTGGTGGCCTCCTCAGGGGTGTACATTTTTTTAAATCTCTTCTTGTCCAGTGGACAGAATTCTATATGTCCTTTAAAAATGGATCCTCTAGTCCATTTTGGTGCCATGCAGTGAGGTGACAAAATATGGCAGCTGTCCAGTTACTCCAGAGCTCTGATAAAAGCCTAATGTATTATTTTAGGGCTCGCATTATATCGGGGTTTGAATTTTAGCAAGGCTCTGATTTTATCACATTTCTACGAATGTACAAACAGCCTGGTGGTAGGCAGGACACAATAGTCCCAGGCTTGGAATGAGCGGTCCTTTTGAGCTGTTCTGCAAACAAACATGTTTATTGGTATTCACTGGCTAATCTCATTCCACACATGAAAAGGTTGTAAAGTGATGCCCATTAAACATGTTTTACTACATGAGGCCACAGAGTAACAGTATTTATAGTTTCACAATAATGTAACTGCTTTTTTGTAGGTGCATTTTTATCTACTTTATTTTTTTAAGCAAGCATTTACTAATCTTGTTTTCATGATTATACATGTATTTGTATGTAAATAGAGAACATTATGGGAGCCCTATAAATAGCCTCCAAATGTTATATTTTGCAAACATGTACATGTTTTTATCCTGAAACCACTGTCCGTAATGCAAGCTGAGCTCGCAGTCTTTCAATAGAGTGCTCACCCTAATCGTAAAGGATTTGCAATAATAAATCATATAGACCAGTTTAAACAACGTTCATTTACAGATGGTAAGCTTGCCTTTGAGGTAGACAATCCTCTTTCACAGACACATTGTGGTACTGTAACTGGCAGCCTAATGGTTTATGCTTGTGTATATCTGTTCATAGGCTAAAATTAACATGAAAACTTTTTGTTGACTCCAAACAATCAATCAATGTGTCTTGGGTGTTGGATGATAGGAATTCCATTCCCCAGCCTTCCGTAAATGACAATGTCAAATTGTACAGTAATGTCATACAGGGCAAACCGGTTTCCCTAGGAACCTGGAAGGAACAAACATTGATCTAAGAATAGTGTTGCTGGCATTATTATATGATTTCCTTTTGATATGGGGACCACATTAATTGAGACCCAGGTAAATGAAATAAATCTATTTGCGACAGATACCACAAACTTTATAATTGAATGCTATATTCAAAAGTTAATAAAACGTTACATATGTCATTGAGAATGACAATAGAGTGTGCTGCAAACACCTATCAGCCATTGGGTTTCTTTTACTATGTACCTCTATTCCTCCACCATGATTATCACTTGAGCACTGCATCGTCGCACATGCTTATTATAGTTACTGGCTGCAATTGTGATGCTGCAGATGAGCAAATCTCTACAATGGCTGCGAGCTGTGGGAGACCAGAAGTAGAAGAAAAGCTATTAGAGGGTTTGGTCGAGTGCACCCTTGGTGTGTGTCTTATGCCTGTAACCTATCTCTACTCACATGTGGCGGAGCAAGGCCAGTGAGGTGAAGCAGTACAGTTGATTATTATTAGTACGTTTTTATTGTATTAATCACATGGATTACAATAATAAAAGAGAGCATATTTACTATCATCATAAATGTTAGAAAAATAGATAAAATTTGATTTGAGTCACAAATATGACAAGAAATTTGGTTACGATTAGCAAACAAAAAGATCCGAACATTTTATAGGCATGGTATAAACATTTCAGTAATTTCATAATACATCAATTATCTTGAACATAAAACAATACTTGACAGCCGCGGCGGTCGGTCCATCTGATTTATACACCCATAAAAATCAACCGTAAATATAGCTTCTTTAAATACAAAGGTTTTGGGCAAGTGCACAGTAATATGCATGAGGGTTTCTGTTTTATACCCAGAGTCGACATGCAGTCTTTCTACTTTTAGTACAGTTTATAAGATTTTGAGATTCCTTCAATTTAGTGGGATACTGTAAACTGATTGATTAAAAATGGATTTGTATTGCCCTTGCGTGTGACCATAAAGCAAAGCAGATACACCATGCTCTTTAGCCATTGTGCTCCATTTGAGCTAGTTGGCCGCTTGCATGCCTTTTCTTGCATCTAAACAGGTTACCCCCTTTCATCTGCCACTCTTGGACTTGTAACTTCTTTCAGAACTTTGTGTCTGGACCACAAAACACAGGGAGCATTTTGTTTAATGGTGTGGATCTTCAGGCAAGTATTTACCCTATTTTCTCCTCTGTTTTTATGCCTTTGTTTCTTGTAGGGGTTCTCCTGTAGGTTAATTCTCAGTCTTAGACTGCAGGTAGTATTTGAGGTGTCCTACTTTTTAAGAACTGTAATAATAATGAGTTAACATATGGTCTTGCACTTTAACACAGTTAATTTACTACCCCCACCGCCTGTTCCAAGTGATTTTATCTGTGCTACACTAAGGTACAAAGACTGCAATAGTTTGTAACTCAGAGGAAAGTTGTACTACCCATAAGTGCAAGATGTAGTTTACGGGCATAAGTTCATGAGTTACAGATTTTCAACATGTTTGTGATGTAGTGAAAAATTTGAAATTAAAAAATAATGGGCAAGGCTGTTTCTGTTCCTGTAATGTCATAACAGACCTTGTAAATTACCTTATAAACTACTCTGCATTCGAACTCCCGAATTGTGATACTAAGACAATATCTGAAGACTTTATAGGGCCATAGCACATTGTTCCTTTTTATGTATTGTATATCCTCTATTATAGTTCTACAAAGGCCAAGTGGTTACCTCTTTCCGAGGAACCAACAGTTAATACTTAGCTAGCATGACCCCCCCTCCCTCCCCCAACACCACCACCACCGATGCAACCTTTGGGCAGAGCCACATCTGACTGCATGGAACAGGAGCATCTAGGTTTTGGGGATTTCGTATTTTTTTTATCTTAGTTATTGCTAATTTGTACAGCGATGATGTGACAATTTTTTTATTTTTTAAAGCAAACATGTCCTAACAGAAGACATTATACATCGGGAAGTCACCCCAGACCACAAGCTGCTTTCCCGTCGGTTGCTTACCAAGACCAATCGCCTACCACGCTGGGCAGAAAGATTTGTCCCTGCCAATGTCTCCCGCTCAGTTTATGTACTGGAAGATTCAATTGTGGATCCTCTTAACCGAACACTGACCACGTATACATGGAATATCAACCATGCACGCTTTATGGTGAGTAGCAAAGACATTGGTGTTCTTGCATCATAGTGTCTTTGATACAGCATGGGGTGAGCACTCTCTCTTCCTTTCAGACCAGGGCTTCCACTATTTAACCTTTGGAGGATCTCTTTCCTTCGGTGGCCCATATCTACAGAGAGCGCTCTTCTTGTGTCTTGCTTTGCTGTCTTAACACTGATTGCTTTTATTCCCATCACAGATGGTAGAGGAACGCTGTGTTTATCATGTAAATCCAGGGAACAGTGGCTGGACTGAAATTCAGCGGGAAGCTTGGGTGTCGTCTCGTATGATTGGTTTCAGCAGGGCCATTCAGGTACGTAATGTGTTGGGGTCTCCCGTCTATCAATGTACATATGCATTATAAACAGCTAAAACTCCAGTGTCCTTTTGGAGGACAATATGACTGTATTTTTAAGCATGATTGTGATATATATTGGTATAGGTAGACTTAGTAGGCATAGACTTTGTGGCATTTCTGTATATTTAACTCTTCTGTTACATTGACTGGAACAGGTCATTTCACTTCCATTTGACTCCATCTTTAGATTGCTTTTCCTATTGTAGAATTTATACAGTGTCTTCGAGAACTTAGCTTAAGTGCTTTCTGGTCCTTTTGAATCCTATTCACAAAAAAGTTATAATTTATTAATAGATATAGTGCACTTCTGTGCACAGTAAATTGTCCTTATAAACGCCGGGAATTGACAAAGAATGCCAACTCCTATCCGTTTCCTGCACTTTTGTGTGAATACAGTATTTGATCATTTCTGTAGCACTTTCCTACCCCTTGACAAGGCCTCAAATCACTGTCCAGTTGGTAACTAGTCCTTATGTTGTGCATGTCTGAAAGAGTGTTTGGGAGACATATAACCTAAAGTAGGATGTTGTGGTGTCATGCATGAGCTCTGGAGAATATACTCCAGACTTGTCATAGCCTCATACACATGAAGTGGGATGTGCAGAAAAGAGCGAGGGATATATTTTAAGGTTGCATATACAAAACAGTTTGTCCATTCATTCTCCTAGAGTTGTCCTGATTTATGGAAGATCCTGGGTTTTATTGCTTTTTTGTGAATTCAAGGTAACATGCTGGCCCTTATTCTGTTTGAGTGTGTGTCAGTGCTTACTTATCTCTACAGAAAAGAACTCCCACCAATGCAGGTATTGTAATAGACAGAAATTGCAATGAGTGGAGGCATTCTGGATCTACAGTTTCGTCTTTGACTATAAAGTTTTAGTCACGTTTTATCAATATTGATCCTGTCCCATGGATAGTCAGTGAGTGAGGCATAGGAGATTTTTCTTGCAACTGGTAACCAATATAGAGTCTGAAGAGCAGAGGTAAAGTGGTCCCATCTGCTCGCAGTTAAGACCTGCATAGCAGCAGCATTCTTGAGCTGCTGTTTGATTGCTGGTTAGGTGCATACAGAGTTTGGTGAAGAGCCCATTGGCTTATGGACGATGGGACAATGTTAAGAGCTATTGATACCTGAATACTGTGAGGAATGAAAAGTCTGTGTTCTTATCCTGTATTAATCTTCTCCAGTCACTTTGAAGACTTAGGTTTGTGATGAAACTTTGGATTTTGGGATCTTGCCAAGATTCTTCATCTCCTGCATGGTATGCCCAAGATGTGGGGGGCAAGAGCAGACTTTCAGCATGTGACTTGTCTTGTTAAACGTAGATTCTGGGTGGATTTCTGGCTAAATTGATCCTATAATAGGAGCTACATGCACACTCAATGTTTGTTGGGTGAGGTCCCTGCACACAAGGAAAGGAAAATGGCGTATGCATTTCCAGCTTTAGGAGCCATGCTTTTTGAAAGACGAAAGACAGTCTATTGGTTATTGCTAATTAACTGCAGATCAGTGGTGAAACATGCCACAGACCTTGCAGATCTCATCCTAGCCCAAGACCTAGACCTCCTTATCCTCACAGAAACGTGGCTCAACAACTCCTCTGGCCCCATCATTGACCTATTAGTCCCTCCTAGTCACAACATTATTAGACTCGACCGAGCTAATAAATTGGGAGGTGGCATTGCCTACATCTTACGCAACTCTCTCTCAGCAAAACAGTCCCCTTCTGCCAATCTCTCCTCCTGCGAATACTTCTGCATAGATATCACCAGCACTCTCAAACTCTTATAC
The DNA here is from genome assembly GCF_964261635.1 of Lissotriton helveticus. Lineage (NCBI taxonomy): Eukaryota > Metazoa > Chordata > Amphibia > Caudata > Salamandridae > Lissotriton > Lissotriton helveticus. The sequence continues at coordinate 597,114,438 of NC_136068.1, read as the reverse complement.
AGCCGTCACATCTTCTACCACCCCCGGGTGATAACCTCCTTCTAATCGAACAGGTTATGGAAACCATCTCCTCCAACCTTGCCAGACACTTCCCCCAGATCTTCCTTGGTGACTTCAATCTCCATTGGAATGACCCACACGATCAGGCTGTCACAACCCTCAAAAATGTCCTTATTGACATGTCTCTTACCCAATTCTGTGACATCCCCACTCACAACTTGGGCTTGACACTTGATCTCATCATCTCCAACCACAATTCGATTCAAATCGAATCCATTCTCCCCTGTGACTAGTCGGACCATCATTTTATCAACTTCCTGATAACTGAAAGCTGTAACCACAAATCGGGTCAACCACTCAAACCTAAACAATGGAAAAGACCGCTGCACACCACAAGCGTTAATGAGCTGATAGAACGCTGCAAGCTCTCCCTTCCCTCGCCCTCCAACATGATTGACGTGCACGACCTTACCGACCATTATAACAACACCATGCTTTCTGCCTTGAATGAAACGGCTCCCCTTCAACTAAAAAGAATTCAAAACTCCAACCATGCTTCAATGACAGACTTAATGCTGACAGACGCAGTCTTAGGCTAGCTGAACGCAAGTGGAGATCCTCTCCCTCCACAGATCTTCTAAAATCTCTTAGATCACAAAGAAGTAGTACAACAAACTCATAAGAACGCCGAAATCGAACTTCAAACACCAACTGGACAGTGCCAAAAATTGCCCGAAACGACTTTTTGAGCTCCTCAAATCTCAATCCAATAACACTGCTACCCAATCTCAGCTCACACGCAACCAAACTGCAATGTGATGACTGAATTCTTCCTTGAAAAGACTAACAAAATCGAATCGGACCTAAGGTCTGCTGTGCTCACTCTCGCATCCCCTCCTGACGACCCTGTCTCTACTCCCCTGACTCCGCATCAGGTCCTCTCACTCCAGAACAATGCCTCATGGAGTCATTTCACTCCCCTCAATGACATTTCCATCTGCAACATTCTCTCCACCCTTAAACCCTCAAACCACTTCAATGACCACCTCCCCCCAAAATCTTCAAAGAAATTATAGGTTTACTTGCGCCACTCTGGTCCATAATAATTAACGCCTCACTTCAAGGTAAGATACCGGACTACTTGAAGGCGGGCCTCGTGCTCCCTATTCTTAAAAAACCCTCGGCTGACCCTGATGATCTGAACAAATACCGCCCAATCACAAACATTCCGACCCTGGCGAAACGTGTTCATGAACAACTTCGCAAACACATTGAGCAATTCCAGCTTTTTGATCTAGTCCAATCGGGTTTCTGCAGTGGCCACAGTACCGAAATGGCCATCACTCACATTGTTGATGACGCCCTCACTTTACTCGTCCAAAATTAAACCTGCCTTTTAATTCTGCTCGATCTCTCATCGGATTTTGACACTGTCAAACACAACAATCTTCTTCTCCTACTGGAACGCAGAATGGGGCTCTCAGGCACGGTCCTTAAATGGTTCACATCTTTCCTCGACAACAGAGCCTAAAGAGTCAAATCCAACCAATCTCTCTCCAACCCGAGTCCCTGCAAGGATCCTCACTCTCTCCCACCCTCTTCACCACTTCCTGGAACCTCTGACTGTAATTCTTAAAACCGCTAACATCCAATATCACATGTATGTTGAAGATGCCCAACTTTACATGAAAATCTCCTTCCCTGAGGACATCATATCGCTCAATGGAACCCTTCTCAAAACCCTCAACTGGCTTACTTACAACCACCTCAAACGCCCTCAAGACGGAATTTCCCCTCATTGCACCCGCTAGACAATCCCCCACTGTGCTGCAATCTCTTTGTAACCTCATCGCCCTCAACTGCACTCCTCACATTGTTGACTTCACTAAATCTCCGAGAGTTGTGCTAGAAAAAAACCTAAACATGCAAGGCCACATCAGATCATCGACCAAAGGAGCGAACTTTCAACTCTGCATCCTAAGAAAACTCAAACCATTCCTTCCACATGATGACTTTAAAGCGGCGGTACAAGCAATGGTCATCTCCAGGCTAAAATACGGCAGTGCCACTCTTTGCGGTGTGCCGATACTCAGTCTAGCTCCTATCAGAGCCTCTCTTAATGCTGCCACTAGACTCATCACGGGCTCTAAGAAGATCATTCTCATTTCACCAGACTTGGAATCGCTCAACTGGCTTCACTTTGAAGCTAGGATACAATTAAAGATTGCATGTATGACCCATAGAGCACTACACTTCAACACCCCACTCTACCTGACTAACAAGCTTGAGCTGTTTGGTGGCTCAGGGTACACAAGGAGCTCAGGCTCTTTGCTGCACAAGCCCAAGAAATGTAATAAGCTTAAAACCTACAATCGCTCATTCTCTGGCATCGCCCCGAGAATCTGGAACTCCCTTCCAGTGAAACAAGACTGATTCCTTCTACCCTTGTCTTCAAAAAGGAAGTCCAATCTCTACTACTGAACAATCTCATCTAATGAACAATGCGCTGTTCTTGATGCTATGCTCCTACTGCCTATAAATGACTGTTTTTTATCTGATTTGCTCTTGATGTATATTGCCCAACTTGTCTCTCTCATACCTAAACCTAAGTAAAGCGCTCTGATACCCACCTGGGTCATGTTTGCGCTATACAAAACTTTACATAAATAAAAAAAAGGCCTCCGGAATCACGATTACAGACCTGGGCGAAAGATCTGATTGGTTGGGTCAGGTGCTGAAGAGTGGCAGATGAAGCTAACAAGAACAGATAAACGTGCAAAAGACCTGATGGATTGGACAGCAATGATACACAGGCTGACTGATCCACCAGATATAAAACCACATTAAGCAGGAGATGTCTTTTTTTCCTGAGCAAAATAGGGGAAAGAGGACTTCCAGAGGGCCACTAAGAAAGCAAAAAGTAAATGCTGCTTGCCAAAACCATAAACATGAGACTATAGACATATTGGGTAAAAGATGGAAGCCGTTTCTTGAAAATAACACCTTTGATGAATAATAAAGAGCAAACCAGGGATGTACTTTGCTACGGGGCAGTTTGTGTTCAAGGATTGTTTTGTTACACTTTTTTTTTTGTTTTGTTTTTTTAATAACCAGTTTTTATTAGTTTTAACAAGTATCAGCATTACCAGTCAACAATCAATCAAGACCACCACAATATGCATCGGATATGTAGACATAGTACACTGTCGCAAAACTCTGTTACACCGTTAGACCATGATGTTCCCACCACCCACTCCATAGCTTATCATGTTTTCGGGGGCATCCCCGTGCCTCGTAGATCTGCCTTTCCTGTCGAGCACACCAGTCCACCCCTCTCTTCCATACTTCCAATGAAGGGGACTGGAGCAGTTTCCAGGTACTGGCAATAATCTCCTTTGGCCGCCAGTGTGGCTATTTCAATAAAGGTCCTTTCCAGTCTCAGACCCCCAATCTCCTTCAAGAGATCTAGCCGGGACATCCGAGGACCAAGATCAATCCAGCAGCCCAATACTGCAGAGAGCTCATGGCCTATCTCCCTCCAAAAGACTGATAACACCAGGCATGACCAGACCATGTGGAAAAAGTCAGCTGCAGTTCGGGAGCACCTCACACATGTGGCCTATGCGGCACAGCCTGCCCATTGTAGTTGCTGGGGGGAGGATATGTCATGCGGAGATTTAAGTTGAACCATTTGGAGGCATGAGGAGATTGCCAAGTTCCTCTGGGCCAAACATGCCTCCCTCCAATTATCGTTCAGGTTTCCCACAGAAGTCTCCCACATTGTCTCACTGGCACACTTTTGTTTCTGTTTTAATGAGAGAGATCTGCTAATAATATTGTAATAGAATGTTGTGAATTGTGCCTATGTTACTTTTAGAAAAGTGGTTCTTCACCTTTCTCTACGTGGCTGACCAGTCTCCGAGAGGTCATGCTGAGAAAGGGGGTTCATAATTCTGTCATGATTCTGTAAGTATTCATTGTTTTTTTTAGAATCTATTGTTCACTGTCCAAGAGGCAATTGTCCTGTCAAGACAATTCGAGGTACAAGTGTTTTTTTCCCAGTTTTAAGATTATCTGGGTATCATCCTGTCCCAGGGGGGGGTTCCTCAGGAGTTACCTGCCTTTCAGAAGATACCGAAATTGGAGTGAACACAAAGGTGGGATCTCTAATAAGTGCTTTCAACGAGGGTTTTATTGGTATGTAGGTCTTCCTCTGCATAACAGACAGAGAGTCCAACAGGGGGGGGGGGTAGTAGTCTCTTTACAAGGGAAGAAAACAATGTTCCGATAAGGGGGAGGTCAGGGTGCTTTCGTGGGAAGAGTCCGGGGTCTCTGCTGCCTCTGGGGAAGGAGTTCGGTCTTGGCTGTTCTGCCGTAGCTGGGGTCTTCCTCCCTCGTCACAGCAACGGACCCAGAAAGCAAAAGGAGAGAACCACGGGTTACTGGGACGTCCAATACAATCAATGAGGGTTAGGGGAGTGAAGGAAACCAAGTGAAAGTGCTGTACACACGTCACGTAGTGCTCTCAGTGCTCGTGATGGGAGGGTCACAGGGGATGCTATGTACAGTCGGCTGCGGTTTCTACTCGGTAGGGCTACTCCGTCCCACCCACTCCGCAACTCTGCCCCGTACCTTGTTAAGCCACGTTCCTCCCTCGGGACCGTGCCGGGGCGATGCACCGAAACGTTGGCCTCCCGGCTTGACGCTCTCAGCTGGTCTCTTCTGCTCTTCGTCCTCCTCCGAATACACCCTCGCGTTACTCCAACTTCTCTCCGCACCGTCCACCTCCAGGGAAACTCCGTCCGTCGAAGCAGGGATACTTCCGCCTTTTGACGTTGCTCCGTAAAAAGGGGGCGGAGCCGCGTCGTCCTCGCAGTTCCAGTTAAAGGCGCCAGTACCTAATTCCGGTGGGGTCCAGCAGTCATCCCGGGTCTCGCGCCACTCGTTCTCTGGCAGCTGTGGGGACAAGTGGCAGGGTGAGAGTGTAGCGGCGGACCACCACTCCGGGTCGAATCGGGGTTCCCCCAGCACCCCGTCACACATCCGCATTGGTGCAGCAGATTAACTTGAAGGAATTGAGGAGGCGGAGATTGTTGAGCCCCCGGTAACACCAACCAGATAGGTCAATGACAAAGCCCAGAACTGAGGAAATAGGATGGTTGGGGCTCAGGCTTTGAGGTTGGATTTTCATTCATTTGAATAATTCTTGTGCCATTTAGTCATTAGGCCAGTAGATGGTGGTCTACTAAGTCTAATGCAGACAACAGGTTGAGCAGGAGCAGTGTAGTGACTCCCTTGAAATCTACAAGAATTTGTGAGTACATCCTAGATGGAGATTAATACTGATTTAGTATTTCTTCCAGGACTGAAACCTGTCTGGGAGGAGTTTTCTTTTTTTTTTTGTATTGAAGATGGAGATCAGGGGAAAACCTGCCTTTTGGTGAATTTACCAAGAAGCGGTCCATTGGTAGTCTGTAGCTTGCTGGATAAGACTTGTCAAGTCCATCCTTTAAGATCAATCAATCAAAGTCTCTTTTTTCGATTCAAAGAATCATCAAAGTATTTAATAAAATCTTTAAAAACATTTCACGAAAAATTCCGTCAGATACAAACATCAGGTACAATTTTCACTAAGGAATAAGGTGCAAAAGACTGTACAAATTAAGATTCCCATTTTGTCACGGTGAGGTTCAATTTCTTCCGAAAATGGCTCACAGTTCGGGGTAATTTTAAAAGACAGAAATTGTGTAGTAAGCCTCCCTCATGCACAGTTTAAAGTGACTTTTTGCAAGATAAAATTCCAATAAATGTACTTGATCTTGATCTTTAATTCTGGCATCAGCAGGCTGGGGTTTACCCAAAATCTACTCGGACCTAAGTCAAGGAGCCATTTTCGGATATGGGCCAAATCAAGGGAAAGTGACATGAACTCCCAATTCCAATAGCTCACTCAAGGTCTGCCTATAAGTTTCTAATTCTGCAGTAGTCCAAATTCTAACCCAATAGGACAGCGATCTCCATACGGCTAAATGTTCCAGTCTTTTTATACCAATATCATATGTTAGAGGGATCACTGGGGTATTTTGGGGAAAGACTAAAACATTTTCAGAATTTTGTTTTACCCAACAATTAAAGGCTGTAAGATTTCACCAACCCATTACTCTGATCCATAAAGGGCAGCAGCTTGGGCTCTAAATTTATATACCTCCAGGGCGGGGGTGATAGCCTTTGACACAGTCGAGTATTGTGTCTTTACAATCGGAATAGGATTTTGCATTAGGATTATCTTGGGTTTATTTTTTTGTGGCTTCCAAGAAAGTTTTGAGTTGAGCGTAACCCCCAGATATACGAAGTTGGAAACACACTCCAAGGGCACACCATTCAAAACTATTTTGTTTTTTAAGCTTTTATGCGGTATGATGGCCATGTATTTGGTTTTAGTAGGGTTTATCTCGAGGCCCTTTAGTTTGCACTAATTGTTAAGGCTATCAAGTAGGTTTTGTAACCCCATTGATGTTTGGGACAATAAGATTTTATCATCTGCGAATGTTAAGGCGCAGATATGAGCCCCTCTGAGCTTAGGTGAGTCATGAGAAGATTATTGCAGATACTGGACCAGATCCTTCACCTATAGTGAAAACAGAGTTGACGCCAGGACACAACCCTAATATCAGTTTGATGTAAGAGTTTTTATAGGTGCCTTGGGGGCTCTCCAGTTAATAGAGAGAAACTAGTGATTGCTTTCACTTATATAGCAGAACGCTCTGAACAAGTGTGGATTGCAAGGGTCTACTCATGAGCTTGCAGCCTATATAGCTTTAGATAGTTATTTGGATTTTTAGTATTTAATGTTATGCCACTGCTAGCCCTCTGCTCGTTTTGCTGGGTTTGATGTTTATGTTAAAATTCATTTTAAAGCTTACTTACACCAAGTGGTTTCATGGCGCATGTTTGCAGAATAGGTTCCAACATCTATAGGTCTACATGTTTCAGCCATATATTATTACCTAAAAGGTTGAATGGGTGCTTATTGCAGTGCTGCAAAGAGTTTCTATGAATTCCTCCTTGGGACTGAGGGGTGGCAGTAGAATTTAGAAATCTATTGAAGGGTTATTCAGTCCTTGCTGAACAAGGCACGCAGTAGAATCACCCTGGGATGCCTGCACTCCATGTGCTGTAGTGGAAGAACAAATAAGTTGTATAACAAATAACTAGAGAAACTAAGAGCCACCATCAACAATGCTTTCAGTTGTGCTTTAGGAAACGCAAAAGAGGGTATTGTGAAAGATAAATGAAAAACCGAACCGTGCTCATGAAAACAAATATGTGTGCATTGATTTAAACTTGGGTCCAATAACCTCCTGACCAGGAGGTCATTCTTCTCTAGTCAACACCAAGAATATATGTACAGCTCACTTTTCATTCTGTTAGAAGAATGCAAACTAGCAGTTTCTGCTTTAAGACATCAGCTGTCTCACACATTGCTTTTCACTGTACAAGGCTGAACTATTGCGCTTTTTACTTATTAATGTGTTTTGGAAGCTGGAACTGTTTGTAATTGCTGGAAGCTTTCCTTAAATTATGTCACAGACCTGTTGAGCCATAACTTAAAACATTAAATTTGTACAGGTCTCCTCTTACGGAGAACTATTTTACCTTTGACCATGGAGATTTGTATATATACTGGCTGTGTATTCAGTCTCAGGTGGAGTATGGTAGCTGATGTTCTCCATCAGCCAACACGCTACCTTGGTGCTTCTAAATAAACGTGTATTCTGGTATTGCCAGAGTAAGGTAATTTATTTTCCCACAACAGATTTTTTTCATATGATCTCCCTTCAAGTGCTTCTGTACTCAACGGCAAGAATATCCATGCAGCTCACTTTTAACATATTTTCCGCATTGGCATTAGTTGATTTTGGAGGCATTCTTGACTTGGTTAATTTCTAGCACTTATGACATGAAATATGTGGTGATGGGTCTGGAGTAGCAGTACCCCTGTTAACAGGTGTATGAATAATTGGTTGGTTGTAGTCCATTATATCTTCTGGACTTTGACATGCCTTAACTTGACAAAGCACTGAGGTAGTCCCCTCACGGGCGAGTAAATTCACCCATCCATGTGATATTGCAACCCGTGGAGAATTTACAGACCCCTTACTTTGGGATCAACCAGGAGAGGTGATGGCTTAAAACTACTGCAGATAAAAACACTCCAACATGAGATGGAAATGTCTCACCAGAGATGCTGTAGCCCAAGGTGAAATAAGACGCCATACTATAAATTTTAATGGGTCAACACAAAAGTGGGGTTGGGGGTTGCCCAAAGCGCTACAGATATTGGTGAACCCAAAGGAATAGGGGGCACGTAGTGTCCTTCAAACTATCAATGTAAAGATGGTGGTGGTGGAGGGAAGAGCATACATCCGAAGTGAGAGGCGAGGGGACCAATGAAGCCTGTCACATGGGCGGGCCTTCAGGCCAGAAATGTCACCATCTTTGCGGGCAGATGGGAGGTATTGAGGAAATAGTTGGAAAACTGTAAATAAAAACAAAGAGCCCACAGTGCAAGGAAGTTCTACAATGCAGTTACTGTGGAATCCTGTTGCAGAAAATACATACGTGTCCTGATTATCACAACAGTTGTTTTTAAAGGATTTTCATGGTGCAGATTACCTTGCAGTTGGAACTACCACAAAGTAGGCCTCCCCCAACTAGCGGCTGGGCCCTCTAAACCCTGTACTAATGCAGCGCTACAGATAGTACAGTTAATAGTAGAACATCATCTAAGGGCATGCAATGGAAGGGTACTCCATAATGGGGATGAAACCGCCTCTCAATACTTTCAAGCGTGCCAGTACACAGTCGAGAATCGACTATATATCTATATATATATATATATATATATATATATATATATATATATATATATATATAATCACAGTATTCATAGTTGAAGCAGAATAGTGAGCTTCAAAATAGAAATGAGGGACAACAGTGATCATCGACCATTATGCTTGGAAGTAATGGGACATCTATCGAAGGTTATCCAAGCAAATCTTGATTCCCATGATGTGCAACCCTTAGTAGAGAATAACCGAAGATCTATTGGGTGGCCGAAGAACACAGGTAGCCTAGAAACTATGACTAATATCTATAACACTTTTTCAGAATTAGTAGGTGCACACTTAGAGTCAAGCAATCGGTCTATAACATCCATGCATACTGCCTTGGTCTCAAAGTTGGAGCCCCTGCTCACCAAAAAATAATGGGAAAAACTTGAAATCCAACCTTAAGACAGGACAAAAGGTAAACCCATGTGTCGGAGGGAGGGTCGGAAATGAACGCTAGGAGGCCGTATAGGGTGAATATTTGTGTCCAAATCTTTATTGAAGTTACTTTGGTACAGGACTGTTGACCAAGGACAATCAGTGAATGGGGTGTTGGGGTCTTGTTCTGTGGGTACAGTTCGTCAGGTGGAAAGTAGGATTGCACCGTCGTCAGTACACGGCTTCCTCCCTTGAATCTTGTGCTCTTCCTCACTGGCAGTAGTGGTTCCCCTAGGATACTCGGAAGGAAAACAAACAATAGTGGCGGTAAGTATTCTGAGTTGTTGTAATCACTCTGTACTACCCTTCTCCTTTCTTTGGTGCTGTTTGTTTTGTACAGTAAAAACGATAGTGAGACTGGAGAGGGAGGGACGTGCAGGGATGAAGGAAATAGGTCAAAGAAAAATAATCCGACTGAGTTATTGTTCTCGGGCTCGCTTTAGGGTATAAGGCCTTAATTATTTGCCCCTGGAAAGTGAAAGAAGCACGGGCCCAACTAAAAAGAATACAGCTCCCAGCACATCAACGTTGTCTTTAAGTGAATCATAAAACACTAGGAGCAGTTTGCCTGCCAAGTGGCCAAGACTTTAAATAGGAAATACTTCTGGGTTACATGTACGTGGAGCGATTAAGTCAAGGCTCCATTCGTAACCATCAGGGCGGTTTGGTTATGAACCGTGGTCTGCCCCAACTTAAATACCCGTTCCTTCTCTGCCTCCCCCCCCCCCCTTTTAGATACGTCCCCGGTGATTTGTTCACTCACCGCCAGAGCCTAACTCTCCAGAGTTACGGTGGTAAGCATGTGTCTCCGGGGGTGTCCACCATTCCTCACTCCACGTCTCCTGCTCCTCTGTGGTGGCGTTGGTGGAATTCGAACCGTGGGCTTCCCTCCTCCGGTTCCAATGGCAGCCTCTGCTGCCTCCTGAGGTCCTCTTCTTCGGCTTTCCAGACTTCCCGACTATCTTTGCCTTCTTGCGAGAGGCTCTTTATCTCCACCTCCTGCAGCTGTGATTGGTCGTCTCCAATGACGCTTTCCACGTCGTCCTGCAAGGGAGAGGGCGTGAGGTGTGTGTTAACCCCGTCGTGACTGGATCCTGTCTCTTCTTTATGCGTGGGCAAAGCGCCCGGGTAGGTGACATTCCCCTACCCTAATTTTCCTGCTAGCAGGATACTGTTCAAGAGGATGTCTAGAGAGGAAATCAGCATTCACCTGTTCTTTGCCTTTTCTATGTCTGGTGGTGAAGTGAAATGGTTTAAGGGCCAGAAACCATCGCAGAATGCGGTCGTTGTGTCCCTTATTTCTGGCAGGCCACTCTAGAGGAGCGTGGTCTGTGTATAGGATGAATTTATTTCCTTCTCAATAGTATTTCAAGGATTCCACAGCCCATTTTATAGCAAGGGCTTCTTTCTCTATTACCGCATATTTACTCTCTCTAGGGAACAGTTTTCTGCTGATATATATCACTAGTTTTTCTTGGCCTTGTGAATCTTCTTGCGATAATACTGCCCCAAGTCCTTTCTCCGAGGCATCAGTTTGCAAAATGAATGGGCGGGTATAGTCAGGACTTGAGAGAACAGGTTTGGTAGTAAGTAGGGTTTTTAGATGGGCGAAAGCCTGTAGGATGCCTGGCGAGGGATTTTTAAATTCTTTTTCTGTATTCACACCCTTCTTTAAGAGATCGGTTAAAGGGGACGCTATTTCAGTAAAGTCAGGGTTGAATCTCCGGTAGTACCCTAATATACCTAGGAAAGCCCGTAGATCCCCAAGTGTTGTGGAGAATGGTCATTTGGATATCGCCGCTACCTTTGCTTCCTGTGGTTTGATATACCCTTCTCCTAGGAGGTAACCTAGATATTTTACTGACTTAGCAGCCAGATGGCTTTTAACAAGGTTAATGGTGAGCCCCCCTCTTTTCAGTGCCTCGATGGTGTTCTCTAGGTGGAGTAAGTGGAGTTCCCATGTATTGCTGTAAATGACAATGTCATCTATATAGGCCGAAGCATATTCCGGGTGAGGTTTGAGGATTAAATTCATTAGGCTTTGAAAAGTGGCCGGTGCCCCATGCAGACCAAACTGTAACATTCTAAAATGGAACAACCCTCCTGGATTGGAGAAGGCAATCTTTTCTTTATCACACTCCCTAAGGGGAACCTGTCAGTAACCCTTACATAGGTCTACGGTACGGATATACTTGGCCTTTCCTAATTTGTCATTCATCTCATCTACACTGGGTAGAGGGTATGCGTCAAAGTGAGAGATCTTGTTAACCTCCCTGAAATCAATGCAAAAAACGAATGGACCCGTCTGGTTTAGGTACGATGACAATCAGGGAATTCCATTCACTTATGGAGGGCTCAATAATGCCCATCTGAAGTATTTGTTGGACCTCTGCTTCAATGGCCCCCCTTCTGGCTTCCGAGATTCGGTAGGGTCTCAATCATACCGTTTTCATGGGCTCTGTGTGAATGGCATGTTCGATGAGAAACATTTTCCCTGGGGTTAGGGAGAACACTTCCTCAAGAGATAGCAATCTGTTCCTCAGCTCCTCCCTTTGGGGAGGGGATAGGTCGTGGTCTATGCTCTGAATGAACAGGGGATCGCTCCCACCCTGATTGATCATGATAGCCGGTCGTGGTCCCTCCCACTTTTTTAGAAGATTTACGTGATAGATCTAGATCTGCGTGTTTCTCTTTTTCTTAGGGTTTAACTCCAATCGGTATGTTACCATAGTCACTTGCTAAATGGCTCTGAATGGTCCCTGCCATTGGCCTAACCTTTTATGTTCCGAGGTGGGTCTCATCACTAACACTAAGTCACCCACGCTCCGCTTCCTTTCTTTGTTTTTGTTTTTTATCGTATTGTCTCTTCTGCTCTTCTTGGGCTTGTTCCATATGGGTTTTCACTATATCTCTAATTTTGTACAGTCTGGTTTTTAATCCCAAAATATAATCAGGTAGTGGTTTTCTCCCTCTGGCTCATCCTCCCATTCTTCCTTCAGCATATCCAAAAGGGTTCTGGGTTGCTGACCGTAGAATAATTCGAATGGGGAATAACCAGTGCTCTTCTGTTTACAACGGAGAGCGAAAAGAGCTAAGGGCAACATTTCCTCCCACTTTCGCGCCTCAAGTTCCAGCAGTTTTTTTAGGGTGGTTTTTAAGGTAGCATTGTATCTTTCACAAAGACCGTCTGTCTGGGGGTGGTATGCAGTTGTTTTGATCTGATTTATGTTCAACTGTCGACAGGCTTGCTTCATTAAATTCGATACAAAGGGGGTGCCTTAGTCGGTTATGATCTCTTTAGGAAACCCGACCCGGGAAAATCTATTAATCATGGCCTTTGCTATTTGTGTTGCATTCGGTTGTCTCAATGTTACAGCTTCTAGGAACCGAGTGGCGTAGTCGACTATTACCAGGGCATATTTACACCCACTACGGGAAGGCAGGAGGGGCCCAATAATATTCATCCCTATCCAGGAGAACGGTTCTTCAATTAACGGGAGGAGACGTAAAGGGACTCGCGGAGGCATGACCTGGCTGTTTTTTTGGCATATAGGGCATTCCCTACAATATTTTCGGACCTGCTGGTATACTCCTGGCCAATAGAAGTGTTCAAGGATGGACTCTTCGGTCCCGCCCTCCTGAAATGACCGCCTAGGAGGTGGCTGTGGGCCAGATATAAAACCTTTTCCCTATAGGACCGCAGGACCAGTAACTCGGGTTTTGCTTCCTTCCCTCCTTTCCTATATAATAGACCCTTATTCCTGAAAAACTGGGGACCGACTTGATCTGGGTCTTCCTGCTCTAAGGACCTATTCCAGGCTTCATACAATGTGGGTTCCTCTCTTTGTGCTGCTCTAAAGTCCTGGTCCTGTTCCCATACCTTAGTGGTGGCTGTTTGCGTCAGCGTGACTGGGGCCCATTGACGTTTCTCTTTTCTTCTCTGTTTCCTGCTTTTACGGGATTTCCCAGGACATAGTTTGTGGGAAGGGAGCGGTTTGTCTCTATTCTGCTTCCTTGGTGACTGTCTAAGAGAAGTTGGTTCATGTGGGGATAGTCGGTCCCTAAAATAAACAGTTTTAGTAGTTGGGGAATGAGCCCCACTTTAAGTTTAACCGGCTCTAGAGCCGGATCGTGTTGAACGAAGACTTCAGTGGTTTTATAGGGCTTCTGATCCCTGTGTACGCACTGTATGTTCACCATACCCGTATCAGACTGCACCCCTCCTTGAATAATCTGAGGTTGGATGACTCTGTAAGCATCCTGTGTCTGAGAGCTCCCCTTCTTTCCCCGTTAACCCTCACAGTTCTGTGGAAGGGAGGGGTATTACTAGGGATGGGGTTACCTTCAACAGGGTTACAAACAAAAGTCCTGGTGAGCCCAATGTTCATGGGCTCCTCCTTTTTACTGCTCCAGGTATACCCTTTCCATAATTTCGGCCTTTGTAGAGAGGTCGGGTTTTAACCATCTGTCCGCCATATCATGAACCCTATAATATAGTGCTTGTGGTGTCTTTTGGGGTCCTTCTTTTATTTGACGCAAACAAATCCGATAGGTCTCCTGATCTAACCCCATACGTTCAAGGATGGTCCTCTTGACGCTGTGATAGGGCGTAATCCCAAGGGGATTCGCAGCCTGATAGGGCTCCCCAGAAAGCAGGGGACCCAGATACTGGCCCCATTTATCTTCGGGCCAGGCAGCCACCCGGGCCATTCGTTCAAAGTTTGCAAAAAAAAGCGTGCGTCTCCCGGGGGTGTCCACAACTCCTCACTCCAAGTCTCCGGCTCTTCTGCGGTGGCGTTGGTGGAGCGGTCGACCATGGGTTTCCCTCCTCCGGTTCCAATGGCAGCCTCTGCTTCCTCCTGAGGTCCTCTGCTTCGGCGTCCTCGGCTTCGGCGTCTTCGGCTTCCTTGACTTCCGGACTCCCCGCCTTCTTGCGAGAGGCTCTTTTTGGGTTTCGCCTGCCGAAGGCTGCGCTCTGCGCAGCTTTTCAGCGCAGGTGAAATCCTATGTTGACAATAAGCACTTCGGGAACGTCCCCCGGCTCTCATTGGCTAGCTCCATAAATGGAGGCTAGCCATTGAGTGCCGGATCTGTCCGTCAAGGCCGGACCAGATTCGGGGGCGTTCCCGAGATTTTTTCCCAGGGCGGAGTTACGTTTTTTCCCGTTCCCTCCCCTTTCACTGAAAGTCTGTCCATTCCCGCCCCCTCCGTGTGCCTTTCCGCCCCCCCCTCGCTTTCCTGTGCACGTTTCCCGCCGTCCGTGTCCTCTCCCGCCCCCTCCCGCCGTCCGTGTCCTCTCCCGCCCGCCGTCCGTTTCCTCTCCCGCCCCCTGTGTGTATTCTCCAAGGGTAGTCTCCCATCTTTGCCCGCCATCACTGCCTCGCCGGTTTTCCTTCTCACTAGTTGGTTTCTACCCATCGGTATTCGTGGTCCCCCTGTAGAACCTTCATTAGCCCTCTCCCGCCCCCTCCCGCCGTCCGTGTCCTCTCCCGCCCCCTCCCGCCGTCCGTGTCCTCTCCCGCCCCCTCCCGCCGTCCGTGTCCTCTCCCGCCCCCTGTGTGTATTCTCCAAGGGTAGTCTCCCATCTTTGCCCGCCATCACTGCCTCGCCGGTTTTCCTTCTCACTAGTTGGTTTCTACCCATCGGTATTCGTGGTCCCCCTGTAGAACCTTCATTAGCCCCTCCAGAACGGCTCCCCGGGTCTTGGTCATACCTCACATTCTTGCACACACCCTTACTTGTACTCTGCTGGTTAGTTCCTTGCAGATTCTGAGCTTCGTCTGGATTGTGTGCCTTCTCCTCCTCTGCCTTGATTGTGCGAACTGAGGCTTTTTCGTCAGAGTGGTTGCACCGGTCTTGTCGTAGCTGTGCCCGGCAACCACATTTCCGGCGTCTCCTGGCAGAGATGCCTCGTTCTCCGCCGCCACTGCAGCTGCCAAAACCTCCGGGGCTTTAACAGAGAAAGGCTCCTTCAGGGTTGATTGTCTTAGTGCGGAATCCTTGGAGTCCCTGGATTCTCTTATTGCTTCTTTAGATTTCGCTGGATTGCTGGTGTTTTCGCCGTCCTTGCTGGGAGCAACGATCACGTCCTTTGCGATGTGCGTCTCGGTTCCGCCGCCATTGCCACGAGACATCCCGGGCTGCTTCACAAGCACTTTCCGCTGCTGAGTGATGTACGCGAGTTTGAGGCTACTGGCATCTCCTTGCCACTGCTCGTTAGTTGGTGATGCTTTAGACCCTCAGGATCCTTTTGCTGCCTGACTCCTTTATGTGCCATTATGCCGCCGCCTCTACCTCGTTGCAGCTCCCGTGGATAAAGATGCTGGAACCGACTTTTGAGTGCCGATTTTATTCGACAAAGCCAGCGAAATGGGGCACACTCTTGAACCAGGTAAGAGATCTCAATAACTCCGATCATGCCAGCATCCCTGTGGGCAATGTTCTCCTTTGAGAGGAGGGAGAGTTAGCTGTGACTATCTGCTACAATCAGTGAGCGGCCATCTTGCCCTCGAAAGGTACAATTTCTGGCAGGATAGTCTGTGATCAAAGTAAAATGAGGATGAGGTCTTTCTAAGTGATTGTGTGTGGACTTTTTCACCAAGAAGTATTAGAGGTGAAGATCAGGTCCAGGAGGTGTCCAAATGATGTGTGGGCCTTTTCATGCATTGAGTGAGGCCTAGTTTCTCAAGGTCTTTGAGTATTGCTCTTGAGTTTGGGTTGGCACTGTCTTTAAGGTGGATGTTCAGGTCTCCAAGCATGAAAAAAGCACTGGGGTCTAGGATAAAGGGTGCCAAGAAGTCCGCAATGGGGGTTGGAGAAATCAGTGCATAGTCTTGGTGATCTCTAGATGATGATGCCACACAGGGTGATATTGGCTGTGAAGTGACGTTTGCTCCATTTTGCTGTGGGATGGGTCTGTAGAAGTAGTACAACTGATGGCATAATTGAAAATGATGGTGATTCATCCTCCTGGCTTGTGCTGTCTGTACTGCCTGCCGATCCTGTAGCTAGGAGGAATGGCTGCAGAGATATCAGAGGCCAATATGAGGTGCAGCCAGGTCTCCATGAGGAAAAGTAGGTCCAGTATTTGATCGCGCAGCAGGTCCCAGATTTCTGTGGTGTGTTTGGTGAGTGAGTGTTTGACAAGCCTGCATGAGAGTGTTGATTGGTCAGTGTCTGGCGAGTGTGTGTAGAGTGTTGTGTTGTGTTCTGTTGGAGCACGCCATTCTGACTATGGGAATAGGTCTAGTTGAAGAGGAGTTGTGAGCAGTGAGCGTATGAGAGTTCATGAGAACTTGAATGAGAAGCAAGTGTTGTGTGGTGCTGTGTGGGGTGTGTGGGCATGCCTTTGGCATGCCCATGGCTGTGAAATTGAGCTGGTGGTTTCAGGTGTTGGACACCGGCAGGCACTTAATTGTCATCACTGGCGCTTGTGACAGTCTGCTGCAAAGTGATGCTGTCTGGAAAGATGGCCACAACAACACTTAATTATTTCAATATCCATTAAAAAATTACTACTACCTGCAACCCAAACCATTCTTATAGCTTTAGAGGTGTATAATAGTCCTGTTACACTTGTGGGAGTGGGATGACTAGTAGTTGGGTTGGTACTATAATTGGCAGCATGGCAGAGGCAATGTGTGGTGCAAGCTGTTGTGGCATTCTAACAAGAGCCGTGGCACTTATTTGTTTTACAAGTTAAGCAACTGGAAACCACTGTCCAAGGAGACCCCGATGCTGAAACTTCCCCCCAGCGTCTAGTACAAATTTTACAAAATGGAAGGTCAGAAAGACAACAATATAGCTGCAGCTAGGTGGTGAGGACGACTTTTGTTCTGCAACCTCAGCACTTAAACTAGAAAATAAATGGTCAAGCAGAAGGCTACCCACTGTGAGAAGGGGGCAGAATTAAAAGAGGGCAAACTGGTTGAAGTGCAAGAGTCTGGAGGAGGGTACATCGAGTCCTGTGAGGCCAACACCAACCAATATCGCTTCTACTTCGACCTCGTTCTGGCAAGTTCAGGCTCAGAAATCAATCTCTGCCCATAATTTTAAGTCTTTTTTTTTTAGTGGGGACCACGGTGTTTGCCTCCGCATTTAATATGTTAAATGGTTGTGCCACATTACGTTTAGCTACCATAACCCAAATAAGTGATACTTAATTTACAGATCTAAGAAGGATGAAGAGCGACTCTCCCTTGTAGAGTGTATGCAGAATTGACAAACGTTCAATATTTGTTTTTGGGTGGGGGGGAGCAGGGTGTTAAATACAACATTGAGTTGGGGAAGTGGTCTTTGTGTGATCCAGAGGCAGTCCATAGGGGGAGATCTGGTTCGTGCCAGATGTTTAGGAGACACCGCTTTGCTAACAGCTCCAACACACTCCTTCAGGCATTCTAGATCGGTTTGTGCTGTGTGTTTAAAAAAAAAAAAATGCTTTAGCAGCAGTGATGCACCAAGCAGCGAAAAAGAAACCTGCAAATCACTGAAGCCATGAAACTAAATTTGTCTTCCAAATTCCGTGTTTTGGAACAGATGTGGCTTCTCCCCTTCCATGATGCTCGCAGTATATTCTGAGGTTGAAGTAGACCACGAGCCTAGGGCGTGGCAAGCCAAAACAATTTCTTCCTTGCCTCACTAAGTCTGTTTCAAGTTGTAGGGTCAACACATATTTGAAGAGAACATGTGCCCCTTGTGCAACGTTTACAGTGAGATTCTGTTTAAAAGGAATGGGCCATCCATGGGATTGGTGACTACCTTGTGTGGTCGTGGCAGATGGTGAAAGAAACAACGTATTTTCTTTAAGCCACTGTGCCAACCCTTGTGGAGGCTTCTAATATGCCTAGGTGTTCAATAGGACTGTACTGTGGTCAATGCTTAATTTGTACATATGCACATGCATTTTTCTAAGGAGCCTGCTGCCAGCGCTGCTCAATGGCGTGTTGCTGAAGACCACTGCTATTTTAGTCTTGTTGGAGAGGTGTGGTGCTGCGGCCAGGGCGACTGACGCTGGAATCTGGGGATCACATATTTAAAGCGGTAGCTCCAGTTAGTATGTGTCACAGCTTCTGTGGGGCTCGGGTCCTCTAAGGGGGTTTGGGGAGCAGGAGTGGTCTGAAAGTGAATGTACTGGCAGCCCTCGCAGTGCAACGCCTGTGTAACAACCGTTCGAGGCAGTGTGCACGTCACAGATGTGCTAGAAATGACAGCAAACCTCTCGACACACGACTCTGCCTCTTTTGGATGTTATCACAGGAGGGTGGTACTCGTTGGTGCGCACTTTATTCAGGTGCCCTAACCCCCGAGCATGTTGCTGTGTGTGTCCGGGCAGAGAGCGCCCCATCCCTGATTTATGCATGCCGAATAGTCACTGTGCCCCTGTGTGATTGCCTGTGCTGTTGAGTGCGAGCTTGTTGCTGTGTGTGTCCGGGCAGAGAGAGCCCCATCCCTGGTTTGCCCGAGCCCATGTTGGTGGACATCAAGGCTGCAGGCGCACGGCCCTGTTTCGCCTCGCACTAAGGAGCCGGTTGCCAGTCCTCATCAAAGTGACCTGGGGGGGTTGCAGGTGGTTTTGTTTTGTAAGCAGGAGTGTTTTCTTCCAAAGAGGAACCTGCTGATTATTTTCTGGGCTATGTCCGAGGGCCCTGGTAATGAGTGTGCGCCTCAGCAAAGTTTCCCCTGCAGCTGCCGCTTTAGAAAAGTGCTGATGTTGCGATCCTTTGAAGGTGTATAGCCTGTGGGTGTATTTGGACTAATCTCCCAGTCCAGCTAAGTGTCCCTCTGCATGTTGCGCCTTTTTGCCCATTCATCTCCTTCCTCGCGCCGCATCCCACCTGCTGACAGGGCGCTGATGGCCTACCTAATGCTCGAGTGACCTAGTTTCTAGTTTAGCATTGTCAAAAAATTATGGATTGCTTAAACAGTTCGCGCACAGGAAGAAAAAGACTGCAAATCCAAGAATGCTTTGAGATTTAAACGTGTGCCCATGTTTCTCGTTTAAATCTTTCTCTTGGCAGTGGTTTACCTGGAAGCTCTGATGACATGCACTTGAATTCAATAAAGTGAGGGTGTATGTGGCGCTCGAGCAGCAGGGAGAAGACAGTCCGCAAGACAAGGGCATTAGTGATGAGCATTACAGAACAAGTGAGTTTTGAGAAGGGACCTGAAACGTGCGTAGGGAGAGGCATTTGCGAGAGATTAAGCTAATGGCAATGTAAATGACAATGCCATTTATTTCTGTTTTCAAAACCAACACATAAATACAAAATTTGTCATTTACAATGCCAATAGCTCTAACTTTTCCAAAGGCGAAACCATTGCATTGTAAATGCTTGTTCTCCACCTGTGATTGGTCGTCTCCGATGACACTTTCCGCGTCGTCCTGCAGGGGAGAGGGCGTGAGGTGTGTTAATCCCGTCGTGACTGGATCCTGTCTCTTATTTATGCACGGGCGAAGCACCCGGGTAGGTGGCGTTAGGCCCCCATCTGGACTCTCCCTGACACCATGGTACACATCTGAATGCAGGAAATCTAAGTCAGCCTTACTGGAGTTGATAAAGCAGAGAGTACAGACTCGGTGAGGAGCACCATGGATGTACACCTGAAATCACTGGCTACTGCCAAGCGGAATTAGGAAGAAAATAGCTGGTTGGATCTTCTGGAGGCAGCAAAAACAAATAACCAGGCAGGGTATTTATTGGCAATAATCATTGAATGTACTCCACTCTGACCCAAGATTAGGAAGGTTAACAAGTGAATTCCTTTATATTAAGCCAAGTCCGAATCGCGAGGATTTCCTTGACCATATACAACCGTTCCTAGCAAGAAGTCTGTATCTAAAGTTAAGATATAACACATTACAGATCAAGAGCTATTCTGTAAAATGGGGGGGGGGGGGATCTTGCCTGTTCTCTATGCACTAAATGCACTTTAGGGCCTACAAACAACATCGAAAACATTGCACGTTTTGTTTTTTGACCGGCGTATGATAGGGCAGAGAGCAAATGGATTCGACCACTATGTAATTTGTTGGGATTCACAAAACATCAAGAGGCGCTGAAGGTACTGACAACAAGTATCCAACCACATGTCATATTTGCGCCATCAAGATATTTGTTTATAGTGGCTCTAATAAGGAAGAGAATGGGGCTAAAGTTGTGATACTAATGACCAAGATATCTGCAACCGTGAAACTTACCTTGGACTGTATGAATAATTCGACATTACTCCATGTATATTTTAAAAAGGTTTTATTGAATGAAATTGTTTTACTGCAATTGCCAATTTTATTGAAATTATGTACATTTGTCTGAAACACTTTAGATTATTTTATGGACAACGTTTTACAATTAAATCTTGTATGGCCTTTGGCCGAAATAAAGAATTTATAAGTTAAGATTGTGGCTGTTCCCCTTTGCATTGCATGTCTAGGGCCACTACTTTTGAATCCCTAACTCATCTAAAATATATCTTTTTACCAGGGACTGCAGACATTCACCTAATGCCAAAGCATTTGGCATTGTATCTTTGTCTCCCACGGTGAAATCACCCTCTTTTCTTTTGAATGTATGTTGGTTTTAACTATCCGTTTAAAGGCTTCTCAAATGTCCTATTATGTTTTATGAAGATAAAGCACAGATTGATACTGATTTTAATGAATGTTTCTAATAATACTGTATTTCCGCTTCATGGAGTAAGCCATGATTTCTTGGCCCTGCTAACCAATCTCTCGCACACTTACTTGATCGCACAAGCTAACACTCCATGTAAGAAGATTGCTGTTAATGTAGTGTACCAAAATTAGGTACACTTTGTAGAATGTCCAGACAAGCCTTATTGGCTTACAGGACTTCAACTAATAATCCCAAATGCTCTGTTTTGTGGTAGTGTGGTCGAGCAGTTTAGGCTCCGAGGGTAGTGGTAAGCATTTGTTGTACACAGAGTGGTAAGCATTTGTTGTATACTCAAAGTCAATAAATGAGACACACACTCGAGAAGAAACTCGAGACCAATTTAGAAAAAAAACACATATTTTTATAGAATTGTTGACACCAAGAACTTCGTAATCGGGTGAGTACTTTGGACACTATCAAATTTTACAGTAGAAAATTACAGCTGTGGGATTTGAGGCATATGAGCCTCAAGCGCGGTAATGTTATCCTATGGGAAAACATTCACTGCATAGGGTCACTTGCTAACAACTTACTGGACTGTTCTTCTGAACTTATGATGAGTAGGGACCAAGGTCCAAGAGTTCAGTTTTACCTGCCGTGGGGTGTCTGTGTGTAGAGGTGCTTTCAGCAGCGGTAGCCTCAGACGCTACACACTGTAGTCAATTGGAAGAGTACCTGTAGGAAAGAGGCTGAAAGGAGGGACTGGGGGACCAATAAGGCAGAACACAAAGGGGGGTTGTTCCACTCTTGGGGGTCTCCGGGCCACAGAGCACCGATCTGTTTCAATGGACTCTGGCTGGTGAGCTCATGTGCATATGTGTTTTGTCTGCCGAGGCGTCGCGTTTCAGGCTCCCACAATTCTTGGTGCCCCTGCAGGAGAAGGAGAAGAAGCACAGCAAGACGACTTCTAACATGAAGCTGGCCTCTGGTGAAATCCCTCGATGTGCAGGTCGGTTTTGACGGTGGTGATGTTCGGACTGAACACAAACAAGCCTTGGTGTTTGCAACAGGCTCCAGTACCCTGGGTATTGGTGTGGGACGGCCCCTGAGGGTCCTGGCTTCTCCAAACTTAGTGGGGAGACTGATCTGACCTCCAGGGTGACTGGTGCGTCGGTAGACACGGTGGTCAGCAGAATATGGCCTGGGCGTTGCGATCAGAGCCTGCAGGCAAGTGGATCCTCCACTTCAAGGGAGATGCTTGCTGGTTGATGAAGTGATGGTAGCCTATCGAGGCTTCTGGAAGATGCACAGCTGCAGGACGAGTGAGGTGTGGGCGATGGTCGGGACAGGAGCAGGCAGGGTTTAGGGCCAAAGTTCACAGCTAGTCCTCTGTTCTCACTTTTCTCTGCTCTTCTTTGTCCTTCTTTTGGAGTCAGTCGAATCTGAGCTCCTGGAGTCATGGGGCCACCTAAATACTGAATTTAGGGGTGTTAAGGAGAGTGAAGGATAGTAGCCAATAGGCTTCTTACCCTTGGGGTCACTACACCCCCTACGTGACACCTTCCTGTAGGAAACCGGCATAACCTTGTCCCAGAGTTCCTAATTCCATTAAATACAAGATGGTGGAATCCTTCTCTCGCTCATCAGGTAGCCCACCTTAGGGGTGTGGCCAGCCTGGTGGTGCAACACGCATAGCTAATTTCCTGTCTCTCCTGCTGCTAAATGGACTTCAAGGCAGGAGAGGCATCTCCCAGGTCTGGGGGAAACCAGGGTCGCATATCAAAGGTGGCAGGGGCTCTGAAGCCCTTGATATGCTTAACCACTAGCCATCCTGCTCGAGGAGGTGTGAACACCTTCCTTCAGAGCAGGCATTGTTTCTGGCCTTAGACAGTGTAGGTTCTCACCTGCAGGGAGTCAGAAACATGTCTGCAGTGGCAGTCTGAACAATACCAGTTAGCCAGCAGAGGCTAGTAGGTTTTCAGGGGGCATCTCTAAGTTACCCTCTGGGTGTAAGTTTTAAAAAATACACAACTGGCATCAGTATGAATTTATCAAGACAAGGTGTTTGATACCAAACACCATAGGTTTCAGTAAAGCCATCATGTAGCTGGAGAACTTGTAAACTCTCCTGTCACGCCTCAAACTCCGGATGGGATTGGATGGCACCGTTCTTGAATGGTTTAGGTCCTTCCTCCAGAATCGCTCACAGAGAATCCTAATCAATGGTAACTTATCCGCTCCCTCTCCGATCATGGTTGGAGTCCCCCAAGGATCAACCTTGTCCCCTACCCGATCTTTACCTTGAAGCGCTCACAGAGGTGCTACGCACCGCCAACATCGCCTATCACATGTATGCTGACGACACACAGATCTACATTAAAATCTCTTCCCCCGAGGACATTCACTCCCTGAATGAGGCTTTGAAGCTGACAGTGCATTGGCTCACCTCTAACCAGCTCAAACTTAATGCAAAAAAACAGAATTTCTCCTGATCTCCCCACCCAAAACCAATTCAGGCATTCAGGAATGGATCAAGGCTATCACAGCGTTAAATTGCCCTCCTACCATTGTGGACTCTGCTAAATCCCTGGGAATAACCCTAGACTGAAACTTGAATATGAGTGGCCATATCAACTCGATGGCCAAAACTGCCAGATTTCACCTGAGCTACCTAAGACACCTGAAACCTTTCCTTGTCACTCCTGACCTAAAAATGGCAATCCAGGCACTAGTCATTTCCAGACTAGAATAAAGGTGCTCTACCCTCGCAGGTCTACCCAAGAACTCTTTGGCCCCATTGAAAACCTGCCTCAATGCCGCCGCCAGACTCCTAACAGGTTCAAAGAAATTTGACCATATCTCTCCCCACCTCAAAGCTCTAAACTGGTTTCCTCTCGAGGCCAGAATCCAACTTAAGCTGGCTTGCATCACTCACAAGGCTCTATACTCCAAGTCCCCAGCTTTTCTCGTCCAGATACTCGTGATATCCGGAGGAGCCAGAAACTCATGATCCACCAGAGACCTTTTGCTCCAACCAGCACGCTTGCGGGGGAAAAATGTACAATCGGGCCTTCTCTGGGGCTGCCCCAAGAATATGGAACTAACTCCCGCCCACCATCAGAAGACTTCCATCTTTGGCACTTTTATAAAAGAAGCCACAACTCTCCTTATGGGCAAATTCCTCTCCTAGCGCTTGCATTTCAATCACCTCAGCGATTTTGTTTCTCCTTCTATTACGGCATTACCCATGGTTCTTCCAGGTGATACCTACCCGGCACTTCTGGGCATCCCACCCGGGTATTGAGACAGCTGTTCTCTCATATAATGTCTCACTTAACTTGGAGCACAGGGGGAAGAAAATGAAGGAGGTGACTGCCCCCCACTCAAAGGCACTATATAAACAAGTGACTCCTCCTTCAAGACACAACTTTCATTGTAAACGTGACATTTTGGAAAAGTAAACTTGCTTTCATTCCCGGTTTATATGAATTTGATTTATTCATATACGTCACTGTGTCCAATTCATAAATAAGAAACCACACGTCAACTGCCACCAGCACACCCCACTTTTCATACAGTGAAAAAATGTGAGGAGGAAGAGAGAGCACCTCACGGAAGAACCGCCACAAGGGGTTACTGGCTGCTGATTACCAGTTTACCCACTTATCATCATTGGTAACTGTCTCTAACTCGTGAAAGGAAGAGGAAAGAAAAGAAAGCGAAATCAACAAAATAATTTCACCACTCAGAAGACACAAAGAATAGTAACTCCCATTCGTACACAAATTAACACAAACACCCCTTGTGAAAAATCAAAAGTGTAGTTTTCGCTGCTAAAATTGAGAAGCTTGCTGGCCACTCTGACTTTTATTCTGGGCTGCAAACCTTTCAAACTAAAATAGGTTACTGTTGTACAAAACCTAGTATTATTTTGCCGACATGTTTCATTGCTGTCTTGTATCGCAACTTCATCAGGGCTTAGGGGTTCATCCTTTCACTCATTCCATGGTGTTTTTCAGTTTAACACCTGCAGTGGTAAACAATGACGTGTGGATAACATTAAAATATGCTGCACAAACCAACCACTATATTGGTAAAAACCAGTAGTGACACTTGATTCATTTAAAACAGTTACCTCGAGGTGGCGTAGTTATAACATGTCAGGCTCCGCCTCTATCTCTTCGGAGCTGTGTTGCAAGACCTCTACCTCCTCTTGAAGAACCACCTCTACGTCTGAAATATACACAGACCATAAAAGCAATTCCCCCCAAGGAAGGAAAGGAAGGGAGCAGCGGGGAGGGAGAGCTGAAACGATAAAGGAACAAACCATTAGAGGAGAAGCCCCCCTCTTCACCCACTGTTTTGCACTCTCCTGTCTAGGAATGTATGGTATTTACTTATCCTTCTTTCCTACCTGGAGAGGGGAAAGGTTAGGGATTATATGCGAGGAGATGAGACTTGAGGGAATACCAGGGCTACTGTTTTGCTGTAGGAAAGACAAACTGGAACCAGTATGAACCCCTGCACGTGAATACCAACAACAATGCTCATTCACACCTAGTAAGTATGTGGTTTCAAAACGGCTCACCTATCAGCACAGAACCCTTGCTTAAAGTATCCCTCTCTCGGATTCTCCTGCATAGAAAATAAAGCAAACCAGGGTTGTGGAAACAAACAGGAAAAAACAGCAGTCAATGTTAATTACTCCTTAACGATTTCTGCTTTGCACTTCATCACCATTTCTCAATGTCAATATGCAATAGTTGAAACAGTCTGTGGCTCCGCATAAACGTAAGTTGACAATGCTTCTTGCAACTTACTTCATAGTTCAACAGAGCCGAATGTTCGTGAACCCAAAAAGTCCTTTCTCTCTCTTGAGAGATAAATGTTACAGAACAGTTCACACGCTGTCTGCACGTCAATACAAAGCAAGACCAAAGATAGTCGCAGCACTTTCCAACACGCTGCTTGCGTGTCCTTTCCAACACGCCATTTGCGAGAACAGAACAACACGCTGCCTGCGTGTTCAATACCAAGCATGAGACTCCCTCAATCACAATGAGGAACGTGAACCTCCCAGAACGGCTTACCGCTACCCATACGCCTGAAACGAAGACTCCGTGTTCAGCTGAATAATCGGCACCGCCGCTGATCTCCGATGCCTTTTTGTTTCCGGGTGCGCGCCTGACTCTGCGTCACCTGTGCGCCGCGCAACACGGCTTGCCGGGAAGTGTGGTTCTTTCCATGCCGTCTCGGGACTCCGTGTAGTTCTGGTTTCTGCACCTACGGAGACGGTGACAGAGGAAGAAGGGGTGTGGGGGTTCGAGATCTGACATAACATACCCACACACCTCATGTCAGGGTATTCGTGTCAGCTGATCACGTTTCCCTGCGAAACCCATTGTGCTGCTGGGATTCTATTTGGGTAAGTAAAAGAAAAAACAAGGAATTGCTCGTGTCAATAAAGAAAAAGAACAAGTGAATAAATGTCCTATATCTATATAACACGCTTTTCTAATGTATGTGTGCATTCATATAGAATAGTTTGACCTGCTATTCTGTCCCAGAGTCTTAATCGAATTCTCCGTATCTAAAGCCGTGTAGTGCTCTGCAGTCATGTGTGTATATATATGTTCATACGGGACAGTTTACAAGGATTCACTGTCCCACAATCATAATACACTGCTGTAGGTCATGTATTTATTTTAGGCATATTTAAATTAGTCAAGGAAAAAAGCTCCCCTCACTGGATCGCAATCGTAACTCCGGTTGACTCTGGTAGCCTCCTAACTCCACAAACATAGCTCCATCCGCTTGTCCCCACAAGGGTGTACCGAGTCAAAAGCAGGCATGAAACCGCCCCTCTGATCCCCCTTATCGCTGCCGCGTCCCACTGGCGTTTAGGAGCTCCAGCTCCGAACGCTCGCTACTGCAAGGATTTAAACCGTGCTTCTCGTCACTCCCTCCCATCACGCCCCATACTACGCAACGTGCGGAGGAGGGGTGGACTCGGGCGTAATGGCGTCGGCCATCTTAAAGTGTATTTAGGTTCATGGCATTCATCTCGTATTTGGTGTAAAACAATGGTCTGCTCGGTCTTGAATAATTTCAAACCGAATATACTTCACTTGCTAAATGTCACTCATAATTTATAAGACCACTATAAAAAGTAGTAAAGTTACGAGATCGCCAACGCTGCATATAAAGCCCACAGGGCAACAAGTATTTAGAATGAGTATATGTGGCTGATTTAAAACCGTGCTGTGTCAATGCCATCCCTAGAGACATCTCATATTAAACTGGGTAGTGATAGCAGATTACGAACCGCACTATATTAATGCCATATGTCTCAAATACTAAAGCCAGCAGCCAACATATGGAGACACGGTTTCTCAAAAAATCTTAGACAACCATGACTTAAACCAGATCTTATATAGTGGTATATAACAATGGACAAGGAGGAAAAAACTATATCTTAAGGAGAGACTCACCATGATCCGCTGTTATATTCAATGACATACAGATAGAAGCTGTTGATCACATAACTTGTGGTGTTTACAAATATGGACCTCCCAAAAGATCAGTGTCTACTGACCTTGTTCCATTCAATCAGGTCGTTTAGCCCCTCCTTGTCTGCCTTCTCAGAATAGATCAATTTGGCCTCCTTTCTAGCCAATATGCTTTCAATATTGTGTGACTCGCCCATCACCCTTTCCAAAACCACCCATCTAAGGTCCCTGGGTTCATGTCTCTTCTCATTGAAATGTTGTACAAGGCGTGTGGAGAGTTTTTTTGCTTTGATTGTACTTAGGTGTTCTTGAATGCGTACTTTCACCTTGCGTGATGTCAGCCCAATGTAGTGCAGACCACAACTGCAAGTGAGTCTGTAGATCACGTGTGAGGTATTACAATTACTAAATCGCCGGAGGTGCCAGGTTCTCCCATCAGTTAAAATGACCTCTTTGGTGGCCTGGGTAAGGGTACAAATAGAGCAATTGGCACAAGGATAATGGCCAACCGGGAATGAACTCGCCACTGAAACAGTGGGGTTACGAGTATGGACCAGTTTGTCCTTGAGATTAGGAGCTCTCTTGAAGGCAAACCGTGGAGGCGGCATTTTATCCTCACATTTTTTCACTGTATGAAAAGTGGGGTGTGCTGGTGGCAGTTGACGTGTGGTTTCTTATTTATGAATGGTTATTTATGAATTTGACACAGTGACGTATATGAATAAATCAAATTCATATAAACCGGGAATGAAAGCAAGTTTACTTTTCCAAAATGTCACGTTTACAATGAAAGTTGTCTTGAAGGAGAACTCTCATATAATGTATCTACTATTATTATTACCTGTTTTTATCCCAACTGTATCCGGAATATGTTACTGCTTATTACTTCTTTCCTTGTATAATGCATCCACCTGTTCCTATCCCAATTGTATACACCAGTCCTAAGACTGTTTTTACCATCTGTCAATCCTGTAAAGCGCTCTGATACCCTCACAGGTCTCGTTCGCGCTTTATAAAACTCTAAAATAAATAAATAATGACCAGTGGCCCAGTAAATATATACTTAAAATGGCTTCCCTATTCACTTGTACTATCTAGTAATTAAACTAGATAGAACAGGGGCATATCTGCTCGTGCAGATATGTCCTCACATGTAATATAATGCACCCTGCCACAGGGCTATAAGGCCAGCTGCAGGGGTGACTTACATATACTGTATGCAGTGTCTGTGGGCATGGCACACTGGGTGTGTGCTACGTTGTGCTTTCACTTTTGTTAGCACCATTTCACGCAGCCTGCAATGGCAATCTGCACAAGTTTGGTGGTGGGTCCCTTAGGGTGACACAATATATGCTGCAGTCCTTAGGGACCCTCTTTAGTACCCAGGCCCTAGGTACCAGGGGTACCTGAACTAGAGACTTAAAGGTGCTAAAGGAATTGCCAATTGGGGTACAGTTGAACAGTTACCTTGTTTTAGGGAAATGGCACTGGGGACCTGGGTAGCAGGAACCCAGGGCACTTCAGTCAGAATTGCAGAAGATACCAGGCAAAAAGTGGGGGTGACCACGTGAAAAAGCAGCACTTTCCTACACTCCATCAAAACAGATTCCTGTGGTGCAAACATACAAAGAAAATGCTACATCACCATCCTAAATTCTTGCCTTAGTTGTGAATAGTTTCTTCGTATGAAACAAGTGTTTTTTTCCCTTGCCGCTAAAACTGACAAAAAAGGCACTATATTCCCTAGATACAAAAGCACATTATGGGAGATAAGCAGAAAGACTACTCAGGACTCGAAGCATTTGTCAAACATTCTTGTTTTCGTCCAGAGACTAAACAGAAAATTCATAGATGAGCTAAGCAATTCTTAAGAATATATTTGGGACTGCTTAAACATACCTCCCAGAAGATTAAATTATTGCTTAATAGTTGATGTGGACATGTTGTGATACTGTAAGAAGTAGGAATAGATCAGCTGCTAGACAGAACGAACGTTAAGAGACTCAGGAGAGAAACAGTTAACACAGCCAAGTGGCTCACTGCTCTAAAAACTCGATACATGATCTATTCTTAATTCTTTTGTTTCACTATTTTCAGGAATTCGGTCTTGCAAGATTCAAGAGCAACGTTCACAAGGCTATGAAAGGATATGAATACATTTTGGCAAAAATGCAAGGTATGTTAAAAGTTAGCTTCTATTTACAGCTTTATGGAGTGGACAGAGGGTCAATGCTTACCACTGGTGGAGGGTTGTTAAATGCATCTTTTAATGACTTAGTACTCTGGTTCTTTGAGCAAGATGGTGGTTAAAATAGCCATTTACAGGGCTTTTGTTATTTCTTGGATTGCTGTTCCACCCTTTCTGTGGTTACTTCATTGGTGCACATGTAGTTCTATAGTGAATTACATTCTTTATTTGCATATTAAGTGCCGATTTAGTGTTTACCCAAACTATCTTGGGGCTAAAGATAAATCCTCAAAAAGACACAGAAAGGAAATAGAAACTGAAAAGGAACCATTGCCACATTGCAAGGAAACAACCAAGTTTTTCTGCAATTTCCGTAAGCTTAAGTTCTATTCCACATGAAGGTGTTGGGTAGTACATTCCAAAGGGAAACGGCGTCATACCGCCTACAATTTCGCACTAAAATTTAGGGATGAATGATAGATTTTTCTTTAGTGGCCTCTGCTGACATTTTGAGTGGTATCAGCTAAATCACAAATATCAGGGCAAAAGTTGAAGGGTACCAGAGAGTTTGGTTTGAAGAGAATCCACTATTTAACATAATATATGCATTACCAAACTGTAAATCAATATGCACAATTTTTTTATATATAAGAATATCACTCACAAATGGTTATTCATTACAAGATGTAAAAATGTTAATTTAAAAAAATCTTTGAATAAAAATAGGCTTCCTTTTATTGTTCTAATTCCACATTTTTCAGGTAAATGTTACATAACATAAGATTGGGGGGAAAAATAGTGCATAGCTAATATTTCTAGATTTTGATCACATGGATAGCAAGCTTTTCAAATTTCTTGTTTCGATAAAAATATTCATAAATTGGGCCCATACTCTTCGGGGATGATGCACAGAATGAAACCTTTCACATAGCATCATAGTCCTTGGTTTACATATTAGAATGCCTTAACATTCACAAATAAGTTCACATAGAACTCACTCACATTGGGTTTTAACTAACAAGAAATTAGTCTTTTAATGTGAACCCGCCAAAACAGATTTTACAGTTATGTTTGTGGTCTAATAGTTGGCTAACATTAAATCCGGTTTCTTCCAAATAATTCACAATGAAATAGTGACTTCCAATTTACAATACATCTTTACTTCCTTAATTTGTTGTCCTGTTATAGATCTACTATGTTTAAACTATTTACTATTCAAAACCATTCTCTTTAATTTTGGAATATTGACACCTAAATAGTTGTGTTCAATAGTCTTCCAAAATATTCAACAGTTTCTGAAACTGTACTTTAGTCCGATAGAATAGACCCTGCCATTGGCATATGCTCTAATTGTTGTGGAAAGACGTGCCAGGGCTTCGGTCCGGTTCTGAAATCTAAAACCTTTTTAGTTGATCATGAGGAAGTGAACGCACAATTCTGTTTTAGCCATTATGTTTACTTATTTTGGAAGAGGTACCCCTGCTGCCTCCCCTTTACCCACATGTCAAGGAGCTATATGGCAGATAGTTCCTTTGAAATTTAAACAACATTGCCAGAAACCCTCCCAACCGTAGGTCTCCAGTAAACTAAACTCCCAACAGGGGAGACGTATGTAAGCTTCCAAATGCATTGCGACTGCCTAAATTTGCATTATGTTTCACAAAAATCAAATCTTTGAGAGAAAAAATACAGGCAATACCCACTAAATCGACAAACCAACCCAAAGTGCTGTATCAATTTATCTATTTTAACATCCTTCCCACTAGCAAATCTATTCCTTAGATCTCTACAAGCAGATGAAGAGAGTTCATAGAAGGCACGAGCAGGAAGTTCTTATAATCAGAAACCGACTTCATTCCACGACCTATATCACCAAATCGCTAACTTTGAAAATACTGAATACTAGGGAAATGTTTGTGTCCGTACGCCATAAAATGTTATCAAAATTAACATACCTATGTTTGCTCACACTTGTTGCAAAATTGAGTGCATCACCTGAAAAGGGGATCTTCCCAAGTACCTTGAAATGTGAACAAACGTTCCCACTACTAAAACAAACAAAAAAAAAAGTCTCCACAACAAGGTGATGTTCATCTACAATCATGTCCTCAATCTCTCATGGTTGGATGAGAGTGAAAAAATGTCTCTCCTTACAAGAAACCAACTACATCAGTACTGAAAACTTGCTCATCTCTCATCAGTAGGGCCTCAAATTATGAAACCGCATAAAAACTGCATCTCTTACAATCATTCATGTTTTTTGCTCCTGGATAGTGGTGACTTTTGTCTCCAAGTTCCACATTTCATAGTCGTGTTTGAGACTTGATTTTGAGGACATTCTCTCCCTGTTAGAAAAAGGGTTTGGAACCCAGTGCCTAGTTTTCAGCTGGGCCTGCTTTTTCTTATTCGACCAATCTCAAATTGTAAAAATTGATGATAAAACCCCTGACGCTGCCACATTCTACGACTTTCCACATATTGCACTAGAACACAGCTTTTATTGTGCTGGGGAGGAGCTGGCTAAAGCTGTCATTCAGCTGGCTTCTAGGGCAAAAGGTATAATTTGTGTGATTGAAAAGATGCCTGTTCTCCTTCAGACCATAAATCTGCTCCTTGGGCTACTGCAAAGGACAAATTGGTTGGCACATACTCCAGTTCCGAGTCCTGTGGAAACTTAAGCCTCCGCAAGCATTTTCTTTTAAACTACCTTGTTCTCTTTAAATATTGTTCAGTTTCCGGAGTGAAACCTAGTTAATAAAATTAACCATTCCATTTATAGTCATTGAAAACACTGAATTCAAGTACAGTTTTGAGATTTTTGCTTACTTTTCCTCCACTCTTTTAAAAGGCTTTTTTTCTGCCTTTTTCAAACCAGGTTTTTTAACAGCCAGTGGCTTGGTACTCTTATCATAAAGATAATTGCTTACATAAAAATAGGGATATAAATACTCCTTTGCCAGGCAAAAGGCATTCTTGGTACTCTCCTTACTTTAGAATCATAAACCAGTAACAGTGCTCTTGGTGGAAAGTCGGTCATACATCTTTAAATAGGCCACAGGAGCATATTCAGTTCATACTCTTTATTCGATTTTACAAGTAAAATCATAAAAGCCAAGTCAATTAAAAAAAATTAAAATAATCATTGGCATACTCACACTCACTTTAAAACCCCTTGAGAGAAAACGTACAAGAGAATAACATGTTGTGGATGAATTTAAAACTGTAAATACAGTAAAGCCTGCCTAACTGGAGTAAAATTCATTGATTTTAAAATTGGTCGCAGAAACTTATATTGTAAATTGTTTTATTTTGGACAAATCATAACAATATGTAATGTCATTAATGGAAGGATTGTCACAATTGCAGAGGAGCATGTCTGAGTCCTTGAAACAACCATTATTGAAAGAAACTAATTGGAGGAATAAGTTTAACCTAAAATAAGTCAACAAGCAGCGTTGGTGTTGTCATATTCCAAGTCAAATAGGGTTCTACATTACTGACCGTTTTTGTCCATAAATGCTGCTTCAATCCATTTACCATCAGAATGGACTATACTGCTTGGATTAACAAACAGGTCAGGCTGCCTAAGAGACCTCATGTTATGCGAAATATAGGCCAGTCATTGAATCAAAGATGGCTTATCCAGTTTTAACCAAATCTGCAATATTAATCTGTTAAAACCACGTTCCTTTTTTATCCAAATTGAATGTCAGAGTTAAAAAAGGGCAGAGTCGGAGCTGGTCAACAATATAACTCAAACTCAGTTCTTCATGGACAATTTCATGGGGTACGCTTTGTGGAACCCCCAGGAGGCCCCTTAAAATGTATTTTCTGCCACTTGAATTGAGGCAACCCGACCGTAACCCCATATTCCACTACCATACTCACTGATGGGACGCACTTGGCCCTATAAATTTCCAAGACTAATTTGTGAGTGCCCCAAAGTCGGCGAGAAACCTCCCATTCCACATTAGAGCATCCTCCTCTCTTCTTGAATTCCACAAAAAGCAGAAGAGCTGGGTTTTCAATAAACCAAACACACAAAAGATGATAGGAGGATACTTGTTATGAGTCTAACCACTGGCGATAACTTGGGTAGCATTCCAGCCTATCATTCTTTTGCCCAACATGCCACCTCAGAACCCAGCCACATGCAAATCAGTCTTGACCCTACTCCAATAGGAACAATCCAGCCCAAACTGCCAGGCCAGGTTCTCCCTGAACTGGAAAAACAAGCTACCCAAGACCAGTATTGCACTGATTCCAAGTGGTTAGACAAATTGCAAGCATTCCTCCCTTCACCTTTGTGTGTTTTGATGTACTGCTCTATTTGGCAAGGGTATGCCCATCCAGATGTGGGTCCTGTGCTTACTGTGCCATTGGAACCAAGCTACACCCAAATGAAGAGACCCTGTCAGGGTGAAACTGATGTTATGTGTCCCCGAACCGCAAAGTGTATACCTTCTTTTCATTTATGTGCTTTTGTTTAATTCAAAAATGTTAACTTTTTTTTTGGGGTAGTATGAGTCATGCTGTGGAAGTGTGTAATCAGTATGATGCTAGACTCGCTTTTATATAACGCTCAGACTGCAAGAGTATAAGCAAGCTAAGACATACCCACTTACAAGAATCGAGGTGGAATGTTGCCTGCTTTACCTCAATGCAGGTCATGAAGATTCATGGATTCCAGTTGGAAAAGTACATTTGAGTCCAGATGACCAGTTTCACAATAGAAGCATTGCGATTAGACAGTAATTTTCATTTAATATTTCAGTGTCCGGCCTTTAGACTCTTATAACATAGCATCAAATTCAGATCATCCTTATTGCATCATTTGCATTCAAAACTCTTATATTCTCAATAGTGTGGTTTTTATCTACATGGAGTCCTAGATTGTCGGATTACTCCTTGGTGAATTTTCCATCAAGATCATGTCGGGAAGAATGATTCCTGGGATGCAAAAAACACTTGGTTGTGTCAGCAGGGTGACAGATTTTAGGCCACAATTTAATCTGATGCATTAGAAAGAGTTTAGTTTGTGTTGTATTGTTGTAAGGAAATGTGATGGTTTTTTTGGTTATTGAAGTCACTTTATTGCCCTGTTCATTGCAGGGGAATCTCCATCGAAAACCCTGGTGGAAACAGCAAAAGAAGCAACAGGGAAAGCCAGAGAAACCGCACTGGCAGCAAAAGAGAAAGCCAAGGACCTGGCTAGCAAGGCAGCCTCCAAAAAGAAGCAGCAGTTTGTGTGATGAAGGATTTGGGACCATAGCTGTGTTGGCAATATGAATTCTTAGAGCTGTCTGTCTCACTCCCCCCATGGGCGGGACAAGTGCAGGAGGCCCGGTGCCAGGGACTGCCGTGATGCTCTCAATGTGTGACAACTTCAATCAGAGCTTTTAACTACTGAATATTTCTTACAGTTTAATGCAAGTTTTAAAATCAAAAAGACAGTAATTCTGAGAGAATTAACCTCAAGAAGAGATAATTTTGTACGTTTTAATTTGATTAAAGATTTCCTTGCTATAAAACTTATCAGTTTATTGCTGCTCTTTTTTTAGGTGATGATTGATCACTTTTTAAGAACAGGAGTGAAATTTACCTTTAACAAACAGGCACAACTTCAATGGTTCCAAAGTCTAATCTCACCAGTTGCATAGTGGTGGACATATCCGGTGCATATGGTCTTGTTCATTGCCAGGAGCTGAGATTGGACCTCGTCCTAGCTTCAGTGCCCACAGTCTAAAAGGACATGTTCCGTGTATAATACAAGTCTCCGTCCTAGAAGAACGTCATCCTTTTGTGGAAGGAACTGCACAGTTTGAGAAAAGGATCATGTTATACAAGAGAACAGCGTAGTTTCAATTACTCTTCCCAATCACTGTAATTCCTCTAGCTCTTAACATTTAAGGAGGGCGGTCTCCTTCAGACAAAATAATACCAATATTAATACGTGGAAGAATCACATTCAGCGGAAGTGATGTTTCAAGGAGGCTTTAGCTCTTTAAAGGTTTAAAAATATTTTGGGAAGTAATCATGGATTAGGGAAAGCTGAAATGGAGCTATTATTGTTTTGTACATGGATAGGAAAGGGTCGCCGATGGCAAAAAGTGGCAACTCTAAAGATCACTTCATATTGCAGGAACTCCAGACCTATTTTCTTTAAAAAGTAAATGAATGTTTTTCTGCCCTCTTGTCCTCCCCATGCAGGAAAATAAATGTATGGGAAGATTGTGTGATGAAAACATCCCCCAATAGAGCTGTTTAGAGATTGCTTAACAATTGAATTGTTAAGCAGGAATGTTTGTTGAAAGCATGGATTGTAGAGCAACTCGCTGTATGGCCAGAACTCCACAATGATCTTCCCCCATTAATGCTGTTATCCAAAGAATCAAGTCTGTTTTACAATTCCTACTTCCTGTCTGGCATTCTGTCTAAGGCACAGATGTAAAAAGGATTGTGGGATACTGTAGTCCAACAATCTACATGTGTATAAGCCAATATCACCATCCCAAATGTCACAGTGTCTAGTTATTGCATTTAGTTCCATCTCATACTTTGAAACCAACCATGTGCCAGTGAATACCACAGGCAGGAGCAAATGATAATTCCCAATGCCCTACCACCACTACACACACACCACAATTAAGGTAATTTGTTGTAGCGTAACATTATGGGTGAAGTGGAAGACAAAAGAGACTGCCTCAAAGATGTCAAAGTCGCACCCAGGATGTTCTGATTCTATCACCATCTTACATTATCGCCTGATGGAATTTGCTAGTGTGTGATTCTACAATCTAGAATTAAACACAAAACTGAGTTATACTACAATACATTTCCAAATCTAAACTTTATTCTTAGTGTGCTTAACTATGTCAAATGGATATCATGTATAACAGTAAGTATGCTGTCCTCTCTATAACGAAACCTTCTTCTGAGGAATAATCTCTCTCTTAACTTGAATGTATATTTCCAGTCTATTATATATTCTGGTTGTTGTGCTAATTCTTTCAGTTATGCTGCACCTTCATAGCTGAAAGCCCAGTAATTACTCTTGCTTTAATCCTTCAGTCTTTTCCTCTAAAAAACAAAAAAGGTTAATTTGATAATGATCGTGTCTTACTGAATTGCTGTTTCATCATTGTTCAACCATGTCCTCCTTAACTTCGTACTCAACGCACACGGACTAGAAGAAACTACGAAAATGGGGAATACCCTGAATGTATACACAAAGACAAATGAGGAATGCTATTGAAAGGCTTCTGCTCTAAAAATACATGTTCTAAAGATGCACTCTAAGTAGACGCTGCTCCTTTCAGGGAAATGTTTGAAGTGTGCGGCGTGAACCTCGTGCATGCGCATTAAACATTTTGAAGCTGCACGTGCTGGAAACAAAACAACTAGACCGCAGCGAGAAGTGCTCCATACTTACATCCACTATTTTGAAAGTCTCTCTTGCTTGTAGCCAAGATTTTCAGTACGTTTTTAAACAAAAATCTTGAAGATCTCTAATATTTCAAGAAGGTTATTTTTTTTTCAGGAGATTTCATGCAATCAAAGCTAGTTCTGATTGCTTCGACTGTGTTCCTGACACATACCCGGTTGGTTTCAATCAATATATCCTTATCAATCACATAAAACGGATGCTGTAATATATAAGAAAGACAAAGGTACCAGGAAATCTTTGTTTACCATAATTCAAATTTAAAAGTCAAACAATCCGTAAGTAACATTGTTCAAGTTCCAAGAAAAGGGTTGGGGCACAGATAATTACTATAAGCTGGAATTTGCCATCATTTGTGAGGTGTGTCTCCCAATCCCCCACCCCCCTACCCCACCCCTCCAAGATTTGCATTAAATGTTGTTGGTGGCTGTAGAGCGCTGTGCACTTTACTCCTGCTAACCAGAAGTAAAGTTCCTGTGCTCACTCTTTAAACCTAATGAAATGAGTATACACCTGAACTTCATATTTAACGTAGCTGTAAGTCCTGAGTGTATGGTATTAAGGGTACAAGAGCCTGTAACGTTTTGTCCCGAGTGAACTGCAGGACCGATTGTGCCACCCACTACAGTGACAGTGCAAACATGACTGACTTCAAGTCTACCATTTGTAGCCTAGCTGTTGCAGTTGTAAACTGTAAATTAAACCAACAGAAATAAACCCCTTCTGACCGGTCTAAAGCATCCTTTTAAATATTCATGTCACACCTAGGGAGGCCTTATTGCCCATAAGGCGGTGTTGCATTAATAAATTTAATAATTCTAATTTCGGTTAGGAAACAGCTAGAAAAAAAACTATTTTTCATTTCAAAATATATTATTAGTTTTATAGAAAAGGCATACAATCAGACAGTATGGCGAAATTATCAAAGAGTATAAAGAACAGATTACACCTGAAGTGTTGTTGGTTTACATACATTAGCTAGAATGATACGGATGATCACTGAATATCAGAGCAATCCAGGTTCAGAATGACTTCAATCTAAACAGTGCCTTCGGTATATCTAGAAGAGTGTGTACACTGTAGGTCCAAGGATACGATCATTTGTCTGGACTGGATGTAATCGATAAATTCCATTCAAAGAAATACAACATTTGAATTGCCTGTATACCAAGAAATGCCAAACATTAACAGGGGTAGAGAAAGAAGGGCAAGAAAAGGGGACAGGGATATACCTGCTTCATAGACCCCGTTAAGAAGACTTAGGAAAAATACCCAGTTATGGTTTGGACTACAAGACCTTGTGAACTTAATTTTATGTTTTTATCCAGGGATTGTATAAACAACGAAAGAGTGTAGTTTCAAGTAAAAGGAGCGAGCATGAAGAATCTCACTAGATTCTTTAAAAAATCCCTCACTCACCAACCTAGTTGGTGACATGCTTCATCATCGGGCCCCACCGGGACAGACCTCTCAGAAATCGTGAGCATGAGTGCTTTTTTCTTGTACACAGTAGCACAAAGCTCACCGTTACAACTACGTGTGCACTTTTGAGAGCACAGGTGCATGAAGTCGCTGTAACAAACAAACTACTTAAGAAGGTTACTAACTGTATGTTTTGTCTTTCTTTATATGTTTGTTACTGTGAATTTTTTATTAGTTTTTATTTATTCAGAAGTGCAATCGTTTTCTCTAGAATAAGAGCAACCACTTATTTTTGTTTGCACTTTCTCACCATTTTTCACTTTCACGTCCTCAGGTTAGGGTGGGCCTTAGCGCGCCCTTACCGCCAAGGTTTAGTCTCCCTGGTCCTGATGAATGCCCGGTAATTTACACCACTTGGGCAGAAACATGTCGACCCCACCCCATTGGAACCAGCTGAACAATTAGTTCAGTTTTTGTTTCCCACACATTGCTTTTAGTGTGTCTGATTGGCCATTTAATAAACCTTTTTTTCGACACAATCCAGACATTTTTAAAACACTTAATCACACCATCACCTATCACCACAAAACCAGCTCTTCAGTAACTGGCGTTGCAGCACACTGGGGAGGCACTCGGCCTCTCCTGGTGAGGCCCAATGATGAAGCATGTCACCAACTAGGTTGGTGAGTGAGGGCTTTCTTAAAGAATCTAGTGAGCTTCTTCGTGCTCCCTCCCTTTACTTGAAACTACACTCTTTCGTTGTTTATACAAATTAGACTCGGGGACCAAGAGTGTTCCGTTTATATTATCACTCGCTCTCCTGTTGATACCATTTATCCAGGGATTGCCATACTGTGCTAGAGTTTAGTGGTGCAGATTGATTTTTGAGTTCCAACATGCATGCACTTCGGAGATATGAAACCCATGCCCACCATGTGTGATATGACAGATAACTGAAGGATTTCCATTCTGATAGGACAACTTTAACCTCAATGGTTAGGAGTAGGTTGATGTAGAAAGCTGCCTCTGTATATACTATACCAAAGTAAGGTATAGTGTGAAGAGTCCAGTGGATCCCCAAAGGCTTATAGGGGTAAAAGTAGATAATACCTTACTCTCTATTTGTGGTAGTGTGGGCGAGCTGTAGGGCTTTATCAAATGGTAGTGTTAAGCTAAGGCAAGAAATGATGTCGCATGCTCAAAGGCTGAACTCAGACCAATTGTTTGTATTAAAAATATTTATTTAGTTGTATTTTATTCTTAGAACCAAGCAGGGCTTGGCGCAGTTAAATATAATTGTACTTTTCAAGACAGATTGGTCAACAATCAAGCTGGATGAGAATGACTTTTGTAACAGGTTTGTAAAATATTGAAATACAGTTATAATTACTTTTGGATTACTTTTTAGAGTAATTTTTCTACTCTGTGTGATATGCCTAGATATCACATTGGGACATTTCCTAAATAAAAGGTAGGTAAAACACTTTTGTAATAAAACACAGTTTCTTATGTTTCCATACAAGCACCCTCAACACTTAAGAGGTTTTTCAGAGGAAAACTGTCAATGCAATCCTATGGACAAAAATGAGGGTATATGTTTGCAGGTAAGTAAACTGTATTGAGGGTTGAGTTGTTGGGGTTAGAACAAGTGTTCCCTCAGGGTCAATGATTTACTCGAAAAGCACACTCGATGACACTAAGGTGGCTGGGTGCAGAGGCCCAATGTTAGCTTATAGGGCTAGGGGGGCGTTGGTTGCTCTTGGGCAGGCCATAAGGTTAAGGGAGCAAAGCTCCTAGGGTTAAGCTCAGGGCAATCCAAGTTAGCACCCAAGGTGCAAACACAGCGGCTAGGTGCAGGGTGCCAACATCTTGGCTATGAGATTAGTAGGGGTAATCAAGAAGTTAGTCTCCCCAATCCAACATGGGTTCATCCCAGGATGTGGTACAATTGATCATATACGCCGTGTGATTATATTAATTGACGCTGCCAAAGTATCGGAGACCCTATGGCATTCATTTTGCTAGACGCAGAGAGAGCATTTGATAGGGTCTCCTGGCCTTATCTGTGGGCAGTTATGGAGAGAAAAAAGGTTTGGGTCCTGGGTTTATCACAGCAGTCAAAACTTTATACTGTAATCCAGTGGCCAGGATTTCAGTGATGGGTAAGTAAGGTCTTATATAGCGCACGAATGCCAAGGCATCTTGGCACTGTGGAAATCTGGACGGTGGCGAAGTCAGGTGGGGCAGGATCGCTGTAGTGGAGGGAAAAGCCAGGTTCTAACCTGACTCTTAACGCCCTAACCGCGGCGTAATGTCTGCCGCGGTGCGGGCGTTCCATTGAGTGTGCGGGCCGCGGTGGCCAACAGAGGTAGTGCTTGTGGCGTCCGTTGGCCGACAGAAGTAGCGAAGGTGTTAAACTGCGATCTTGACGGTAACAGCCTAATATTGAGTGGAAGTTCAATCCAAAGCTTAGATGCCAAGAAAGACAGACAGTGGCCTCCCCATCTGGTTTTCTTAACTCTGGGGACGTGAACCAGGGTTTGTTGGCCGAAGTTAACATCCTGCTAGGGGAATGCCATAAAGGGCTTTATGGGCCAAGCACAGTGCCTTAAACTGAATTTGCTTCTTGACTGGAAGCCAGTGCAGATCTCTGATTGCACCTGGGATAGAACTATATTTTGTGATTTTTAGCAGGGTGTGTGCCGCCGCATTCTGTAGGGACTGGAGTTTCAACAGCTAGCGTTTATCAACACCTAGATATAAGGCGTTACACTAGTCGAGGCGGGAAAGAATAAGAGCCACCACAACCGTTTTTCTCAAGCCCCCAGTAGAAAAGGCAGATTCTTCCAAAGTGTTTTTAGAAGAAAGTAGCAAGCTGATGTCAATTGATTGATCTGCCCTGAGAGATTGAGCTGGACGTCACATTAAAAGCCAAGGTTTCTCACTT
Source organism: Lissotriton helveticus (assembly GCF_964261635.1). Classification (NCBI taxonomy): domain Eukaryota; kingdom Metazoa; phylum Chordata; class Amphibia; order Caudata; family Salamandridae; genus Lissotriton; species Lissotriton helveticus. Next base: position 597,072,987 of record NC_136068.1, on the reverse strand, counting down.
TGGTAAAAGGGACAGGGCAGGCCCCAGCCGCTGCTGGCCACCATGCTTGGGACCAGATAGGAGCACCATTGCCAAATTCCACGACCTCTGTCTTGAACATGTTTAGTTTTAAGTAATTCATATTCATCCATTCCATAATGTGGCTGAGACAGCTGTGAAATCTGTCCGCCACCAAGTCTGCCTTTGATGCAATGGAGATAATAATTTGAGTGTTATCAGCATACGACACTAGCGAGAAGCCGTGGTCCTTAAGTAGTTTGGCCAACGGGTTTACGTAAATGTTAGAGAGCATTGGAGAGAGTGCTGATCCTTGCGGCACTCCCCCAGGAAGATAGAATGTGCCTGATTCTAAGGAGTTCCAACACACCCTTTGTTCTCTAGCTGAGAGGAAGGAGGTGAGAAAGGAAAGCCTAGTGTCTCCAATTCATACTGCCTCCAGCCGTCTCGTAAGTACAGTATGATTAACTGTATCGAACGCGGCTGATAGGTCAAGTAGGATCAAGATGACCCTGCCACCCTTGTCAACTTGCCATCTTATTTCTTCCGTGGCCAAGATTAGTGCTGATTCCATCGAGTGGCCCGAACGGAAGCCATGTTGTGTAAAGTTCAATAGATTGTTGGATTTTAGATAGTCCGTGAGCTCTACATTAATGGCCTTTTCCTGGACTTTCGCTGCCAGGGGCAGACAGGAGATTGGGCGCTAAGTTATGACCTCAAGAGGGTCAAGGGAGGGTTTCTTTAGGATGGGTCGGATACAAGCTTTCTTCCAGGAGGACGGGAAAACCCTGGTGTTAATAACATTGTTCAAAAGAGGGGCAAGTAGTGTGCTGACTATGTTGGAGACACCATGTATGATGTCAGGTAGACATGGGTCGGTTGGGAATCCAGTCTTGTTTGGAGTGGTTTGTCGGATGTGGTGGTCATTGAATGCGGTACGCAACAGGGTTGCCCCTGCTCGCCCTTGTTGTTTGCCCTCTATATAGACCAGCTGATTAGGAAATAAAGGGCAATACTTTAATCTTACCAATACATAGTCAGGGAGGGGAAACAAAAATGTTAGCTTATGCAGATGATTTAGCAATTGTTACCCCGGAACCTGAGGGTACTGTAAAAGAAATTGAGCTGGAGGCCTTGAAGGTTGGACATTTGTCAGGCTATTTACTTAATTAAAACAAAACACAATTTGTTGTCAATAGGAAGGTTCAATTGAATGATAGATGGGTGGTGTCACATGCAGTTTATCTTGGCGTGGACGTTACCGCAGATATAGAGGAAATTGTGGAGAATAATCTGAGCCCACTGATACAAAGAAATAAGCTTAACTTCGTGATAAAGGAAAATCTTAGGCTTACATTGATTGGGAGGGGCAACATTGTGTGAAAATGCTGTTTTTACCTAAAATTATGTATTTTTTAGGGTGATACCCCTGGAGGTAGAGGGACATTGGTTTAATGTGTTGGATCAGATGTTTTTGAGGTTCTTGTGGGCCTATTCAGGCCCCAGAAGAGCTCTGACGTTTTTGTCACTTCCCAAGGAATGTGGGTGTGGGCTGTGCCAAACATTAAATTGTATTATTGGGCCACTGCCCTTCAACAAATGATAGTCTTGTTGAAGGGGGGAGGGGACCAGGGGAGAGAGAGCTCTCCTTCGATCTATGAGTCATTATTAGGAGTCGAGGCTAGAGGTTGTCTTATGTGTCAATTGGAGTTTAGTTATTTTAAAAGAGTCAAATTTAAAACGTTGAGCTGTGTGTTTAGAATTTGGATGAGGGTCCAGAAGAAACAGGGGATAGGATGTTTGAATTTTTATACTCTGAACAATAATTCACTTCTGCTGGATATCTTTAGGGATGCACTGGAGAGAATTTGGGTTCTCTATTCTTAGCGACTTTATAGGCGATGCAGGCATTTAATCATTTGATGAGATAAAAAGCATGTTTGAGTTGGAGCATAGGCAATTTTTTTTAATACTTGCAGATAAGAGATTTCTTCAGCGAAAAAGGTGGGGGGCAGCATGTTTTCTAGGGTCAACATGATGGATTCTCTTATTAAGTAAGCCCTCAGCGGGTACACTTTATAGGTTGTTGAATTGTAGGATGGCGGATGACTTAGACAAACATATTAGAAGGTGGGAAGAGTCGCTGCAAGTGGAACCAGAGGAATGTGAAGACTCTTTACATTTGGCTCTATTTTAATATTGACCAATTTTCAGGTGCAGTATTTTAAAACATGGTTTAATCTTTACATCACCCCAGCAAAATGGGAAGGCGTTGCAGGAACACACTGCCCCCGATGTAGTTGTTATGGGGTGGATCTCATTCATATGTTTGCCACTTGTCCTAGTCTAGACGGCCTTAAAGGGGATATTCGCAGAATGTTAGAGACCAGGTTGGGGCTGCAGATATCAATTACTCCCCAATTAATCATGCAAGGGGTGTGCGAGAGCGAGACTCCAACGCATGTGCAGGCTTTTATGTTTATAGCTATGACAGTATTAAGGCGTTGGTTGGTTACACCTGATCCCTCCTTCATGTCATCAGTGGATGGCTCAACTTTTAGCCATATACCATATGGAATCAGCAGTCTATGCTCAGAAAGGTTGAACGGCTAAGAAATGAGGGCTGAAAATATGGGTGCCCTTCAGGGCTAGGACTAGAGTTATGGCAGGGGAAGCTATGAATGGGAGAAGGGGCAGTAGGGAGTAGTAGGTGGCCGGACGGGGTGGGCTCGCAGGGTTGGATAGAATGTATTGTGATAATTGACCGGGGAGGTAGCCCACGATGAATTTTGAGCTTTTTTTGTATGTTTTTTTTTCATGTATGCGTTATATGTATAAAGATTTATTGACTGGTTGCATTTGGCACCTGTAACAGTCTTAAGTAAGAATGTAGATGGATGATCTGGCTTTGCTTGGAATGGGTTCTGGAGGAGGGGAGGGCTGTTGGGGTTGTATTTATAAATTTTGCAATGAAGACTGGTTAAATGAAAAAACATCAAAGGGAACCCCAACCACTGGTAGTGGAATTAATGGGGCCTTCGCGTGTCCCCCTGTCTTGCCACTGGCTTTACAGGTCACACAGAAGCTGACAACCTCTTTTATTTTCTGGGACATATGGTGCCAGTATAAAGGGCTGACCAGCCGGTCCCAAATTTTGGTCTGGCCAAGATGCTCAGCTAAGGGGATGTCATGGGCCAATGTGAGTAAAATCTCTCTGTACATCTGAGGCACTACCACTCTCCTAGTGGCACTAGGGTTGGGTTCTCTGGCCTCAGTATACAGGAGTCCCTCCTCCCAATAGGCTCTGTGGGTTCCACTAACATCTCCCTTTTCCTGTGCAGCAGCTTTCTGCCTCAGGCATTCAAGAGTTGGACAGGACTGCTGTCCAAGGCACAGCTGTTCACTAGTGCCCCCCCCCCCTGTGCCTAAGCGCTCAACCAGGTAAGGGTTAAGTTCCATGGGCTCAATTCCCTCTAGGACTGACAAGTCTTCTCCCTGGGGACAGGGGTCCTGAATCTTTAGCTGTCCAGAAGCTGGTTCCCCAGTCTTCTTGACTTTTTTCCTGGAAGGTTGGGCCATTCTTCCAGGCTCCAACACTTCTTTTTCACCCTGTGCTCTGCTCTAGTCTTGACACACACAATCTCAGGGTTGTGCAGCATTGCTGCACAGGTTTTCAATTCTACCTCAGCCCCTGCTGAGGAATTCAGGTTGTTTGCAAGCAGACAGCTGGAAGTCTTGGAGAGACCACTGCCTGTTTCAGGCCAGTAATCTCCTTCCCACCCCATCTAATGTTACCATAGACACGGCAAGGTCTGTATTAACACTGTCAGCGTTGGTGGCTGGATAGGTCTTTCATATCAGGTATTGCCCTGGGGAAACCAGTGTGTCTCTCACCATGGTGACACTGGCTTCTGTATCCGCCAGGGCTTCTATTCTAGTCCCATTGATCCAGGGGTACTGCAAATACTTTTTCAAGCTGGGTGGCCACACAGCTAAAGTGTCAAACTCAACTTCCCCTTCTGTGACTAAAACTGTTTCAGTGGGAACCCTGATTTGTTCTGGACGCACTGTTGATCCACTCAGGAGATTGGCTACACCAGTACTAACTGGAGGAGGACTATGGAGCTTCTTTTTAGGATAAGCTGCATCTCCTGGCAGATGTACCATCTTCTCACAGTTGAAACACCAGGCCTTTGCGGGATCAACGTTTTTGTTAGGTCGAGCTGGCGTCGGCTGCGCACATGCGCAGTCGAGCTTGTGAGATTTAATGAGATAGAGGTAGTTTCAATAGCGAGGGTTAAGCCCCGCCCCTCTGTTCCATTGGCTGGTGTCACCGTTCATGCTAAACGGTGGCCAGCCATTGGAAAAGAGGTCCTAGTGACGTACTTCTTTCTCATTTAGCCCCGTCCTTTTCAGACTGGCTTCCTTGACTTACTGCTGTGGTAAAAGGTTTCTAATCTTCTTTATGGGGGAAACAGATGGCCCCATAAAGAAGATGAGAAACCTTTTACCACAGCAGGAAGTCTGGCTCTAAACGAGAAATGTGTACGTCCTGTGTAATGGCGAGTGCTTATTACTTCTCTGCCCCTTTTGCTTCCACGCACGAAAGAAGTGCATGTTTTATCTGTTCCTTCTTCGTGGACCGGAGACTACAAGCACCGTGGTCCCTCGCAAAGCTCTGTGCTGTCGGTGCAGCAATTCAACTCGCATGTGAGCTCACCCACCAAACCGGTGAACTATAAGTACATTCCAAATGGTATTCAGCAATACAATGTTATATCTGTGAACTGGACATGTAGAAAATGCTTAAACCCGTAAATGTACTTAAGTGATATCGGAGAATTCATTCACTTTAACCCGGAGCTGTGGTACTACATCCCGGTGAATCAGAGTTTTGCAAATGTCGTTTTATAAATTACTTTATTAATTTTAATCAGTGTTGTTGTATGCTCCTGTTTACCCTCCACGTCCCTTTGTGTTATTGCGTGCTCCCTCTCCACCCTAACATGCTGTTTGGGGCTCCTCACCCTCCCCATTTCCTCTGTGCCGTTTAGCGCTCCCTTGCACCATCCCCGTACCTCCATGCGGTTTAGTATTCCCTTCGACCCTCCCATTCCTTCTGTGCTGATTAGGGCTCCCTCGCTTCCACACTCCCTGTCCCTGTGCTGTTTAGTGCACGCTATACCCTCCACCTCAGTCCGTCCTGTTTAGTTCTCCCTCCGACCTCCTAGTCCTTCTGTGACGTTTAGTGCTCCCTGTCCCTCCATGTTATCGTGCAGGTCTTGTTCCCTCGCCTTAGAAGCAGGGAGAGCTAGTGACAAAATCCGCTTTTTCTTGTTTATTTAAATAATGGCTGTCTGTTGCACAATTCATGCTCTGACCAGCCTGTGCGTGCCTACATGGAGTGGGCCGAAGAACACTTTTGTTTTAGCTCCTTGCAGGAGCAGGTTGTGACAAGCGATGTCCACCCTTCTGCTTTGCAGCAAGGGATCGGTTCTTCCTGCAGGTCTGAATGCAAGCCTGACAGCGAGACGTGAACTCCCCCCTCACCCCCCCCTCCTTCCACCCCCCCCCAGCCGCCCTTGCTAAATTTTGTCGGGAGGACTCGGACCCGCCTCTTATCTGTGCAGCATTCCTTGTTGAGTTACTGGGATGTGCTGCACAGATAAAATAAATACATGTATTTATTATTCATCAGCAGTTCACCGATTTGGGAGCAGTGGTGAAAGTATATAAAAGTTATGGCATCTGATCCTGAGAACAGTGGGAGTGGGGTCAGTGAGTGTAGAAGCAGAGGAACACACGTAGCTAAAAAGAACAATTTTTAGCCTGTCACATGCAACTAACTGTATATTATGCGTAATGCACATACCTTAAATGATAAAAATGCTTTGTTCAGCTGGGAAAGCTCAGTCGGCTAATGCTATCACTTCAGACTTCTCTTTGAGTAGTAAGAGGTCTGGGAAGAGTTCTGGGACCCACACCTGAGCAGGTTTTTGGGGCCCTTTAGAAGATTCTTGCTTTTTGTCTTTGGGATTTTCACCCCGTTTCCCCTGGGGAGGTTTAGTAACCCCTTTCTTTTGGTCACCCCTAGTGGTTGTTTTTAGGTCTTGCTATAGCAGTCGCGTAAGCGATGCTTTGCGAGAATTAAGTAACGGGGCTTTTAAAAATGCTCCCAAAGTCTGCAGGCGGATCGGGTACAGTGCATGTGCGCCGGGCGCGTGCACACCATTTGTCCGCCTGCAGCCTTTGGGAGGACTTTTGCGGCCCCTTTGATGTTCTCAGTGAGCCGCGCAGCCACTGAGAACATCAAAGCGGCCGCGAAAGTGATCACAACGGTGTGCCGTGTTTTCTAGTGCTTGGTCTGGTGCTGCATCAGGAAGCCAAATGCTCAGTCGGTGGGGGCTTTAGGTGAATATGGCATCTAAAACTCACTCACCGCCTCCCATCATGAAGGAATCACCTTACATTTGGGTATGTTTACCAGATACTAAGATGGAAACAAATAATGTGATTCTTCCGTACAAAACGCGTGCACTTGTAATACACACTGCTTCCTGTAGAGGGCACTACATGTTTATATTCAGTAATGTGCAGTGGCAGCTATTGTGCAAAGAAAACAAGCCTGTCCCTCAGCTCAGCGTCAGTGTCCTTCTCACGAAAGTTTGAAATACATTTGCTCCAAGTGTGCATTTTATAACAGTGATCAAAGTGCAATGCTAAAAGTAGCAGGTGTTGCGAGCAGCCCTCAGATACTCTTATGAACTCAGTGATGTCTCTTTCGGTGAAAAAGCCTCCAGAGCAAGAAGTGTTCCCTGGCATCAAGATAATGATAACACCCTCTGCAAATCAAAGGAAAACATTTTGAAAATGGGGAAATTGTGTTTACCCATCATTCATTATTAGTATTAGATAATGTACTTATTTGTGTCTCAAACCTCAGCGTATATAGGTTTTAGTAAACTTAACTTTGTCCTGAAACTTCACCGTGTCATTTTCTGGAACTAACCCCTAGATTCATCAAAGCCACATTCTGCGAATTCCAAATTGCGATAATTACCGAATCGCAATTTAGAATTCGCAGAATGGGGTTCATGAAGAAATGCGATAAAAAAAGCGAATCGCAATCTGCCGCAATTGCCGTTTGCGATTTTGCCAAAATCGCATAAAATTCGCAGAATCGCCCTTTTCCGTGTTGAAATTGCGATCTCGCAATTATCGAAATCGCAAATTGCAAATTGCGATATCGCTAATCGCGAGATCGCAAAAACAGGAAGTCGCATTTAGAGCACAATGATGACATCACAACCAGGAAGTAGGCAGTTCCCTCCCTCATTCTGCTCACTGAGCCTGAAAGTGGGAGCAGCACTGGCCACAGCTCCACTACAGACCACCTGCAGCTGCAATTCAGGAGATAAACCAACCCAGAAAATGTCCCAGGAAGCAGCAGGGAGCAGTGCCCCTGGAAGAAAAAGGAAAATTAAATTTTCCGAGCAGGAACTTGAATATTTAATTGAGGGAGTCACAAAGGACCATGACCGGCTTTTCGGTAAGGATTCACGGAGGGTGCCTGAGGCGGACAAGAGGCACATTTGGCTGCGCATCCGCGCTAAGGTCAATGCAGTGGGAGTGACCCAGCGCTCCATTGACGAACTAAAAAAGAGGTGGTATGACCTCGGAGGCGTGCAAAGGAACGAATTGCAGAGAGGTTGGGGGAGCGACTTTCAACCGGAGGAGGAGAGCCCACTGTACCACCCAACACCCCACTGGAGGACCTTGTGGAGGACACCCTGATTCCCGAAGCCTGGGGGTCACCCGGCTGGACTCCTCCCGACCCACCCAACAATCCCAAGGTAAGTGCCATGCGACTGCGACCCTGTCCCCTAACAATGGCCATGACTCCAGAGCTACCCATTAGAAAACCCCAGTTATGCAGGCCATGCACACCAGAAATGCCCAATTGCATTGTGGGACTTGTAGTGTGACCACAATTTCCAGATAGCCCCATACAGCCAGACCTGTCAAGTGAGTCATTCCTAAAGCCACTCAGGGAATGCTAGCCTGCATGCATGTAGCAACCTCCCATGTGCAAGAAACATGTCCTTAATCACGGTTCCATTTACATCACAGGTGGCACAGAACAACCCAGCACCGACAGTGAGGCCCTCCACATCGACAACAATCCCGAGGACACGGAGGGAGAGGGCCATCCTGCCCCTCAACCAGGACCATCACAGGCAGCAGCAGTAGTACCACCACCTGCCCCTGTGGACAGTGCTGCCCCTGTGGACAGTGCCACCCCTGCAGCCACAGGCGCGCCACAACCATCCCGTGTAACACCCATGGCAGTGGCATAGGCCACAACAGCTGCAGTCAGGAAGCAGACAAGGCGCACAGCCACTGTGCGATCACAGTCCAGCGGACTGGTGAGGGAGCAGCGCGACACAACAACACGCGCTGGCAGGGGGGTAAATGTCCGGGATCCTGGCCTGTCCATTGAACGTCGGATGCTCCGAGTCCATCAGAAGCAGGCCCGTCACTTGGCAGCCATCCACCTGCAGCTGCACAAGACTGCACGTAATGTGGGACAGCTCACTGACAGCATGCAAATCATGACCGCTGCTGTCCAGGAAAACAGCCAGGTCCTGTTGTCCCAGCAGGATTTCAACCGCCGCCAGCTGCTGACCCGCCTGTCAGCTTACACACGCTCCAATCATATTATCGGGAATGCCACCTCCCAACTATCGCGTCGCTCCCTAGCGATGCAGATTCAAATGGTGCAATGCTGCCAGGACATCGCTAGGGCACTGGAGCAAGTCACCACAGCAGTGCAGAGTCTGCAGGCGACTGGCCATGGCCAAGCAAGTGGGGGGGATGATGCCAGTGAGGGCAATTCCAGCCACAGCAGCCTGTCGTTGCCGCTGGTGACGGTACCCCGCCGCAGCACCAGGCCCACTGCAGCCTCATGGGCTAATGCTGGTGTGGAGGAAGTCGAAAGGCGACTGGGAGCGTCCACCCGGAGGCACCACTGACTCTTTGTAATGTACCGGCAGGGCCATGCAGATGATACAAGCATGCCCTCTTCACAAACATGGGGATGTATGAGTTAATACAGCTCTCATGCAATATAAAAAAAATATAAGTACATTATTGTGAAACAAACAATAATATTTAATATGCACAAGTTAATCTGACTCATGTCATTATTTCCTTTGTCATGCATGAGTGAAGTGTTGGGTGAGGGGAGTGGGTGCACTAGAAACAGTTCATTGTGATTTGGTTGCAGCGCCTGTGTCCTTCAGCAGGTTTCTCCCCGCGTGCATGAGGCACATGTGCAGGTGGGCAGTTGTCCCCTTCCGACTCACTGCCAGAGATCTCTACAGGTATCCTCCGCTTGGTAGCAATGTTGTGGATATTGCACACACGGCCACGATGCGGCAGCAGACCTCAGGCTGGTATTTGAGGGCCCCACCAGTCTTGTGTAGTATGCGGAATCGGCTCTTCAAAAGCCCAAATGTCCGCTCAATGCAATTTCTTGTGCGGATGTGTGCAGCATTGTAACGCCGTTGCTGTGGTGTGGCAGGGTTGCGGTATGGGGTGAGGAGGTACTCCCGGAGACCGTAGGCGCTGTCACCTGAATGAAAGGAGCAGAGGGTGAGTGCCTGTTATGCGCAGCTACATGGTCGCGAAGTACTGATTGTTGGCATGTGTACTTACCTAGAAGGTGTCCTTCGCCAAAGTCTCCCCTGGCCATTCGTGTGTGCATGTCGCTGTGCCGGAATATGAAGGAGTCATGTGTGCTCCCCAGGTATTGTGCCACTATGTCCGTGATGATTGTTTTAGCATTGCACACCATCTGGATATTCAGTGAGTGGTAGGACTTGCGGTTCCGGTACATGTATTCTGTTTGTGCAGGTGGGCAGATGTGGATGTGGGTACAGTCAATGCATCCAATTACATGGGGGAATTGCGCAATGTTGTAAAAATCAAGCTTGGTTTGATTCAAGTCCTGTTGGGTGGTCGGGAATGTGATGTAATGGTGTAGCCGGGTCAGCATGGCCTCCAGGAAACTACTTAGGCAGCGGGACATGGTGCTCTGGGAGATCCCCACTGCAACGGCAACTATCCCCTGGAAGCTTCCCGAGGCCAGGAGGTGCAGGCTGCACAAGACCTGGACATGGGTGGGCACGGCATTGGTCCTCCTTGTTGGGTGCTGCATCAGGGGTCAAGGTCCCGGATGAGCTTGGTAATCATTGCCCCATTCAGCCGGTACTTTGAGTAGATTTGCTCCTCAGTTTGTCCCAGAAGTGTGATCCGCTGGCGGAAAATTCGCTCCTGGATCCTGCGTCTGTTCCTTGCTGCAGACTGGAGCCTTCGCCGCCTAACCACCATGTAGAGTCCTGGGATTGTGAATGTCCTCATGATCCTACTGTGTCTCCTTAAGTGTGTTTGGTCAGGGCCGCACCTGTGGCTAGTTTTTTTTTCTTTTTCATTGACTTCATGGTTACCACCTGGTTTGGGTTCTCCTTAAATTGCGCCTCGCAATTAACGATTATGGGGTTTTTCGCAATTTGCGAATTTTGATGAATTTGGTTAGCGATTATTTAGCGATTTCGCAAATTAAATCGCAGAATCATTGGAATCTCGCAAATTCCGATTCGCTAAGGGGGTTCCACCTAGATTCTGTGATTTTATTTGCGATTTCGCTAAATCGATTTTGCGAATTCGCAAATTGGTCACTTTTCTTATCATGAATTGCAGGTCATTGAATTGCGATCGCAATTGCTAATTCGCAGCGATTGCGGTCGCAATTTTGGATGATGAATCTGGCTGTTAGTGCTTGTCTCCAATTATCAGCTTGTCATATTCATTATTTTTTTTTTTTTTATTTTTTTTTTATTTTTTACTAAAAGTATTTTCCGTACGTGACAGGTTTTAGTTATATAGCTAAAAAAAAATGATTTGGTCCTGAAGCATCTGTTCATCATTATTGAGGACACATGTTGTCCCCTAATATCATCTTGTCATTTTCAAAAAATACTGTAGTTGAAATTCAAATTAATTATTTGTTTTTAAAACTCCTCTTAAGTGTACCGGGACCCATAGTTCCAGCAGTTGCCTCCACTCCATTGCTCCCCAAGGCCTGAAGACCAAGGCTGCGATCCTTGCAGAAGATATTTCAAAAACTCCGCTTCAGCAGGCATTGATCTCAGCAAAGCACTCTACTGGGCTTCTGCTGCCCAGTTCCTGTCATGTGTGGGACCACACTGCTCAGGAGGCAATTGAGGTTCTAACTCGAATGCACGTGCTACACAAATCAAATCAAATCAAATCAAAACCAACTTTATTCGGTTTTTCATAGTTTGTAGAAATACCATAAAAGTTCATAAAATACATTTTATACAGTTTTCTCAGTTTATAAAAACAGTTCAAATTTAAAATTTAGTTAATAATATACAGTGAAAAACAATTTGTATAAAAAATCACAATTCATAAAGTTATGACCATAACATGCAATTTTTCGATAGCTTCATCAGTCCTCTATTATACAAGCATAAAGGCTCATCTTTGTTAAAGATTTAAACTATGGCGAATACAGAATTTAAGAAAGCGCGCCATCGCTTTTGCTATTATTTCGTCTTCGAGGTACTGAAGCGCCAAATATGCTGGACGGCATTGGTGCAGGCCCCAGTTTTTCAGTATGGGCAATAGCCAGCGACTCCGTGGTACTGTATAGAATTTACAAAAAAGTATTGTATGTATGGTCGATTGTGTCGAAACAGAATCACAAGGGCATGGGGTTGATTTTGATGGCCGTTCGTTATAAGAAGGAAAAGAGACCATTAAATGAAACATATTAAGTCTAAAGCGTGTCAGCAACAATTTTTCAAATTGAGTTAATCTGTACATCAAATATGGTTCAATGGAAAACACAGTTTGAGCTAATAAGCCCTGTTGAACAGAGGGTTTCTCTATCTCTTTCAGCAGGCGTACCTGGCCCAAATGTGCCAGGCATGCTTTTTTTAGATCCGCCTTTGAGATCTCATTTATTGATAATGGCGCTGTAAAAAAAATGTCATGCCCTAAGTCTGTTAATAGAGCTTTGACATATGCTAACCATTTTATCCTTCCACAATGATCAAGTGTCTGGATGTCTTGTATAATTGATCTTGTTAGATGGCATTGTTCAGTTACCCAAATTCGGCGCCACAGCATTACTGGTTGGGTTTTTATGGTGTCTGATAGATAATCTATGCCCAACTCTAAATGACAGGCATATGTGGAGGAACTTTTCGGTACTCCAAGTAAGTATCTTACAAAAGAATTTTCTATTTTTTGCAGTTCATCCACGTTCGCAAGGCCCCATATCCCAGCCCCATACGTGGCGGTACTAACACATTTTGCATTATATATTTTTAACAGTACTAGTGGCGGTCTCTGTCCCAGTCTTTGTGCAAACGATTTTAATGCTGTGGTTGCTCTTAGGAAGGCCAGTTTCCTTGCATTAATCGCGGCCTTCCACTTGAATTTTTCATCGATGACAATTCCCAAGTATGGGTATGTAACGGTTCTGTCAAGTACCTCACCTTTTACAAACAGACTTCTAATCTTTGCAGTCTATTTCCCCGCATGCATAGTGTACGTTTTTTTTACATTCAGGGTCAGGTTTAGACTCAGCATGAAGGCACAGTATCTGTCTAGTGCACGCTGCAATTCAACAGGAGTTCTAGCTAGGATGACCGCGTCGTCGGCATATAACAAGGCGGTATCTGCCGACGACCAATTGAAGGGAGATCTTTACTTCCCTCTAGCATAGCGGCCTCAAGCCCATTTGTATACAGGGTGAATAGAAAGGGGGCCAGCACACATCCCGGTCTGACCCCCTTTTCCACCCTAAAGCTTTCTGTGAGTTGTCCTTTGGTCCCAAATCTTACTCTGCCTGTTGTTCCAGTGTATAATTCTCGGAGGAAATCTACAACCGGGGGGTCAACACCCATTGTTAAAATGATTTCCCACAGCCTCGAGTGTATTACACAATCGAAGGCTGCGGATAAATCGGCATACACCATATGCAGCGCAGTCCCCTTGGCCTCCACGTATTTTCCTGCCAATAAAGACAGGTTTAATGCTTGGTCTACTGTACCTAGCCCCTCTCGGAACCCATATTGTATTGCCGAAATGATGTTCTGATTAGATGTCCACTCCTGGAGTCCCAAGCGAATCCAGGAGCGAAATAGGTCTATAGCAAGATGGGGAATTTCGGTCCCCTTTTTTAAATATAGGGAGCAGTATTGAAGTTTTCCAAGATTTTATTAGGCCCTCTTCTATGGTGGCGTTTAGGACATTTGTCAGTAACGGGGACCAGAGATCTACTTCATGTTTAAAAATGTCCACCGGAACCCCGTCTGGGCCTGGGGCTTTACCTGTTTTCGAGGATTTTAGTGCTTTTTGCACCTAGTCATGTGAAAAATGCAATGTTATTGGGTAGGTAACCTGGGTCAGAGAATCTGCATTGTCCATACCCCATATATTCCCTTCACTGAAAACTTTAGAAAAATAATTCACCCATTCATGGCCGCTAATCGCAACATCGATGGATGGTAAGTCCTCTCTGTCTGTTAAAAAAGGGGATCTAACTATTTGCCAGAAGGTTGCACTATATTTTAGTTCTGAGCTTCTACTAAGACGCTCCCATAGTTCAGTCTTTAGCTCCTGTTTTCTGGTTTTTAAAGGTAAGGCATATTCTTTTCTTAGTCTAATAACCTCCTCTCTTTCCCCTACTTAATGCTTCCTTTAATTTTGAGTATGCTTTTGTGAAAGCTGGGCTAAACCAGCCTTTTTTCAGCTGACTTTTTTGTTTATGTGATCTAGTGAGTGCTTTCTTTATATTTTGAGAAATGACGTTGAAGCTAGCCAGAACTTCTCTAGATTTTGTCCTAGGGTTTAGACAGTTTATAATGTCTGTCTGATTTTGTCTGACTATTTTTGCGGTTGCATTTCCTTTGTCAATGTTTCCCCATTTTAATGTATAACCGTTCAAGGATCCTAACTCAAGCTCTTGCTGGTCTAAGATATTCATTATGTTTTTTTTATTTTTTTATTTTGAATCGTATAAGGCGATGGTATTTGGGAAGTGGTCGCTCAATGGGTTTTTAATTACTTCAAATAGTTCAATGTTTGGGCCTTTGCATGATGAAATCAGAACATAATCTATCAGGTTCATTAATCCCCTGCCATTGAATGTTGGCGTGAAGGCTACTGGGGAGGTCTTTAACTCATTGGCGAAACCCAGATCCAATTCTGTCATGATCTCATTCATTTTTTCACCCTCGGTCGGGTGTAGAAAGTGTGTAATGCTGTTACCGTCATCCTCTTTAATTCCACACTTATCAATGTTGTTATTTCTACATAAATGAAGGTTGAAGTCACCACCCCACACTATTGTACATGACTTCTTAATGTACTGAGCTTGAAGATTTTGGAGGGCTAGGGAAATCTCTGCAAGAAGGTTGTTCAGGTCGTCTACATTCAAATTATTGTAAAAGTTTACTATGACGTAGATCTTTTGTTTGGTTCTCTTTAGGACTATTAACTGGTAGTTCTCTTTCAGTTTTAGGGGAACAATGTCCTCACTATGTAAAGTGTTTGCGATGTAGGTGACTAGACCACCACTACTTCTTCCAGAGGATGATTTTTTAGCTGCAGAGAAAAAGGTCTTGTACCCCATTATGTGTATTGGATCATTAGCCCAAGTTTCCTGGAGACAGATGATGTTACTCAAATTGACCTGATTCAGGAAATTGGGGTTTGTCTGTTTAGCAAACAAACCGGCTATGTTCCAGAACGTTAAATGTACTTGAAAAGTGGGTAGGTTAAGACTAGGAGGAATTGATATGTTCGTTGAGTCATCCGCTGACCTAAGGCTAGAAGGGGCTAGCGATGAATTAGCCAAGACACCCGAGCAACATTGCAAGGAGACAGTAGAAATATGCTTATCAGGAATAAATGTTATCCTTTTCTCCTCTATATCTGGGGTTTTACATGTTAGGGGTCCCCCCGTAGTCGATGAGTGCATATTTACCCCTTCGGGCTGGTCATGTTTAAGTCAATCGTTAAAGTCCAAGCCGGACAGTGCACTAAATCTGTTGTAAGTTGGGATGCTATAGGAATTGCCTGGTGCCGCGGCAACTTGACGCCATCGAGCGTCTCTATACTCTTTATGTGGCATTGTAGACAGGTAAGGGTGAGTTATCAAGTGTGAGTGGTTTTGGCCTTGATGCCACTGTGCAGGACCATTCGGGTAAGTGAATTTGGGGTTCTTATGGAAAAAAGGGGAATTGCTTTCAGATATCAGATGTTGATCAAAAAAAGGAGTAATCGGATTGGTTACCATGGTGGGATGGGTAGTGATCAGGTGTCTGTAAAAGTAACCCAGAGGGAGAGGGGTGGTATTAAATTCCCAGGTAGAGGGAGGGGGGGCCCTAGCCAGAGTTTTTTTGGCCCATTGCGGGTTCTTAA
Source organism: Lissotriton helveticus (assembly GCF_964261635.1). Lineage (NCBI taxonomy): Eukaryota > Metazoa > Chordata > Amphibia > Caudata > Salamandridae > Lissotriton > Lissotriton helveticus. The sequence continues at coordinate 597,057,471 of NC_136068.1, read as the reverse complement.
AATTGACCGTTATGCAGTCCCCCTCGAACTTTTTCTTCAAAGGACCTACCCAACCTACTCTCTGGGTGTGAATAATTTCTCCTGAACATTCCATTGGGAAATTACAATTGGCTATCAACCAATGTAAGGTCTTATTTTTCAGTGAGGAGGAGGTTTCATCTTGATCATACCTAAGTATCGGGACATTAACCAAAACCAGCACATAGGCCCCACACTCGGGTGGCAGATTAATACGTGGAGGAATCTGCCTTGAGTTATAGGGTGGCTCGTATGGCATCTGGGGCCTTTGGAAAGTTGGCATCGTGTCACTGGTATGGAGAGGTGTCTTTCTCCCACTTTGGGATGTTATATGCGTCTTCCCTGTCTGCGTGTTTGTGATGTTTGTTTTCATGTTAGTGCTAAGAGTAGAACTACTTACTGGAGCAGGTTTATTTGTACCAATTTCTTTACTTGTAGCGATGGTAGATTTTGATTTTGTCGTAGTGTCTAGAACTGGGATAACCTTTAATTTGGAGGGTATAGATTTACTAGTACTTGTCTTTGGGCCTGCATTAGTTATTGAAGTGGCGCTAGGAGATTTTTTTGTTATGGGCTATATTTTTTGCACGTTCTACAGATGATCCAATACATTAGCCTAGTAGTTGTGAGTGTAAGGTGAGGTGAGTCCTTAAACATGGCAAGTGTGATTCCTGTCCTCAGCATGGACAGCACTGCAGTAAGTCTCCAAGATAATGTGTGGATCTAAAGTTCCTTTATGTGGTCGTGGGTTCTAGCCTAAAACTGAGCTTTTACCCAACATTATCTTTTGATTCGACTGAGTGACTGGGTTTAGTTTGTTAATGTTTTCCAAATATGATCAGTGGGCGTTCATATGATAATTACCAAATAACGTGTTATTAAGGAGACTTGCATCGTGGGAGTGATAATGTATCACTGAGGTTAATTTAAAGCAGCTGAACTTGTTTTCATGGTTTTCCGTGATAATGTTTTTAGGACTTTCCACCTTTAGACCGCTCTAGCTCATTACTCCTTATTCGAAACATTCCTGCCTATCTCAGTTTGCGTCTCCTAATTTGATGGTTTCCTTTCTTATTTTGAGGTCCAGCCTGGGTGGGGCATGCGGTACTCTGCGAGGCATGCTATATTCAAATATAGACTGGAAGCTTCGCCCACTCTCCTCCACCCATATTTTTCATTGGCTTGTGTCACTGTCCTTTGTAAATGCTGGTTTTATTTCTCTTTCTATCTCTCCTCTCGTTCTGTTTCTCCCTCTGTGAGCTTCTGCTTTGTTACCTCTGTTTTCTCCCTTGTCTTTCTTCTATTTCTCTCGCTATCTTTTCCCCTCTCTCCATCTCTCGTCTTTATATCCCTTCCTCCTCCTCTCGCCCCCTTCTCTCTTTCTTTCTCATCCCCCACCTCTTTCACTATGCCCACTCGTCGCTCTCTCCCGCACCTACAGTTCCCAGACAAACCTGACTGACTGTCCGCCCCCAAGGGCCCATGAACCCCCAGGCGCTCGAGAGCTTAGGAGCCAGCTATAATCATTTTATGCAAAGGTTATGCTGAGAATCTGATAGCAGTTTATGGCCCCTGCTAAGCTCCCTCGGACTCTGGCCATTGTTTCCTTAACTTGCGTGTTTTAGCTATATGTAAAAAGAACTTCCTAAATCAATTAAATGATTCCATTTTTATTATGTATCCATTGATGTTGGTGTTTTTGTAGACTTTTGTTTTTATAAAGGAGAAGTCTTTTCTCATTTGCAAAAAGCAAAAAATAAGCAAATTATAAATAATTGGTAGAAGTCCGGTTTAAATTGCTGGCCTCGGTGCAAACTGAGTGGAGCAACAACTGTGAAATTGTTGGATTCCGTTGTACATAGCAAAAAGCGGGTGTAATTCTTACAGACGTGTCTTGGGAAGTACAGTACTGGCTTGTGGCGCATGGACGAGCACGCGAGAGCAGGTGTATCTCTATAGCTGTAATATGAAAACCTATTTTATCAGCACAAAATCGCACACGCACAACCACACATCCAACCACACACAACCACACCCAACCACAGCCACACCCAGAACCACACCCAAACACACACAACCACACCGTCAGTGCACACTTTCACCAGGCACAGACACCATCAGTCGTCAGTGCACGCTGTCACCGGGCACAAACGCCACCAGTCGTCAGTGCACGCTTTCACCAGGCACAACCACCACCAGCCGTCAGTGCGCGCTTTCACCGGGCACAAACACCACCAGCCGCCAGTGCACGCTCCTACCAGGCACACAGCACCAGACGGCAGTGCACGCTCCCACCAGGCACACACACACACACCACCAGCCGTCAGTGCACGCTTTCACCAGGCACACACACACACCACCAGCCGTCAGCGCACGCTTTCACCGGGCACACACACCCCACCAGCCATCAATGCACGCTTTCACCAGGCACACACACCACCAGCCGCCAATGCACGCTCTCACCAGGCACACACACCACCAGCCGTCAGTGCACGCTTTCACCAGGCACACACACCACCAGCCGTCAGTGCACGCTTCCACCAGGCACACACACCACCAGCCGCCAGTGCGTAATTTCTATAGGCACACACCCCACCAGCCATCAGTGCACACATCAATTGTTAACGCATCCACAATTAACTATTGTATCAATCGCAGTATGGCGCACTTTACTTTTAAACATATTCATCTAAAGTGCAGCATGCCACCATTGCTACAAAAATAAATTCACATTTGGTTGGCCTACAATTTATAGACTTATATTGCAATTGGTGTTGCAGTATTTAGCAATGCCAATAGCTCAAACTTAATTAATGCGAGGCCTATTGCATTGCAAATGCTTGTTGTTGCCCTAGTCTTGACTCAGTGGTCCACCTTCTCTCCCATTTCTTGAGGAGAAAGTAGACCTAGGTCTACCAGATGTTGATGCAACTTCTCGTTGGTGCAATTACTTAAAATATGTTCTTTCATGAACAGATTGTAAATACCATTGAAATCAAGCACATTATTTCCATCTGGTATCTTAACTGAGTAATCTATGAAGTCAACCCAGGACAGGCTCTGGGTTTTGTGAGCTCAAAGCCCTCAATCAGAGTGTTCTTCATGAGGTCCTAAGCCCTACAGAGCACCCGGAACTGCAGAAAAAAGTAATGGAAGCCAAGGAGGTGGTGGCCGCGGAAGTAGAGAGGTTGCGTTGCTTTGACTATAAGAAGTATGCTGACAAGACACACACAGAGGGCGATAAGTCGGGGATATTGTTAGCTTGGTTAGCGAATCCTACGCCGCGGGGCTCCCCAATCCTAGCATTGGAGACGGAGGGGGGGGGGGTGTTGGGGGGGGGACATGGTTTATACCCAGAAGGGAATTCTGCATGAGTTCCGGAAGTACTACGAGAGGCTTTATAAGAGTACACTCACTACAGATGAGTCTAATATAGAGGTATACTTGCAGGACTGTATGCTTCCACTGTTAGAAGAAGAACAGGCGCAGCAATTGGGCCGGAGTATTACGCTTGAGGAAATCAGATGTGCAATTAAACAGATGGCACGGAATAAGACCCCGGGGGTAGATGGATTGCCGGTTGAGTTTTATTTGCAATATATCGATATACTGGAGCCGAGACTATTGGAGGTCTACGAGGAGGCAAGGGAATTGGGTCAGTTGCCGGGAACAATGCGTGAGGCTCTCCTAGTCCCGTTGCCAAAGCCGGGACGTGTGAGTACGGACAAGGCGGCATACCGCTCACTGTCAATGTTGACCACGGACTATAAAATTCTTAGCCGGGTGTTGGCATCGCGGCTTGCGCAGCATATGACTAGTCTGGTCCACGAGGATCAGGCAGGGTTTATCCCTACCCGGAACCCTGCCACCAATGTAAGGAGACTACTGAGGGTCTTGGGAGAAGCCTCTGGAAGTACACCCTAGGCTGCAGTTCTCTCAGTAGATATAGGAAAAGCATTCGATAGCCTAGAATGGCAATATTTGTATAACACCATGGGGAAGTTTGGGTTGGGGGAGGGATTTGTGAGATGGACGTCAGTGCTGTATACGTCAGCGAAAGCTAGAGTGTGGGTTGGACAAATTATTTCTCCCCAGTATGAGGTAGCCGCGGGACATGACAAGGTTGCTCACTCTCCCCGCTGTTGTTTGCGTTGGCAATAGAACCGTTAGCAGTGCAGGCTCGATTGGGACGGTGGTACGAGGGACTGGTTTTCAGGGGAGCACGGCAATGTATATCGTTGTATGCAGACGATTTGCTGTTGTTTCTGGCAAACACGGGGGAGGAACTGACCGGGCAGCACAGATGCTATCGGACTTTGGGCAGGTGTCTGGTCTGCGAGTTAACTGGTCTAAGACATGTTTATTTCCTGTGGTTCCGGGGATGGTGGCGCCGAAGTTTCCAATAACAGTACGATGGGAGCCGTCTCGCCTAGCATACCTCGGAGTCCATATTTATCATGGACATAATGACATCCTACAGGGGAACATAGGAAGGTGTGTGAGAACCCTGAGGGGAAGCATGGCCTGGAGTACACTGCCGTTGTCGGTGATGGGGAGGATTGCCTTATTGAAAATGGTGGCACTGCCTCGGCTGTTATATTTTTTTTGAACTCTGCCTATATGGGTGCCATGTTCAGTGTTTGCAAACTTAAAATCCATGATGGTGGGGTTCATCTGGGGATCGGTGAGGAGAAGAGTGGCCCTCCGGACTTTGATGAGGCCGAGAGCGGACGGCAGATTGGCGGTTCCTGATATGGAGTTGTACTACTTAGCGGCACAATTACAAATCCTTACAAAAGCGGTGGCAGTGGAGTTTAGGGGGCCTGAGTCGGTAAGAGGTAGTGGGATACCGAGACATATCCTGTCTTTCATAGTAATGCAACAGCGCATAGACCTCGGTGATCTCACCTTGGAAGAGAGGACGTTGCGGCAGTGTTGGAACAGAAGTCAAAAGAGGGCGTGGGTGCAGCACCCCTATGCGCCGGAAAAACCATTGGGGATGCTCACTGCGCTGCCGCACGGAGGAGACTGGACATCGCTATGGGACTGGGAACAGGCAGGGATTCAAGTCCTTGGGGATTTATAGGTGGATGTAGTGCTCTTAACGTATCAGGTGTTGCAGGAAAGGTTTGAACTCCCTAGGGGTGGCTTTCTGGTACATGCGGCCCTGGTGCGAGCGATGCAAAAGCATTGGAAGGAGGGAATGATGGAACCTAAAACAACAATGGCATGTCAGTATGTGGTGATGGCGAGTGGTACATTTAAGGCAGTTACGTGTTTATACTCCAGAATGCTGAATGAAGGGTTGGCCCCACTAGATACGCTGCGCTTGAAATGGGAGGGGCGTATAGGGAAGACCATACCGGAGGCCACATGGGGGCAGATATTGCGTAGGGCCTGGAAGGGGACCAGAAATGCGCGGTTCCAGCTGGTGCACTTCTTCATAATACATAGAGCTTATTTGACTCCTGGTAAGATTATAGACTTTTATAGCACTAGTAACGCGATGTGCCCTAGATGCGCAGTAGTGGGAGCAGACTTGGAACATATGTTGTGGAGTCGTGTGAGTCTGGGGAGCTATTGGACGGAGGTGGGAGATTTACTGAATCTGGTTACAGAGCGCAAATTGGAATTTGATATGGCTGACTGCGTGCTCCATTGGTTCCCTCACACCCCCAAAACGAAGACAACTAGTAAGTTTATAGATATGGGCTTAGTGTGAGCAAAGAGGGAAATTACGATGCATTGGAAAGCAAGAGAGGGACCTAGTGTCAGGAGGTGGAAAGCCGAATTCCTCAAATGGGCTAGTAGCGAAGGGGCTGTTCGCTTGCGGCAGGCACGACGGCAGAATAATGAAAAAGCGCTAGAAGCGGCAAAAGCATGGGAGGAGCTGGTCCAGGTGCTGATAAACCAATTAGGCACAGAGGAAGCGAAATGAGCAGCATGGAATGGAATGTACCCCGAAATGTACGATCTAGCTGAAAATCGGCACACAATTTATTTATAGGAAGGAATGATAGGAGGACACACCGGGGACAGGGTGGGGGGAGGGAAGGGATGGGGAAGTTAGTTAATTCGTTAAGTAAGGAAGGAATATGTAACCTCAAGCGAACCGTTACAATGAAGTGCCGGAATAAGAAGTAGCATGTTAAGGTTATAACTTGCGGAACGAAAAGAATATGAATCGAAACATTGGAATTGCATTTTGATTCTCGAGGACTATTGACGGGACAGGGAGGGAGGAATGATTGATAATTGTAATGGAATTGATGGTTACTTATGGAAAAATCAATAAAACTGTGTTTTTTGAAAATGAGGTCATAAGCCCTAGCATCTGCACCCATTAAGGGTCAGGAGTCGTTCCCTGTCGTTACCAGTGAACAGTTCCCAAAGGAGAGCCCCCAGTGTGACTTCTTCACTTTTCTCATTTCACAAGCCCTCTCAAAGGCTGTGAACCATTTAGTGATGTCATCACTTTCCTTAAATTTGGAGACAATCCCTTTGGGGATTCTGGGATCATAAGATTGTTCTCTGTCCCTATTTACTAAGTTTCTGTCACCATTGATGGGAGCTAGGCCCATCTCGGCTCTTTCTTTTTCTAGAGCCATGAGTCTGGTCTTTAGGTCTAATCTTTTGGCCAACCTTGTTAAAAGGTTGGTCTCTTCATTGATCCCAGACCTGCCTGATCCACCTGTGTGGGATCTAGGTGCTGTGAGTAGTATTCTTGGAGTCAGGTACGCAGGGAGCCTGTCCTTCCTAGGAAGTGAGGGTGTTGGAAGTTATTCTCATCTCCACCACTCCCTTCACCATCTGAGTGATCCTCACCTTGTTCAGATGGGTGAAACTTAGCATACCCTGTCAAGAGATCCTGGAAATGTTGCTTTGAGGGATGGGACCCCACAACAATGTTTTCGAATTTGCATAGAGACCTTAACTCCCTAAATTCTAGATGGAGGTAAGGGGTGAGGTTGAGCTCCTCAGCCATGTTCTCTGTCACCTGGCATTTTTCACTAATAGTAGGGTTCTTGTTGAGAGACATTAAACATTGTAAACCCTCTTACCCATAACTATGAGTTTTTATTTTTCTAAAAATTTCCAAACGGGCTTAAACAAGGCCCTAACAAGACTTTTAGAAAAAAAATTAAATTGTCAATTCAGAAATTCAGAATTCTAAAGACAATTTAGGAGTTTTGTTGTGTGATCAGGTGTTGACCAAGTCAGTCCAACAAATGCAAAGTTGTAGACCCCACATCTGATCCACCAATGTAGAAAGCTGGCTCTGTCTATATAGTACACCACAGTAAGGTATAGTGTGCACAGAGTCCAGTGGATCCCCAAAGGCTTACAGAGGTAAAACTAGATAATACCTTACTATTTGTGGTAGTGTGGGCGAGCATTAAGGCTTTATCAGAGGGTAATGTTAAGCATTTATTATACACACCCAGGCAAGAAATTATGTCACACACTCAGACTAAACCCAGACCAATTGTTTGTATTAAAAATATTTATTTGGTTGTATTTTATTTTTTAGAACCAAGCAGGTCATGGTGCGGGTAAATAGAATTGTAATTTTAAAGACAGATCGATCAACAAACAAGCTGGATGAGAATGACTTTTGTTACAGGTTTGTAAAATATTAAAATACAGTTTTAATTACATTTGGATAACTTTTTACAGTACTTTTTGGATTCCTTGTTCTACTCTGTGTGATATGCCTAGATATCACTGTGTCATTTCCTAGATAAAAATTAGGTAAAAACACTTTTGCAATAAAGCACCGTTTCTTATGTTTCCATACAAACACACAAAGTGTGTCTCCCGTGAGTACCGAACTTGCTCAAGAACCAAAGTATTTGTAGGGAAGGCAGAACAGGTTCTCCAGGTCTTGGGGGACTGCTGGCTGCAGGACACGCTGGGATTCCACCAGAGCAGGTCGAGGCCTGGGGCCAAGGCAGTTGGTGTCTTCTTCTTCCTTCAGCATGGCTCTTTAGGCCTTCTTCTTGCTTGTCTGAGGAGGCAAGATTTGGGGTTGCCCCTAAATACTAAATTTAAGGTCGTTTCGGGTAGATACAGGTCGGAACCAATAGGTCCTTCCCTTGTGGTGGGTACACCCCCATTATGGCACCCTCCAATGGGAGGGTGGCATAATGTATAAGACTCATTCCGGAAGGCTGGGTCCCTCCATCTTCAAGAGGGCGAGGACAGAGAGTTGTGCTTCGCCTCCACCCACCTGAGGGATGGGGCTGGCATATCTTGGTTTTCCAACCGATTCTCCCTCCCAAAGTGGGGGTTAGAACCAGTGGGGGACAGTTGCTGGGAGCAGCAAATGGCCGGGTCAGCTCGCAAAGGTGGCAAGCCTTTGAAGTTACCCCTTCGTGGACCCTGCCCATCCTGGGGGAGAAGGCTTCGCACTTCTATCCAGGATGTGCTTTTTTTCAGGACAGAGGGAGGCTCTTGGCCCAGGGGTACAGAAATATGTCTGAGAGTGGCAGCCAGTCAGCCAGGACACTAGAGTTAGGTCTTTTTTCAGGGGCCATTTCTAAGATGCCCTCTGAGTGCATTTGGCATTAACTCCAAAACTGGCATCAGTGTGGGTTTAATGTGCTGAGAACTTTGATACCAAACTTCTAAGAATTTAGTAAAGCCATTATGGTGCTGTGAAGTTTGTAATACAAACTCCCAGACCATATGCTCTTTATGGTTTTACTGCACTTACAATGTCTAAGAATGGACTTAGGAACCATAGGGATACAGGGCTCATGTACCTGTACCCTCACCAGTGGTACAGTGCACGCTACTAGAGGTGTGTCTTACCTATACCTTAGGCAGGGGATTGTAGGCATGACACACAGGCGTGTGTGTGTGTGTGCTCGTGTGTGTTTTTGTTTGTTTGTTTGTGTTTTTTAAGGTACCTGGCCTCTAAGGGTGGCACAATAGGTACTACAGTCCTTAGAGGCCTTCCCTAGTCACACCTCCCTTGGTACCCATGGAACCTTTTACAAGGGACTTACATTTGGCCAGAGAGGTGCCGATTGGGATTGCAAGGTACAGTTTATGGAAAGAACATAGACCCTGGGTACCTGGTTAGCAGGAAGCGATTTACAAAGGAGGCCTAGACCTTGATTATCGCACCTATCAAACTATGTGGAATAGTATCGAAAGTGGTGCAATGATCGGGGGGAAAAGCCTCCTAATCCCCCATAAGTAGAGACCATCCACACATTTAGAAACAAAAAAAGATCAGCACCCACTATTATTGATTCTCTCTAGTCCTATATCCTGCTGAAGGCAGATTTTCGAGATATCAATTTGAAAGAACAAGTTATATATCAAATAGATTCAAATTCACATTATATAGATCTCAATCGGACATATAGAGGCGCGTTGTTGATAGTGAAATCCTGTATGCTTGTTAATGCAAAACTGTTCATCTAAAAGTAGCCAACGCATTTCGTCCCTTCTTAGAGTAAAAAAACAGAAGTTTGTACTTGGAGACTATGCACATTTGCTGATCAACTGCCGGGTGCGGCGGTCAACATGGGCCAGAACTTACCTTTGATGAATATGATTGCTACCTAGGACCAGTGAAAATCTGTTAAATTATGAAGGATAATTTCTTTCTTGGGAATGCTAGAGATATATGATGGAAATAAGTGCACTAGAACTAAGCCCCGAAGAAGTCCCAAGAAGGGACGAAGTGCGTTGGCTACTTTTGTGTAGACTGCTCTTTTATATGCGTCTGATCAAAATTGATGGCCTTTAATTCTAAGATCCGCATTAAACAATTTAACTAAGGAGTTAATAGGTTAAAAGAGTAGGGATGAGACCGGACACCCTTGGTGTAAGTCGAAGTATGAGGAGGTGGTGCCATTAATCATAATGTTTGCTTTGGGATTCACGCAGAACGCCAAAACCATATTTATGAAAGAGTCGCTCAAATTGTGAGATTCAAGGACCGCAGATAAAAAAGGCCAAGACACTTTGTCAAACACCAGCATCGACAATGAGAGCTTTTACTAGAATATGACAGAAAGTGAAAATGTTATCTCTCCCAAGACGCCCTTTCACAAAAAAACGTTTGGGAATTAAGAACACTTTGGGTATGCAACTTTCTAGCCTGTTGGTTAGGATTTTTGTGAAAAATGTTGCTTCCATATTTAAGAGAGAAATGGGCCGAAAATTCTTGGATCTGAGTGGTCCTTGCCCTCTTTGAGGATGACCACTATGGTGGCCTCCGCTGCCGTACCAGAAACCTTGCCATGGAGAGTGAAGTGATCAAATTTTTTGGGGAAGTGATAATTGAAGATGTCAACGTTTTATTAAGAGCAATCGGGAAGCCATATGGTCTGGGCTTTCATGAAAGAATGACCTTTATTGCATTAACAATCTCCTCTTTGTCTATTGGTTTATTCAAGCGCATCCTATCTTCTTCAGAAACTGAGTTCATATGTGGAGAGTTAAGGAACTTTTGGCAGTTTGATTTATCGCATATCGATTGTGGGGTATATAATGTGCTGTAAAATTCTTTAAAGGTCAAGAATTTATTATTGGATTTTTGAGGCCCATCCATGTGAGTAATGTGGTTGGTGGGGTTGTTAAATTTAAGGGTGAAGGCAAGTAGTTTACCAGCTCTGTTTCATAATAACAGTTGTTGACATTTTGGGGAATGATCACCTATTTATTAAAAATCCAATTAAAAAATAAAATCAGATTTTTGTTAAATATTAAGAAAGAGGCACTTTTTAAAAGTTAAATTTTCCATGCCCAAAACCTTTGGATCTCCGTTTGCATGTGCTCTCCCACTTCTGCCAGCCAGTAATTAGCATTTGAAAAGGTGTGAAATCCTTCACAGGAGCAAACAATGGGCTCCAATGAAGGAAACTCACAGAAATGCAGGGTGGGGGTTAATAGAAAGGTTTTTGACATTACAGTATCAAATCCTCCTTTAGAGGTCTGGGCTTTTACATCTAACACGTGGGTGCACTTCAAAGGGCGAGATCAGGATGCAAGATAATTCTTGTGTATACACTGTCTGGTTGCTTGCGATCTCAGCTTTTTTTTAATCAGACTTCAGTCTCTGGATTTTACATATAACACTTAGGGTGTTGTATGTAAAAGGGCGAGAACAGGATGCAAGACCATTCTTCTATATTCACTGTCTGGTTGTTAAAGTACCTGTCAAGCTGGATTTTAGTGTTAGGTGTGGGAGGAAAGTAGGATTACCATAGTACACTCCCCACACACACCCCAGTGCTCAGAGCCCAAGTTTGGTGTGGCGAAAGACCTCAGCCATCTTGAAAATGCCCAAGTGGATCGGCTTGGCCCTCCAAACTCTTCCTTCCATTGGTTAGGTTGTACCCAGGAGTCATTCTCATCTACTAGCTCATGCCAGTTTTTTTTTGCAGTTTTATATAGCGTGAACTTGACCCAAAGGTATCGCAGCGCATTACAGGAGAACAAATTGCATTACAGACGGACACATTTATTTTTTATTTAGGCACGGGTGATTACGTGATTTGCCCAGAATCACAGGATGTTTTGAGCCTCCTGGTTCCCTAGCTCCAAAGTCAGCCGTTAAGCTACATGTGGTATCTCCATGCATCCACTTCAGAACACTCCTAGACATGAGGAAGATCAGAAGAGGACTGAACCTTGAAAAGACTGGACCTGTTCTCTCTTGTATGCAGGATAAAGAAATGGGCTCCAAGTGTCAACTGTCTGACCTCATGTTAAGGCATGAGTGAAGCTACAAGACCCCTTTGCCTGCAACTACCCAGCTGATCAGTAGCAACTAGTCCCTGCTGTTTGGCCTCTGCCTGACACCCTGTGAATTGCTAAGAGCCTCCCCTGAGGTCCTGGACTAAAGTCAGATGGTAAAATCTTTGACCACGATTAACCTGGTTGGTGTATTTGACTTGCATTCCATCGCAGTCAGCACCAAATTGCACTTAGTTCCCAGTCTACCACGACCATTCACTATCACTTATATTTATTTAAAGATTTCTAAAGCGCGTAGTCACCCCGAGGGGTATCCCAGCGCTGAACCTAACTTATATAGGAAAAGCAGGGGTTCCTGTGGAATAATATAATATATACTGGTAATACAAAAGCACAATCGCAATATAGAGGGTTGAGTACTGGCAGTGGGCGAAGGAACTACTCACACAAATGATTCAGTGTAATATATTTTATAAATTCTCAAGCAAAAATAGCTATATACATTGTTGTAAACAAAAGAAACATTTGTGCATTGTGTCCCAAGTGAAAACGGGAATCTAAATTCAAGTGAAAGTGTAAGTTTTATATGCAAAGTTCCGCAATTTGTACAAGTCGACCATTATCAAAATGATTTCTATGTGAACAGCAGCTATATACAGTGATTCGCGCTGGGCAATGGTTCGCTTCTTCTGTTTGTCGACGGCGTTTCAATCCTCTAATCAATGTGGGGTCTCTTCAGGACTAGTGATAAAGGGACACCTAAAAATGTAACTGCACAGCCTCGTGAAAATGATTGTGCCACGCGTGAGAAATAAAGAAAAGGTGATTACTCACACGAGGCCACTTCCGGGTACTCAATGTGAGGGAAGACTGCCAATCCGGTAATGTAGGGCGGCCAAAGCGGTTCAACAATTAGTACGCCACAGCTGTAGCGGTGGGAGATCCCTCAGTATGTATGATGATCAGTGTCAATGCACTGTGGGCTTCAGGATCGATGATTAATGAATGCGGGACAGCGCTCCGCGTATGTGTTCTGCAAAGCAGCTTTGTCGGGTACAATGAGGTCACTAACTGACTCTCCCACTCACTTACTGTCACTAACAGACTCTCACTGACCGACTCGCCCACTCTCTCTCCCTCACTGACTGACTCTCCCACTCACTGTCCAGACTCTTACTGACCGACTCACCCACTCTCTCTCACTCACTGACTGACTCTCCCACTCACTGTCCAGACTCTTACTGACCGACTGACTCACCCACTCTCTCTCACTCACTAACTGACTCTCCCACTCATTCTCACTCACAACACATATTGCATTACAAATGCAAAAGGTGTCACATTTGCAAAAGTTTAAGCTATTGCCATTGTAAATGACCATGCTATTAATGTATCTATTTTCAAAACCAACACATAAATAAAAAAAATGTGTCATTTACAATGCCAATAGCTTAAACTTTCCTAATGCGAGACCTATTGCATTGCAAATGCTTGTTTTTTTAGGCTGTCCAACTCAAGTTGTCCCTTCCCTTCCCCAAACCCTATGTAGTGTATTTGTACACCAGTGCTCCATGTTTGCGAACAGGCGTTAAATCTTTTGTCTTGTCACATTTGCTGTGCATTCAGAGACAAATGTCAGGCTCTTTTCCAGGGCTCTTAATTTTACTTTTCTATCTCTGACTTCAAAGTGAGAGGATTTGTGTGACAATCATACTGGCTCCAGGGGGGAGTGCTTGAGGAAGCCTGTAAGTAGTACTTTTTTTTCTAGCACACAACATTTTAATGTCTGTAAATGAACTGCAGATATTTCAGAATCGAAAAGCCCAAATGAAGCACATGTTTTGGTAATTATGAAATGTGGTGGAAAGAAATATTTTAAAATCATCAAAACACTAAGTGATGACATGTCCATACATTAGTTAGTGAGAAAGTGAGAGTAGGAGAGTCTGTCAGTGTGAGTGAGAGAGTCAGTGTGAGTGTCAGTGAGAGAGTGAGTCAGTGTGAGTGTCAGTGAGAGAGTGAGAGTCTGTGAGAGTGTGATAGTCAGTGAGAGTGAGTCAGCCAATAATGCAAGGCATTTGCAGGTAGGGTAAGTACTCTAAAGCTCACCTTTCATTGTGACAATGGTTCGAATATACGGCCATTGCCACTGGGTGTTGTACTCATGTCAACATAATCCTGCATCAAATGGCGTTGGCATTCAGGGATATTTGTGCAGTTTTAAACGTCCTAAAAGCAGTGCTTACAAGGAGTGTGCGTTTTTTTTTATTTGCAGTTTTAAAGATCATTAAAGCAGTGCTTACAAAGGGTGTGTGCGATAAAAAAATTTTTTGCAGACTTCTTGTATTAACTTTAAGTTGCGGAGGTTCCAACATTAGTGCTAGGAGTGCGCCGTGTGCACGTACCAAACTACTATTCAAGAAATAAATATACTTAATATCATCCTGTGATTGTTAGCTTGGGTGGTTGGGGGGGGCTGAGCAAATACTTACAACTCTGTTAAAGATCATTAAACCAGTGCTTACAAAGGGTGTGATTGATTGATTTGTCAATTTGTAGAGCGCGCGAATGCCCGAAGGCGTCTTGGCGCTATGATAGACCCTTGGCTCTTGAAAATGTTCATTAGAGCTATGCTGAGAAAAGCCAGGTTTTAACTTCCTTTCTAAAGGATTTCAAGGATGGGTTGGTTTTTATGGCAAGAGGCAGCTGATTCCAGGTTCTTGCTGTATGAACAAGGAAGCTTCTTCCGCGCCAATTGCCTCTTCTAAATCTCGGGACCTTGATGAGTTTCTTTTGGCCGGATCTAAGAAGTCTGTTTGGCTCATAATGTTTTAGATGTGACTTCAAAAACTGTGATCCAGTTCCATTAATTGCCTTGTATGCCAGGCATAATGATTTAAATTGTACCCTTTTTGCGATTGGTAGCCAGTGCAGGGTTTTTAGTTTGTGACTGATTGGCTCAAACTTAGGTATGTTGAGTACAAGCCTGGCTGCAGCATTCTGTAAACGTTGCAGTTTGGCTAAGATTTTTATCCTAGCTCCAGCATAAAGGCCGTTCCCGTAATCCAGTCTTGACAAGGCTAAGGCTGTCACCACTGTTTTACGTGAATCCTGCGGTAGATAAGGTAGTATTTTTTTAATAATTTTTAAAATGTACCAGAGTGTTGATGCCAGCTTGCTGGCTTGGGCGTCAAAAGAGAGATTGGTGTCTAGCGTGATACCCAGGTTTCTCACTTTTTCTGATGACTCTGGGCATCTACCCAGATTGTTAGGCCACCAAGAAGGAGACCATATATTTGTGTCACCTCCTAGTATCATGACCTCGCTCTTGTCCCCGTTAAATTTTAGGCAGTTCCTTTTCATCCATTGGCTGACCTGTACCATGCAGTGTTGACATTTTTCTGCTGTGTTCTCCACATCCTTGTTGATGGACACCACGAGTTGGGTATCGTCAGCGTAGGATATTGGAGTGAATCCACAGTTCCTTATAATTTCTGCAAGAGGGGCCACGTATAGATTAAAAAGAGTGGGGCTCATCGAGGAGCCCTGTGGGACCCCACATGGCAGATTGAATAGATTGGATTTAGCTCCTCCTGATTCTACCAAGAAAGTTCTGTTCTCTAGGTATGAGGCAATGAGTGCACATGCTGAGTCATGTATTTCTGCTGCTTTCAGTCGGGTTAGGAGGGTCTCGTGGCTGACCGTATCGAAGGCCGCCGATAGGTCAAGTAACACCAAGGCGGCCTTTGCTCCATTGTCCAAGACTTTTCTAAGTTCCTCCACTGCTTTGAGTAGAGCAGTCTCCGTTCCGTGTCCCTCTCGGAAACCGAACTGAGAATGGTCCAGCCAGTTGCCATCCATCAGATATCGGGATAACTGTTTGTTTAGAAGTTTCTCGATAATTTTCGCTGCAAAAGGGATCCTGGCTATTGGTCTATAATTGTTTGGTACTTCACAGTCTAAATTTGGTTTTTTCAGTAGTGGTCTGATCGATATCGTTTTCCATTCATCTGGATAGATGTTGGTTTCGATAATTTGGGCAAATAGTTTTTCTAACACCAAGCTCAGCTGTTCTGAGCAGATTTGCATCATTTTAGGTGGTGTGCGAAAATAAAAAAGTTTGCATACTTCTTGTATTACATATATTTGTAGATTGCTTTCATAATATAACTTCACTTGCAAAGTCACCAAATAATAACTTTTGAAAGCTGAAAGAGGAGCACACCGACATCATGCCGAGAACAGCCTCGAAGTGTGTCTGTTAAAACGTACAACGCGAAAATAACAAAAAGCTCATGTTTTCCACCCACGCCGTGCATCAAAAGGGTCACAACAGAGCATGGCAGACGTTTGTTCGGAACTGGAAATAGAGTTTGGAGAACAGCTGCGCGAGACCTATTGCATTGCAAATGCTTGTTAAGCTACGCGTGAGTGAAGTAATAATAAGTGCAGAAAACAAACGGGTGCAGTGTGTGAGAGGGTGCAGAGTGTGTGAGAGGGTGCAGAGTGTGTGAGAGGGTGCAGAGTGTGTGAGAGGGTGCAGTGTGTGTGTGAGAGGGTGCAGTGTGTGTGAGGGTGCAGAATGTGAGGCCTAAAGTAGTATGAGGGCACAGTGTGTGTGTTGTGGCACAGTTAAATACACGATTATGCCTGAATGCTCTTTATGTTTTATAAGGAATGTAGCAGTTTGTTTCCTTGTTTGGTGATTGTATTGTGTAATAGTTCTATTTTATGTCCCTGACAAATACAGGAAATTTTAGAGATAAATAATGGTAAAAAATGCAGAGAGGTGTTTCCAATTGTGTGTCATTTGTTATTGCTTAAAAAACGAGGGATATGAGTGAAGTAATAATGAGTGCGGTAAAGAAACATGGGTGCAGTGTGTGAGGGTGCAGAGTGTGTGAGGGTGCAGAGTGTGTGAGGGTGCCGAGTGTGTGGCCTAAAGTAGTGTGAGGGTGCAGTGTGTGTGTGTTGTGGCACAACCAAATGCATGTTTATGCCTGAATGTTTTTTTATAAGGAATGTAGCAGTTTGTTTCTTTGTTTGGAGATTGTATTGTGTAATGGTTCTATTTTATGTCCGTTACAAATACAGGAGATTGTAGTGATAAATAATAGTGACAACTGCAAAGAGGTGTTTCCAAATGTGTGTAATTTGTTATTGCTTAAAAACGATGGATATGAGTGAAGTAATAATGAATGCGGTAAACAAACAGGGGTGCAGTGTGTGAGGGTGAGTGTGTGAGGGGGCAGAGTGGGTGTCCTAAAGTAGTGTAAGGGCGCAGTGTGTGTGGTTGTGGTTGAGTGTGTGTGGTTGAGTGTGTGCTTGTGGTTGGGTGTGGTTTTGTGGTTGGTTGTGGTTGTATGTGGTTGTCTGTGTGTGTGTGGTTGTGGTTGTGTCTGTGTCTGTGTGGTTGTGGCTGTGTATTTGTGGCTGTGTATTTGTGGCTGTGTGTGTCTCCACAGTGTTTAATCCGGCACTGGGTGCAAAGGGTTCCACCACTAAAGACTCTTCCGTGTTAGCCCCTTTCATGTCATGTTACTCTGGCCCTAAACACAAATACAATTTATGTGTGAGCACACAGACCAGATCTGTTACAGTCACAAGCATTTTTTTATAGAGATGTGTCTTGTTTTTTGCAACAACAAAAACGCAACACTTATTTGCCTGTGCGGATTCTGAGGCCTTCTTTCCCCCATTTGTATCCATGATCCTCTGAAAGAAGCACTAACTAGGACTGCCAACCTAACCGATGTTTATTCTTTTTTGCGAAAGATGTACGCAGTGTTTCTAAAATGCACAGCAGTGGCTTGTTAAAGGTATTACTTGAATAAAAGAAACCTGTTTTCAAGTTGTTGTTTAAACGTGCTCACTCCTCGAGAAATATACACAACACAAGAACTAAAACACCTCAAAAAGTAAGAAACGTCATGTCCTGTTGTAAGTGTGCTAGCGGACAAGCTGGTGTCTGTCTGGCAGAGCATGCCTAATTCTCAAAGAGTTCCCCGAGGTACGAACGTTAACAGGATGTTTATAGCCGAAATAAGTCTCAAATTAAATCCTATTTCACTCTGCGTGCTCCGAAAAGTCAAGATTTGCAATTGAGTATCACTTTCGCCAAGCAGCTCATGAACAAGGAAATGGAGGTCAAAAGGGCAAGCAGCAACATTGTAGGTCCTTTATCTGAAACATAAACATTGCTAGAGTGCATTTCGACCAAATTAACTCTCTCAGATCTGGGATATTAGCATTCCTGTAGGGCATTGATCAAAGAGCGCTATGGGGCAGGGAAAGGCAAGTCATCCAGTAAGGTGGGGGGATATGGGGGGATTCTTTTAAATACACGGCTACCGTTTCTGTTAAATATTATTCGGCACCACGTTTGTCTGAGTGATACCAGACAGAACGAGGGTCCAAGATATGTATATGCCTAAGCGAGGCGCTTGGGAGAGCGAGGCTGACCATGAGGGAGGAGGATAAGGGAGGGGTTACGGCAAGCAGAGGAGCCTGATTACGGCCACAGCTTGCAGTGAAATGTAGTCCAACAAATAAGGTAGGGAGAAAACTGTTTTTGCGTGCTCTGTGCTGGAAGGGGAGGGCCATTAAAGGAAGGGGGCGGAGAGGAGCCTGTGAGAACTCGCGGCGGAGATCAAAGGAAGGGTGGGAGGGACATTGGCGAGCGAGCATATCGGGGGTGAGGGGGTGTGAAGCCTGGTGAGCTGAATGAGTTTTGCAGTAGAGGCAGAGCGTGGCGCGCGAGCACGAAGTGTATGGTGGCAAATGGAAGCTGTGCACAATGTGCGTGGTTGTGCTCACATGCACTGTACCCAATCCGCACTTTGGGTGCACTTTTGAAAGCCCTTACTTTAATCTCGCCAAAGCATCCCTAACGGGATGGCTTCAACGAGACCTAAAGATGTATGGGGGAACAGGGACTGGGCACTGCTTCTTAACATTGGTCAACAAACTGTGGAGGAAGCAAACAGACTGGAGGATAGAACGGGACTAAACATTCCGCCTTAAAATAGGAACGGTAATACTGTGGGACATAAAGGGATGTCAAGGGATACAAGGCTTTGACCCCCCCAAAAATAAATCTGCATTTTCGTAATGGAAATTGGCCAATTATTTCATCAAAAGGGACCTCAGCCCAAACACGTACAGACCCTGGGCAGAGGAGGAAGCACGGGAGTGGGAGGCGGCTTTATGGGCTTGAAGAGGGTCGGGTTGTTTAATGGGCAGGGTGGCCCTGTAGCAGGAAGTCTGCTCTCATCCAGAGTTCAACAAAAGTCCTTTTACTCCTTTAGTTGCGATTGCATATAATCAATACAAAGTTCAAACGTACTCGGGTCCTGGCTTACTGCTGGGCCCCACAAAGAATACGGAAAATATGTTTCCATTAATATAAATCGAACATTGCGCGCACACTGCCACCCCAGAGGCCTCTGTGTCGAGGTGGGGATTTTCTGTGTCGACCGGTTACTAAAGCAAGTCATGTCCTCTAAGGAACCTCGTTTTGCTCTGATCACATTTTGAATGTGGTGGGGGCTTTTCACACGGCAAATCATGGAATGCAAATCATGGAATGCCATTAAATTCAGAATGCACTTTAAAGAAATGATCTTCATTCCGATATTAAGTTACGACGTTACAGTGTGCAGCAGCAGCAATGTGTTTGCAGCCATTAATATGAGGGATGGATGCTGCGGACATCTTGTGTGACTTGCTGCTTACAAATTCACATCCCGGTAGGGGTAAATCTGCGATTCAGCCTTCTAGGCTCGATAAACGCAGTGCCATTTACATGTATAATAGCAATACCACATATGTCCAGTGCTCTGGAAAGCAGTGCGCTATTAAGCTATACATAAAAAATGTTTTGAAAAATGTGTCTTTGACAATCAAAATCTGTGGGTGTATTCTGACTAATTTAAAGCTATGTACTAGGTAGAATGTTCTCGTAAACATGCGTTTTGTGAAGCAGGTCTCACAGCCTCCCACACACAACAAATCAGCATTCATGATTTGCAGAGGTACACAATGTGCTAAATGAAAACAAGAGCAAGCATTGGTAGCAGTAAGGATATGCTGCTGAACTGGCCTACAAAGACAAATTAAATAGTGGCTGAAGGGGGTTGTGGACTTGCTGCATGCACAGACCGGGAAGTGAGTCAAGACCGTTCTGGGTATGGGACACATGGTGTTGTGTGAGAAGTGAAATCAGCCTCCCAGAGAATGATGGATAGGTAGGTCCAAGGCACTTCCCGTGAACCTCACAGGGTGAAGGTCATTTTAGGAGACCCACGTCTTCTGTCCCCTCAGGCAATAAAATGGAGATTAACCAAGGGGTGGACCAAACACTTCAAAGGCAATATTTCTCTCTCCGAAGCATCGTGAAAACAGATCTAACAAGGGGGAAGAAAAAGGAGGAACTCTGAGTGTGAGAGGGGGGGCAAGGAACACGAAGCAGGGGCAAGTGCTAAATGCTAAAATGAGGGAAAGAATAAGAAGGGAAAAGAAACGAAGACGGGAGTACGGGGGCAGACAAGAGATAGTTGGAAAAGAAAAGGCAAATATATCAGCAAGTAACTGAGGGCAGAAGCCTTACAGGATGCCGGTGACTGTGTACCGCAGGTATAAGCCTGTGAGTTCAGGCGTGCTGGAGGACCCGTGGAGAGGGGCAGATAGAGAAAGTGATAATGAATCAGAGCTGTAGGCTAAAAAGAGAGAGGGAGAGCGTCAGAGGCCAGTAATCTCAACAAACTCTCGGCATTGCGTGGCGGCGGGGCAGGGGAGCAGATTCCTTTGAAGTCTGGTAGTGCACGCGCCCGGCTCACATGCACTGAAGGCAATTCGCCTTTGGGTGCACTTTTGAAAGCCCTTACTTTAATCTCGCCAAAGCATCCCTAACGGGATGGCTTTCAGCGAGACCTAAAAAAATAGAGCCAGCAAAAAGAAAATAAGCAAATGTGAGTTACAAACCACCAAGACCAAATGGTAAACAATGAGCATAATTCATTCCCAGGGAAGCTTCCTGATTGTTCCCAAGATGTCGTTAGTAAACCAGACAGCTGTGCTGTATGGTAGGCTTCGACCTAAAAAAGTAAGGGAAAAGAAAAGAATAGTTACCTGCAGGAATCGGTTTGGCTCCTGTGTGTGTTGCTTCACAAGTTGTGCACTCTTGCCACCTGTTGTTGGGTTTGAAGTATTGCAACTTGTTTATCTTTTACTTCTGAGACAAACGTTGTTAATGACTCACATTCCCTCCAAAGGATGGTGCACAGACCACCTCAGACATTAGTTTTCTGCCACTGGGCATGGGAGTTGCATATCAGTGCTCCTTGAAGAAACTAGACACCAGAAATCCTGCTAGGAAGAATGCACTACAAGTGCCAATGGTATTAAACACAGCATAGATGACAAGATTTCAAGGTCCATGCTGGACTGTGGTTAAATTGGATAAACCGGCCCCAAGATGCAAAGAAAACAAACTGTACTGTAGCAGCTAGTCGGGCATAGTTATGAGAAACGTGCCAGGTTGGCTCAAGGATGTACCAACAAATTCCCACAAGAGCTCCACGCAGAGCTGGGCAGTTGGCATAGCCCAACAGGAGTCCACCTTCAGTGTCATTTCATGAACAAGAGAGGCTCTAGAGCCGCGGTACTCATAGTACGGCCCGCCAGGCCTTCCTTTGCGGCCCACGGACCTTGCAGGTAATGTACCCATGGGGGGGTGGGGGAAGAGAGAGAGACTGACAGAGAGCGACTGACAGAGAGAGACCGACAGAGAGAGAGAGAGACCGACAGAGAGAGAGAGAGAGAGAGACTGTGATGGAATTGGGGACAAGGTGTGTATGAAGCTATGCAATGCCTCCTATGATTGCTATTGTCTGCTAATAAAAATGTATTATCAAAATGTGTTCTTTGTAGTTACATCTGCTTTTGAAATACAGCATTGTCGCATTGTCTATTGATTTGAAACGGGTTTTTTTTTTTTTAACTCTAGCTCTGCCCCCCACTGATCCCACCCCTACCAGTGCGGCCCTCGGTCACGAACCACACCGTAATTTTGGCCCGGACAGAAAGTTTGTGAGTACCGATGCAGAGGGATGCTGGATATTTGCTTATATATTTCTTCTTGAAAATAGTAAGTCTGACTCCATTTTTTTTTTTTTTTAAGGGACATAGTGAAATGTTTCCTTTAGCAACGGTTTCCACAATTGAGTGAAATGTCTATTAACCCCCCCCCCCCCACCTGGGAAAGATGCCACTTTTTCTGGTAAGGAAGGCAAAATATTTAAAGGCAATTACGATGCCAGAACTTAGTTAGAAAAAAAGTACCCATTGAATATATGCCCCCAGACAGAAGCTTGTACGTCCACCTCCTGCCAAGATTTAAGGGACAAAATACCCCCTGCCGTACATTATAAGACCATTGCAAGTCACAGAGGAGGTCCAGAACCATATAGAGCATATATATTCAAAGTACGGCCAGGGGGCGAATGTGGCCCCCCCTTGAACTTTTCATGCGGCCCTCTGGTCAACAGGAGCATGCTGTTTACTCATCTCATAAAAAGATGTAAATACAGGCAAGCATTTATTTCATGGTTAATTGCTGTTAAAGAAAGTAAGTAACTCAGCAGTCCTGCACTTAACTATAGAAACACCTTCATTTTTAAAGACATCTTGCAGCACAAGTGTAAAACTATGACAGTCTCTTCAAAAAGTGCATTGAGAAGCACCTCACAGACCAAACTTTTTGGCCCCTGGAAAAATGTTTGCAAGCACCAGTGATAAGGAGGAATGAGGCAGAAGGTAAAGTCCCTTTATGAGGTTATGAAACTCTGACAAACCACTTAAAACCTTGGTACGTAGCTCTTTCATATGAAAGAGTGAGCATGTCTGCAAGCGTGAAGAATAAAAATAAAACCTCAAGTGCAAAATGAAACGCATCAAAAACCGGTTGGATGTTTGTTTCAAACAGATATTAGAAACGGATAAATACCGGTTGTTTTTTTTTTAAACAAAAAAGCTGCAGTAGTTCAGAATGTGTAGAAACATGCAGAAAGAGTCTAGCTTTTCTCTAACTAAACAAGGATTGCAAAAAATAAACATGTTCCCACAGCTTGTCATAGTAAGCCTGGAAAAATAGAGCAGAAGAAAGAAAAGCAATGTTCCATTTCGTTGTTTTAAACAGCTGCTTCAATTATGCTCCATGACCTGGCCTGCCTTTCACCTCAGCTGCGGAGTCTGGCAGCAGGCACTGTGACATTAGAACTCAACTGTAATAACTTTTAATAGTTGAGTTCTGACGTCTTTTCTATATTATCGGCTATTTGGTGCATCACAACTTGCCAATTATAAAGAGACTGGTGTTTCACAAGGATTACGGAATCCCATGTATTATATAAGGGATAAAGTACCCATATCGTACATTATAAGTATTTTAAGAGTCACCAAGGAGTTCCATAACCATATAGAGGAACGGGCTGAAGGCAGAGTTACTTTATAAGGTCATGGAACTCGGAGGTGATTTGCAAAATCCTTATAATGCACGTCAGGGAGTAATTTATCCCATAGAATACATGGTCACAGCATCATCTTTCCCACAAACCACTTAAAACCTTGGTGCATATTTTTTCATATGAAAGGGCAAGCACGTTTTCAAACAAGAATAATAAAAATAAAACCTCTAGTCCAAAAGTAAACGTATCAAAAGCCTGTTAGATATTTGTTGCCAATAGATAATAGAAACAGTTCAATACAAGTCAGGTTTTTTTCAAAACAAGAAAGCTGCAGTAGCTCAGAATGTGTATAAACTTGCAGAAAGATTCTAGCTTTCCTCCAACTATGGTGTGCAAAGATTTAACATGTTCTCTCTGCTGGTCGCTGTAAACTAGAAAAATAGAGCAAACGAAAGAAAAGCAATGTTCCATTTTTGTTGCTTTAAACAGCTGTTTCACTCATGCTACGTGACCAGACCTGCCTTTCCCCTCGGCTGCGGACTCTGGCACCAGGTGATGTGACGTCACATCTCGACTGTAATAACTTATAATAGTCGAGTTCCGACGTCTTTTTTTAATATAATCGGCAACTGGATGTGTCACAAGTCGCCGGTTATAAAGAAATCAGAGAATGACGTTCATACAGGGATTACAGAATCCCATGTATTGTAAAGACTTTAGAGCCTCATAACCTTCCGTAGTCCGGAACGCATTTTGGAGCATTATCCCTTCTGTATTTATGGATTCTAATCTCTGGCTCTTATCAAGCAACCATAAACATTGAAAAAGGCCTAACACCAGACATATGCCTTATCAGCAAATACTGTAGTAAGCAAGTTCAGAAGACAGATATAAAAAAAAAAAAAGTAGTACGCATTAAAAATGTATTTATTAAAATATTGGTAGGAATATACAAGTATTTTGCAGGATTTCTCCATTGCAAGTTAGTCAAAATACTTACATCACAAACAAGTTTTATTCCAGCCGTGGCACACAT
Organism: Lissotriton helveticus; assembly: GCF_964261635.1. Classification (NCBI taxonomy): domain Eukaryota; kingdom Metazoa; phylum Chordata; class Amphibia; order Caudata; family Salamandridae; genus Lissotriton; species Lissotriton helveticus. The sequence goes on along the minus strand of NC_136068.1, from coordinate 597,033,234 downwards.
AAAATCTCTTGTACAAATAAATTATTGCCAAGCCCCATGTCTGCCCAGGACTATTATAAATATACATACATATCGGGACAGAGGGGTCCTGTCTCTGCACGGGGTTCCCTTGAAAGAGAGGGAGAACTGTTTAAGGAGGCAGAAGCCACACTCCGACCTGAGAGGTGCACAGCACACTCACACACACCGCCCTTTGTGGATGGGTCTCATTTGGAGACCCCGGGAACTTCGGACATGGTCAGTGATCAATAAGATCTGATTCGAATTAGACCTTGGAGGTAACGAAATCCAGCAATCTAAATGCAACATTAAGACTACAGAGGCCGGTTTTGTAGCGCACACCACAAACCCGGTTTTCTGTTGGCGCTTTACGAGTATGTGGTAGCAATATTAAGGATGCTTGTTTTATGGTCCCTTGAAGTATGAAAGGCTGTGTGGGCTCTGCCAGGATTCAAACTGTTGATTGCTGCTGTGCAGATCTGAGCCCATTGCGCTAGATTACTGGCAACAGTAGCCAGGCATAATGGTGTATTAAACTAAACAGCACCAGTGCTGCATTCATCCTCAGAAAACACAGCGGAGGGGAGAATACATTGAGCGATTACTTTGTGAGGACAGCGAGTAGTAAAATTATACATACATGGTACATAAACAATCTCACTGTGTGGTGGAAACAAATTGTCCAGAAAATCATATACCCCCTACCACACATCCACTCTGTCTGTTAGTTCCAATTAAAGGGAAAAACCTATTTGCACCCAAGAGCTGCTTCTCAACACCTACCCCAGTGGAGTGAGGGGGAAAGGAAGATACAGCCAACAGTGCTCGCTGTAGCTCAGTCTTAAAGGCAGGTGCGTCGAAGCCAAATCGATCAGCAAGGGCAAACCTCTATTTAAAACAGAGCTAACAATCCGATGCGAGAAGAACAGGCAAGTGCTCAACAGGGAGTGAACAGAGTGACTCGTGACAGGCAGCTCTCAAACGAATGATGTACAACTGCCCAAGAAAAAGGCAGCAGTAACGTCAGGGTAAAGGCTCAGTGAAGCAAAGGCAATGTTGCCAATGTCTTCGCTTAGGATCTTACTACTGAGGCACATGCAATTCCTACAGGGGCTCCCACCATCCTGGGTCGATTCCACAGGAACAAATAGGCAGATCCCACGTAGTTCTACCATAGGAAAAAAAAGTGATGTTCTGGGTTTATCGGCAGAAGGCAGACTGTACTACATGAAGGCATCCCCCAGGGATGTGTTCTGTACAGTGATGCAGGAAGGAACCTTTACCCTTCTTAGGATTTAAAGATTTTAGGGTCAACTAGGGATACTCCTCTGTGATCAAATGCCTGAAGTTTCTTTTGTGGTTATTCCACTACTCACTAGTAACTGTCCACATGTAAACTGTTCTTCAATTCTTTATATTTTCTTCGATTTCCTACTTCACGGAGTCAATAATTTAATTTTTCTTCTAATACTGTTTGGTTTGAGTATCATATGTCCTGATAATGATCCTCTAATAACTAAGAGTAGAAACGCCATTGATCACTGCGAAGACAGAGTTGTCTTTTCCACAACCGACTTATATACTTTTTTCATAAACATTACCTCAATGAAACCTTGATGCTTGGTAGAGTTGGACGGATAAGCATTCTTCTAAACAGCAGATTACTTGCAGAACATGCCTTCAGAGGGGCTTCTAACATTGTTCAATCAGGCTTATAAATAATTTCAACTAGACCTGCCTAGATGCATATAAGTGCTCTGAGTGGTAATTCCTGGAGGAAAAATATCTGATGTGCCACAAAGGGAGGGAGTGTGCTGCTAGGGCTAAAACCCGGAGTTGGACTTCTCCAGCTCTCTGCTTGTGCTTGTCCCTTGCAGAGAGTGCTTTCTGTTAATAGTTTGTCCATGCTGGCGCCAAGAATCAGAAGTGCTGAATGCCTCTGAGCTTGTGAAGGGCTCCCTGTGTTGGCTGTGCATAGCACTACACAAAGAGCAATAGTGCCAGGACCCCCTGCCACAGCCTGCAGGGTCTCCCATCCTCCCCCCGAGGGTTGAAGTAGTCCATGGTGTCTCAACGTATCCTGGATAGCGGAGCAAGGAGCTGCGAAGAAAGGCAGGGCAAAGCAGCTGTCATAGCCACACGGGGCTGGCGTTCGAGTAGCTATGCTCAGTGCCAGCACCGAAGATTGGGAAGGGGTCTATTTCATTGCCACTGAACACCACACCTTCCACGTCCACCTCGATGTCCTCTGGAAAAGGCAAGAGAAAGGGTTGAATTATTCCATGCCAGAGCAAGGGGCTCTACAGAGATAACATTCTGAAACTGCCACAGTACCTTTGTACCCATAACACAGTCTTACCCTACAGTGTTCTACACAAACAAAGTGTCCTTTAAAATTAGCAACATTTGAACAACACCCAGGATTTTAAGGTGGAGAAGAGGGCAAGGTAGTGGGCGGGTCACATGCATTAAGGCAATCCCCAATAAGTCCTGGACTTCCTAACCAGGTCTTAGAAGGACTCTCCCACTGCATCCTGCTAGGCCAACTCAGAAATGTATCCATCCTTCCTAGCTCACTCAATGCAACACTGCCCTAAAACACTTCAAGAAATCTTTGCAGCAAGTGCACCCTACATCCCTTCATACTATCTCTTCATTGTACGTCCTCCTGGACAATCTCTTCACTAGAAGCCTCCTATGCCCCTTTGAGGATATTCTATTCAGTATACCCCCTAACTGTAGGCCTCTACAGCCTACATCTTTTGGAGTCAAGGTGCATTCCCCCAGCTCCAACAATCTCCTCTCTGAAAGGTCTCTCCAAATCATAGTTCTCACCTTGGTCTGAATCCGAGGGCTCGGACGATAGTAGTGAGGAGTCCAGGCTGTCGGCCCGGGTGCGTTCTGTTCCCGTAGATGGAAGCAGCTGTTCCAGCCGCTGTCGCAACTGCTGTTGTTCGGATCGGAGCTTATCCTTCACCTTGCACGCTCGCAGTTCTTGCTCTTCCAACTTCTGCAAAGTATACAGGACAAGAAAGTGGCTTTAGCCTTCCTCACAGAAGCGCTTTAACAAAAGCATCTTGTGGAGACAAAATATCACTTTTCATTACACACAAGAAGAGCCACCACGAGCCATATCACAATACAAGCTCCTCCCAGACAAACTGTACTACAGGAATACATAGACCACTACCATAATGTTTAATAAAACTGCTAGTTCCCTGCATTCAAATCCTCGCTAGATATAAAGTACCTCTATGTACCCTCCACATTTACTACTGGCAGCAGTAGTGCTTATTCCCAAAATGAACATCACCAACAGGTAAACTGAAGGACAGCTTGCTTTAGAGTTTCAAAACGTCTGAGGAAAACAATGATAATGTAGGCACGTATCTACTGGAGAAAAATAAGGATAACCCCAATGGTGAATCATTTACTACTGGTCTATATGCAAGCTCCCTTTATCAACCAGTGGGTATGAAACAACTACTGGTGGGATCAGAAACCTTGTGCTCTGTATCACATGCCTGAATTGACGTCTTAAAATAGGCATAGCAGCTTGTCCCTTATGCAGGTATGCACCATCAGTAGTTCAGTTCTTTAAAAAAAAAATGTTTTAACTAGAGGAACCAAACTGCAAATCTTGGCGTATGGCTGAGAAGAGTGTGTTGATAATGTGGGCGAACAACCAAAGGTGGTGATGGACGGAGCGTTGACAATACAAACACTCACCCCCAGTCAACTGATCACTCTGACCCTGTGCCTCATGGGAACAGTCCAGCCCGAACTGCCAAGCCATGCCTTCCCTGGACCGGAAACAAGCTTCCGAGACCGGTTTCTGGCATTACAGCCGTCTTCAACACGGCTTGCTTGAATCCAGTGGCAACGTGAGCAAGGGAATCACGTCTGAGAATACCCTGCCACACTTATGGCGGCCAAAGCAGTACAAAAGGGGGTGGTGAATTCATTTAATGCCAGAAATCGGTCCTGGGAAGCTTGATTACGGTCCAGGGAAGACATGGCTTGGCAGTTCGGGCTGGACTGTTCTCATGAGGCACAGGGTCAGACTGATTTGCATATGGCCATGTCTGAACTGGGGTGGCGGATTAAACCCAGATCAGTTGACTGGGGGTGAGTGTTTGTATTGTCAACGCTCCGTCCATCACCACCTTTGGTTTTTCTTTGATAATGTGGGAGAGCCTAGAGACTACTAGTAATAGAGATACCATGACAGTAACTTTATAAATGTGTGTGTGTTCTTGCTCTCTCCCATTCGACAAAGTATATAGAAACAAAGAGGTAGGTTAAGGCAGCACCTGCAGTTTAGATCAGTGATTAGTTTTCGAAAACACATGAGTACTATGACCTTCATGAGGATGGCACTGCAGCTTACACCTCCCATTGCCCCTGCCAATGACCGTACCTACACAATTGCTAACCATCACACTCCTAAAAGTGTGACGATTCGGACTATTCCAGGCCTCAAAAGCTATAAGAATGGTTTGGTGGGCAGGTAACAGTTATTTTTGTAATGTATATTGAATTAAGAAATAACTGTTGTGCTCATCTCTAAATTAAACAAACAGCTCCACTATGTGGCAGACTGACATAATTGCTGGTGTTCACAATTAAGTGCCAGTGCCGAGCACCGGAAAACCTCCAGCTCAAATTAAGCACTGGTTTAGGCCCAAGCAAACAGATTCCCTAAAGCCCGATAGCTGTAGTGTGCCACATGATACATGTAGGGCATGCCTCACGCATCCACGTTTCCTGTGGATGGATGTGATGTCAGGGGAGAAAAAAAGGGCGGGAATGTGCTTGTGCCATGCCCCTAGAGCAGAGGTATTCAAACGTTTTTTGCTCTGAGTCCCCTCCCTCCTAAGTGTTTCGATAGCAGGCCACCTCCCAAACTTTATGACTAAGATTGGGGGAGCAGGAGGGACTGGCCTGAATGCAGGGGTCAGGGCTTATGAGAATCTCTGGGATACGTTTTCTATTACTGATAATCCATAATATATGTGAGACATTTAAAAGAGCAAATGCATAAAACAGCAACTGGCAAAAAAATAAAACACTGCTCCCCATAATTGGGGGATATGAACTCCTCACACTCCTGGGTCCTAATGCTACTGCACCCAGTTCGCTAATGATATCAGCAGCTCTGATTAGCGGGCTTTCTCCCTTTTCCAACCATGCCTGGCCACTACTCCAATCTTGTAAAAGGCTCAGTCCCTTTCCTAAAAATAATTAGCGTCCATATGTTTCCCCGGCTGTGCAGCAAAGGTGCACTTGGCCCCCTTCAATGTTGCAAAGAAAATAAGCTCCCATGCACCTTTTGTACAGTTAAGATAGTCATAACTGTGATGTAGTGGCACCTCACACCTGAGACACAGTGCCACTGCACTTTCTTCAGCAATGATATCTACTACCTCTTGAAGTGAGTGGCCACTGCCCTTTGTTAAAAACAGAGTCCCCCATCTTGCCACACTCGCTCTGAGTCCAAGCGAAGGGGTCTCCTCTGCTCCAGTTTTACCCTACCATGAGTCATTTCTCGGAAGCCCAATGCAACACTGGCACAGTAAGAGGGCATGCACAGCAAGAAAGGCTAGTAACACAACTGCAATTGGGGTTTAGTTAGCTCTTCGCAACACTGCGCCCCGGTGCCATGGCACGATCACCATCAATGATAACTATACCCCTGTGAAGAGCCATCACTCCTATGCCTGAGGCCCAAAGCAGGCTACCCATCCATTTTAGTAACAAACAAAAAGAGGAAAAAATCTGCACTTCTTCCTCGAGTCCTGCTACCTGCACAGCAAGTGGGACCCATATTTCCCTGTTTGGTAGTGGATCAGCCATAATGTCCAATGTCCCCTCACACTTTGTCCCAGTGTCACTGCACTTATCACAGTAATGGTAATAATGCCCCTTAAAAAAATACAACAAATAAAAGCAAACCCCAAATCTCACGCCTTCCTCAGGGCTTTCTGGGGAAGCTGTTTCTGTCCATTTGTACATTTAAAAATGAGCTCCCACATAGTGTCTCCCTCTCCGGTTCATCTCTTTGATGGTATCTATGGATCTCACGGGGTTCCTCTTTCTCTCGGGCCATTAATTAGAGATTGTAGGGATGTAGACTATCAGGGAACTGCATCTGAATGAGACTCTGCTGCCCTCCTCATTGACTCCCTCAGCTCACTTAAAAAGACATATGCAAGTAAACAGAAGTCAAAGTGGGTGGGTTCAATGGACGACCAAAATGCCAATGTTTTTCAATTTATTTTACAAAAACAGCTCTACATTTTGTTAAAAAAGCAACCGTACCTGGACGGTTAATGCAGACCTTAAAATAGGTGTGTATTCAAAAAGGTAGAACGGGCGGAGATCTGTCAAATGGAGTAATGAAGACCACACCCGACATTCGTGGGAACAGTGACAGTTGTGCACTCTAAGATGGTGAAGCCTATGGCCCCCTGAACAGCAAGAACCTCGACAAGAGGTGGATGGAGTCAAACCTCCTCCGTGGATGTGAGGGGGCAAGATGAGCTGTTACAACTTTCACAACCACATCTCTATGATCGGAGACCCAACCTGCAGAGACCCAGGGCCATTTATGGTCTAAATAGACGTGTCGGTGCTGCGGGTCTATTGCGGACGCTGCATTGGTTGCCCATCCGCAAACGGATCGCCTTTAAGGCTATGACTTTGGCCTATAAGGCTCTCCATGCGGTGGGAGCAAAGTACCTCCAAAAGAGACTGGCCTTTTACCATCCGGCCCGCTCTTTGAGGTCTGAATCCTTACTCTTGGCAGTTGTGCCACGAGTGAAGAGAGCGCGCCTGGGTGGCCGTTCTTTCGGCCTTCTGGCCCCACAGATGTGGAACTCGCTTCCGCTTCCGCTTAGGGGGGCTTCGAGTCTTCTTGACTTCAGGAGAGGTCTTAAAACTTGGTTGTTCACTCAGTAGGTATTTTTAGTAGCCCTTGTTTTTATGCGTCTGTTCTGTACTCTCTTTTTACTGTGTTATGTTATTGCGAAGCAGCCCCCTTTACCTAAAGTGCCGGGACACTCTTTTTGAGTAACCGTTGCGCTATATAAAAGAATAAATAACATAACATAACATAACATATTTGTTAAGATAGTGGACTTGAAGACTGATTGGGACAATACATATTCATTGTTGGCTGGCCAAGGCTTGTGGCCTATGTTTTAACAAAGCTGGGAAGGAATGTAGTGTCACATGACTCATGTAGGGCATGCCTCATGCTACCAAGTATCCGGCACCAGGCATAGTGTTAGGGGAAAGAATAAAGAGGCCCTGGTTCGCGCTTGTGCCCCTGTGGTTGTGACCCTAGTGTGGTGTGGCCTTGTTACTCCATGCTGCACTAACTAGAACAGGCAAATTCTGAATTGCTTTAGGAGGGAGTCTTCAGAACGCAATGCCCTGGGAATGACAACCAGCTTAGCACAAGTTCAGTGTGCTCAAGCACTAGATGGCAATGGTGGCCTTAGCTGCTACTCCGCTACCATGTTTGACTCACAAAGTCATGACGAGTCGGTTAGCAGAACACAAAGCACATACACTCGAAGTGTGCAGGGTTTCCTTGGCAGAGGGTGCATGTGGGAGCAGAGGAAATACATAGAGAGATCTACCTAGTTGCTGTGAAGATCAGCACCACTTTGTCAAGATAGAAAATTATATAAGACAAAAGAAAGGGGGAGCCCAATAACTCTCTGGAGCCTGGGTACATCATAAACATGTGTCAAAAGGGGGGGGGGGAAGTGGCACCAGCACGATAGATAAACAACAAATTTAAACAACAGCCAACGTAATACTTTTTGGCCTCTGGCAGAATTGCTCGCCTAGTATAATTCATTTGTTTTTTCAGCAAGACATATGAAATCTATCAACGAAAATTATGAAAGTATTGCTGTGCAAATTAAAGGAAGACACTGACTAGTAGATAACTTCTTGCTCAAAGCATTTAATTAATTAATATTTCTAAACAAATAATGATGAGTTACAATACATAACTGTTGTTACTGAAGTATCAACAAAAATTAGTTGAGTGGGGTGTCTGTAAATGGCAATGATGGACCCTTGATTGGGCAACAAGAGGAAAACCGTATAAAGCAACCAACACTAATTAATTATAGACCATTTAAAAGCATCTCAAATGTATCGAGTCCACAATTAGTTATATAGTCTAAACCCCGATGGGTTCTTTCCTTTCTTTAAGATGAACGACGTTGGCCCTGAATTATGAAGGTCGATGCCTTTTGGCCTCCTCAGGACAATGCGGGACCGGAATCACCCAATCTACAGTTGGTAGTAACTAGAGTAGGGAGTTTTCCACGGAGGGAACTCCAAGGTTCACTTCAGGTTCCAAAGGCCAATTGGAGCGGGAAAACAATGCAAAAGATGGGCGCCGAAAGACCGGTGTCCCTAAAAATTGTCAATTGTAGCAGAACAGTCAAACCGTTTGGTATTTCTTCAAACCGGCATCCGAGTTGCCAGGAAAGAAACATTTGTTGAGTATGCGATCCTCAATCATTCGGTAGTGCGCCTGTCTTTTGCATAATGTTCCCTTTCCAATCAGCCTTTGGAAACCGCAGTGACCTTTGGAGTTTCCTCATTATACTAAGTGAGCAATTCCACCAGAAGCCAAAAATTATTAAGTTGGCAGTTTTTTAAATTTATGGTTTATCTATCCTGCTGGAGCTATTTTTTCCTTCTTTTGACACAAGATAGAACATTGTGTCAGATGTGCAGACGGCTTCAAGTTCACTAATACACCTAACTGAGGTTATAGTGAATAGGGCGGGTGTATTCCACGATGGCATCTTCATGCCCGAGAGTATCATTGCCTCAAAGATTGATGCGCTCAATCTGGCTAGAGCCAGATTCAAATACCAAGCTACAGTGGAATGGCTGAATAAAGTGTATATGCGTACCAGACCAGTTAGAGGTGATTTCACAGCCTCCTTGCTAGTGATGACGAAATCCACCTTGCCTGTTACTTTAGGCTCATACCCACACAGAGACAAATTTTCAGGTACCTACCTAGATCCCTTATTCAGCTAAATGTATTGAAAGGTTAGGACATGATGCTCACTGGTGGAGCTATTTTTCTAGATTGACCAGCCATAGAGGTTTACTGGAAGGCTTTGTTTAAATGCATGGGGAGGATTGTTTTTTTGATTCTGAATCGCAGTCCTGAGATTCACTGGGAGGCACATATGGATGTCAAAAATGAATGTGTGAGGCAATGGACACTGATCATCAGGTGAAGGCAGGGAAGGAGCATACTCTTGTGCTCCTCTGCTAAACCCAGAAAATCTATGCTGTTGGATTGCAACGCGTATTAACAGATATCAAATTCTAAAGAGGTTGAGCAGTTCGGGGATTTATGCTCAATTAATTTGAAAGAAACAAATAGAGACCCAATAGAATCATGCATTAAAATAGACTGATCCATCACAGAGTAGGAGGTTAGCAAACCTTTGCGATTGTGTGCTTTATTTGCTTCAAATCTGTTCTGTTTATATTGACACTTCATTCTACAATCCTGTAACTTATTTTACCCAGGACTCAATGAACTGATTAACTCTAGATCAGACCAAATGCTCGAGTTAGTGAGAGCGAACGCGGTTCATCCAAAATAGCATCCTGTATCGAGCAAACATAACATGTAGAGGTACGTTTGTTTGAAATATTTCTAATAAGAGAAGAATGTTAGCCAAGGAATTGTATTTTTAGTTTCACAAAACAGCTGTGAATGTGCAACATCTGTCGACTGGTCAGTAACAAATGTTGTAAAAATGAGTACTGCATGTTTATTATTATAAAATGTATTTAAATAAAATAAATTACAAAGGATTCCATCTTGTTGATAATGTTTCAAAAACTTCCTGAAGATACCACAAAATAAGCTACTAAGAAACACATGAGTGCAGCCAGTGACTTGCTTCAAACCACTGTATCTGAATTGAGGGGGCACATCCATCCCCAAGTATACAACATTACAAAAAACGGGTAACAAATGTGCCATTGTGAATTCCCTACCTACCAACCAGTCTAAATAGGCAAGCTTTCATAAAGATGTATGTATTCCAATGATATGTCTATGTTTCACTTTCATTACAAGGTCATCATTTTAGACAGCAACACCAGAGGCTTGGTACCTATGCTTAAGGCTCAGGAAATTTGTTTTTCACCATACTCTATCCTTGCATATTGATTTGCATCATACGTCATAATGCGATGCAGCCAAAGACAAAGAGAAGGGCTACACAGCTCAACTCACTATGGACATTAAAACAAATTTCAAAGCAATGACTTTGTGGAAACAATAACAGTGTAAGAAAAGGTATACTTATGGTCGTTCCCAGTAGAGGTACTACTAGGATGTGAAGAATGTAATTAGTGGGTCATCAATTCCTATTTGATTTTAAATATTATGATGCAGAGGCCATTCTGAAAGGTGGTGGGGAGGATTCTGCACCGGTGAATAGGGGCAAGTATTTTAAATATTTCTGTAAAACCTTCCTGTAGTATATAGCTAGTGTCTGGTTAAAATAAATACATTTCTTTCCGCCACCAAAATGCTACAAGAATCCCAAAATCATATATTGGGTCTTACTTTGTATAATGTTCGTCAAAAGGGAACATAAATCCCAGATGGTTGCTACTTTGAAAAACATCTACGTGCAAAATGTGAGGGATGGCAGGTGTTACGTGGCCAACAGGGTGTGAGGCGGGGGATACGAGTGTAGCCATTTTTGGTTCTGTAGCAAATACAGTGTGGTATTAATAGTGGCGCAATGAGGCTGCATCTGCAGAAGTAGGTCCATAGCCGTAGATGGTGACGCTTGAATCATCCATCATAAAGGAAAAAGCGCAATAAGGTCATTTTACCAAAATGAAATTAAAAACACAAATTGAAAAAAAAACAATAAGTTAAACTGCAGACACATGTAGGAGGCAGAATGGAGAAGACTGCACATGGAAAGGGGAGCCCTGTGGTTGCACCAGCCAGAACAAAGATTAAAAAAATAATATTTAACATTCAAGAGAGAAGGAGCAACATTTATCATGACCAACCAACCTAATGAGTGAGTACATTGGTCCAGTGATTTCCATATAGTACAGGAGGAGAATTACGATGCACAGGTAAGGACATCCAGAAAGTATCCTGGAGAAGCTAGGGAAATCACTACTAAGATGAAGTGCTTGGAGAAGCAAGGGTACCGTTAATCTGAGTGTTCAGTTTTCTAAGTAATGCTGACCTACAGCCACTAAGGGCTATTAGGCCAGAGTTAAATAATAATAAAAACACACCAAAAAGCAGAGAAAGATACCTATGCCCGCGAATTCAAGACTGAAAAATGTATGCACTGTCTGGGAAAAGCTACAAGCTAGCCCCATCAGGTGAAGCTCTTGAACAGGCATCCAAAAAATACTTAGAAGATTTTCTATCTAAAGCATTCGAATAAGTTAAAGAACATCCAATTGCTTACTATTTAATTAGGAAATTGGTACTTCTATCAGAAATGTTATGTTTAGCACGAATTTGGGCAATGCAGAATTCACTTCTTCGTCTTTCTGGAACCAATGTTGCAGTGCAAACTGACCACCGTTCCTTGCCATGAATAAAGGCAAGAGGAAAGATGAACAACCTCAAGATAATTGAAATGATAGTTTCAGTGAGAAAGAGAATGGCCAATGGCAATCGAAAGGTCTTCTCACACGGGTAGGCAGGACCCTTTCAATTTGGTTACCAATGGGAATTTTTCTCCCCACCTAAACAGTAAAGGACTAAAGGCTTAAAGTTTGGGGGGGGGTGTCTAAAAGCTCTTCCTGTGAGATCAAACAAGTGGACATAATTGCTGATTCACAGCAGTCTTAAACATGAATGAGACTGCAGCCTCTAACAGGTTTCTTTCTAAATAAACATTTCCAAAACTTTTTATACAATTAAGGACGTATAGATCTGGATTATTTGCAGATCTGAATTATTTGCAGGAGGAAAGGACAGTGAGAATGGGACACCTTAGAGACTGGTTTGTATATTCAAAGAGGGGAGGTTGTCCTGTGAGTCAGAGCTATAATAACAACTACCCAGAGTGAATAAGAAAGGAGAGAAGTCTCCTCCTGCCCACAAGATGCATCTCTCAGAAGCGAAAACCCATCACAAGCAGATAAAAGTGAGGTACAGAACAGCTGTGGTACAAGAGTTGGTAATGCAAGGCAACATCTGGGCTGCGTTCAACTGAAGATGTTCTGTAGCATCTCACACACACATATCCTAGACTTGCTTTTCTCAGATGCTGTGTTTGACAGAAATGTGGGAATCTTACATAACCTAACATCAAACAGATTTGAATTGCGCCAGTTAAAAACTTTTGAGAACTATAGACTAATTTGCCTATATGTCCATCAAGTTATGATATTAACTAGGATTCTTCACAGGAACTACTTTAATGATTCATGGATCCTATTCTCCACCATACTCCATCTAAACACGAAAAAGCATTTTATTTCGTATTATACCTACCCGAAGTGTCAATCTTATGCTTGCTTAGAATCATTTTGTTCTGCTTTGACACAGGTCCATAATCCTTACCTCATCCGTGCAGCAGCAGTTTTGTCTGAACTGTGGCTCAGCAGCTACTTTGTGATTAGCTGTTTTGAGTGAAAACCCTCCTCAATGCTGCATTATATACCAGTAACTAATGAGTCATAGGGTCTAGAACTCTCCACAGCTCACCTTGATGTGCATGCGCGCCTTGTGTAGGAGGCTGAGGGTAGTGTGGCGCGAAGTTTCGCTGTTCATTGGGACTTGCTGCTTGAGCTGCTCCAGGCAGCGCCGGAGCTGAGCTCTCCTGCAGGACAGAAGGGGTGAAGAACAAGTTCACACACAGTCACAATGCAGACAGGAAGAATTCTCATTCCACAATGATGTGGGAAGAATTGCAAGGAGAACAGAAAATCTGTTTCCAGGGGAGTAACTCTACAGGCCTCGAAATGTAAGAGATCAAAATATCAACTGTGAGACAGACTTCAGACAGCAAGGTCCACTTTGATGCCGGAGTCTACCGCAATGATTGAAGGCACAAAGCAAGAACCAGGGACAACAGGACAGACTACATGTGGCAAGAAACATAATGACTCCATGGGCCAGGGAAACCAAAATGTGTCAATAACAGCTTCCCAAACTAAGACTCAGACTGAGGATACAAGAAGAAATGAGAGAGAAAACAACTGCACACAGGAACCTCCACTCCCAGACACTTGCGGAAACTGCCTGCTAAGCAGGAGGGGACCGCTCACCACCCAAATGACTGCAGAGCACACATGCATCACTCTCCTACTGCAGTGACAAAGTAGAGCAATGTGGTCTTTTCACCACAGTAATTCAGAGAACATTCATCTCGGCACCACAGATCCAAACACTCATGAATATCCCAGTCTCCCACAAACCCTCTCACCTGTGCTTCTCCAGCTCATTGTGAACAGACCTGCAAAACAAGGGAAGAATTATGAGTCAAGGTGATCTAATCTAGTGCACAAAGCAGCAAAACAAAACGTCTAGGACATCACATCCACCTAATAACAGCTCGCATCCACCACAGAGGTATTTAGGAATAGAACTGATAATTTGCTGCGAGTTTTGGCACTGGGTTGAAGGGGGGGTTGAGATAGGCATATAGATTAGGCACATAGATGAGTAAATCTCAACTACACTGACCCCACCCTGAGAAAATGGGTCACACAAAAGGAAGAGTTGATTTCACATGGATCTTCTACATTGAGTGTATCAGGGGCTTCTTACCCATGTTGTATGAGACAGCTCAACGGACCAGAATGAAATTAAATGAAAAACCAGCATTTGTAAAGCGCACAGCTACCTACGGGGAGGTGTCCCGGCGCTGGGGGCCGTCGGGAAGATTAAGCGAGCTATTGCCCAGAGTCACAAGGTGCTGGGCTAACCTGCCACCTGCGATCGAACCGTGAGCCCCCGTCTTCCGGAGTCAGACGCCCTGGCCGCTGCATCACACCTCTTCCCAGAATGCATTACAAATGTGAGCATTGATTATGTAGCTGCACTGATCTACAAAAGGTCTCCACAGGGTAGAGGCTGGTTTATTTCACTGCTGTGTCAGTTCTTCCTAAATTAAACTGAAACTCACCCAAGCCCTCAGTTCACAGCTTTAGAGGACATTCCTTGTGAAATGTGTGAAGATCTCAAAAAAAGATCATGACGCGAAAACAAAAGATTTAGAGATCTGGTAGAGGGGACCGAAGGCCCTGACCTGGAAGCCTTTGCCACAGGGTTATTTTCAGAATTTCAACATTGAAAGTCAAGATATATAGGATCCATTGAGTGGGCTCACAGCTGGGTGAAAAGTGACGCCCAAGAGATATACTGGCCAAACTACACTCCTTTAAAGCAAAAGAAGTTATCCTCCAGGCGCCCAAAGGACGGAATCGGTCCCATTCCAAGGGGCCACATTCTCTCTTCCATAATATTGCACCCGCAACTTTAGCCCGACGTCAGCAATTATGTCCAGTGACAGAAACTGAGACAATAACATATCAAATATCTCTGGGCCTACCCTTTTGGTCTGGCTTTTGAATAGTGACACAAATCACACCATGTAACGGAATTGGTGGAGGCAATGACTCTCCTGGTGATACCAACTACGGAGGCCCCGCCAGCTGGGGAAGATCCAGGGACCTCCAATGGCAAAGCTAACTAATCCCACAGTGCAAGCCATTTGCTCAAACAGCAGCGCTCTCGCCAACTTAAGAAGCGCTGATCTTTTGGGAGTGTTTGTTTCGAACTTTGGGTCTGCCTCCCTGAAAGAGACAGTTCCGGAGCGTTACTGATGGTTAGCGGGCTTGAACCATACTTGGTGTATTTGGGGAACAACCCCCTGTATTTCTTCTTGTTGGGTGGAAGGGGACTGCTGAACTTTGACCCGATGACCAGCCTGAAACAGGAGCCGATCTATTCAGGTTTACTGACTCAGGATTGCATAATCCCTTAACTAAAATGTGCTGCATCAAAGTGGCATTCGTTTTTTACCTACTTGTATGTCATGATGTATTTCTACTTGCATTATGTTTGCAATTTGGGACCAATTGTCCCACTTGTTATGTTGTGGTTCTTTTCTCTTCGGGGTGCATAGAGGGCATTTTTCTACCTTGCTAGAGTTGGGGATGGGAGCAGACACCGATGACAAGAGCGTCGAAGGTGGGTGGGCTGCGGGGGTGTGGTGTGATGAGTATGTGGTAAATCTGACAGGGTGGCATTTAAAGAAACTACTTGATCTGACTACCCCATGGTGATCTCCACGCTCATGAAACATTAAGGGCCTAAATTCCCTAGCTAAGCGCCACAAATTGTGGAAATATCTCCATGACCAGCGTCACAATGTTTTGGCACTACAGGAGACATCTCAAGCGGGATAAAGACTAAACATAGAGACATAATGCATACCACATGATATATAAATTCTCAGCCTTGTCTAAGCAGAACTGTGTGACTTCCCCAAAGCACTTAAACAGCCAATTCAGGACAAGGGGCTGGTGGATGCCTGGAGGACACTTCATCCCAGTTCACATAACTATACCTTCTTCTCTCTCACACACCAAACACATTCACGATTAGATTATGTGTTTTATTAGCCAGGCCCTTCGACAAGACCTGCGGGCAGCAGCTATCCACCCCATTTCCATATCTGACCATGCCCCGATGTCGATGACTTTGGATTGGGGTGACCCGCCACCAAGGCATTGCCGCTGGTTCTTCCCCAGTTCCCTTACGAGAGATCGCTTCTTCAGGTTCGACCTACGGAAAGCTATTAGAGAATACTTTCAATTAAACAACCCCTGCAACGCTAATCCCCCTAACAAATGGGATACATTCAAGGCGGTTGTACGTGGCAAGTGTATTGCAATGATATCAACACTCAACAAACAGAGGGCAAAATAGCGCCTAGCAATCGAAAAGGAGCTACTATAGCTCAAACAGGCTCACAAAGCTTCACCGACACTAATATTACAGCGCAAAGCCACATGATCTATATTAATAGGGCAGAACTCACTTTATTACGCCTCAAACGCATGTCCTATGAGCAGAGTAATAAGGTGGGTTCACACTTGGCTCGACAGCTCGGGGTCAAGCGGGAAAAGGAATATATAGATGATATTGTGTGAGATTCGGGAGTCCTAGAGTGAGCAGATACAGAGAAAGTTCAGATATTTTGCAAGTTCTATGAAAAGCTATGCAAGGCTGAACAAGTCAACACCCACACCCAACGCGACTATCTCAATAAGCTAGACCTCCCGCAGGGGATTTCCTTGCAAAACGAGGTGCTGTGAGAACCGATTAGTGTAGAAGTGGCCCAGACAGCGATCTTCTCTTTGAAACTTCAAAAATCACCAGGGCCGGACGACCTCACAGCCAAATGTTATAAGACATTCAGCTCTGTCACAGACTCACACCTAACCTCGTTGTTTAATGACATAGCAGAGGTAGGTATTGTAACTACCTCGATGCGCGGAGCTCTGGTGACCGGCATTCCAAAACCGGGTAAAGATCCCCATTCCTGTAGCTCTTACAGGCCCATCGCCCTGCTCAACCTGGATGCCAAGCTCTACTCAAATAGTTTGGCCTCTAGGCTAGACATGATGCCAGATTTGATCCAGCCAGATCAGCCTGGCTTCAATAAGGGTAGGCAGATTCATGATGACGTCAGGAGGGTATTCCACCTAATTGAAAAAGCCACCAATAACAAATTCCTGCGGTCTTCTTAGGTCTAGATGCCGAGAAGGCCTTCGACTAGGTGGACTGGCCCTTTCTCTTAAAAAACGTTGAGGCACTTTGGTTTCTGTGACCCATTCATAACAATGATTCAAACAAATTATAAAACGCCACAGTCTAGAGTGCTAGTTATTGGGGTGAGCTCAGACCCGTTACACCTGGGGAGGGGGACGACACATATACGCCCCCTCTTCTTTTTGCACTCAGTATTGAGACTTTGGAGGCTGAGATACAGGTGACAGCAGTCGTCATGGGCCTTCGTTTTGGCTCAGTAGAGCACAACATTTCTTTATTTGCTGATAATACGCTATTAACGTTCACCTCACCCCATTCGTTCCTAGTGGCACTCCAGGAGGATCTGCGTAACTATGAAGAAGTAGCAGGCTTCAGAATTAACCTGACTAAGACCTTCCTACTCAACCTGACAATGCCTAATGCAGCCATAGAGGACCTGGTGGCCTCTACCGCCCCTTCCAGTGGGTTAAAAGAAGACACCACTTATCTTGGCATCAAACTTACCCCCGTTTGTCTGACTTCTACTGAGCCAACTATCCCCCATTGCTACAACAACTGAAATCGAATCTTAAACGATGGGCACCTATGCATACCTTCTGGTTAGGAAGTATACATGCGATAAAGATGACAAAATTACCCAGGGTGCTATATCTTTTAAAAGTTCTTCCCATTTCATTAAATACGGAGTTGCTCCCGACTCCAAGTACAGTAATCAAGCGCTTTATTAGGCAGAGTCGTAGAGCCTGCTTACTTTTAAATTGCTCGGACTACCTAAAGACACCGAGGGATTAGCCCTTCCTGATTTTCAATGTTTATTATAAAGCAACTCAACTCAGAGTTGCTGGACATGGCCATAGTGGGAAGAGACGTATGGGATGTATTGCAAAAACCGAAAACGATTTGCCCGCCTAAAACCTACTTGAGCACCCCTGCAAAAACGACCTTTAAATCGTGGGATGAGGTGAATAAAAACAGCAGAATAGAGAGCCTTCCCCTCCCTTTATACACCAATAGACTATAACCCTGCGTGTTCCCCAGCTCTTCTACCAGATCCTTTTGATGCATGGAGGGAGGATGCCTCACACACTCTGATCTCTTTCACAATTGGGATATTTTAAAGTTCAAACACCGCCAGCACAATTTTAAACTTTGACATCGAACATTACCACCATACACAACTAAGACACTGGGCACTCCATCCAGAAGTCAGAATATCTGCCACTAGAGAACTCACTCTTACTGAGCAATTTGTTAGGAAAGTGGGACCCTCCAGAGGGACCAGCTCCTTCCTATACTCTTCACTACACACAACACGTCTTACCCTGCAACCGCGATACATAACTTTCTGGGAGCGAACCCTCAGGGAGGAAATCCCTGAAGCAAAGTGGAGGACATTTTGCAGAGATATTCCGAAATGCAACCACTCTATAGGCATGAGAGAGGCACACTATAATCTACTCTATGAATGGCATCTCTATCCCACCAAGCTGAATAAAAACATTTCCCAGTTCTTGTGATCTCTGCTAGAGAGGGTGCAGGCTGACTTTTGCCACATATGGTGGGACTGTCCTGCCAGCCACCCGTTGTGGGCTGAAATCCTGGCACAAATTAAAGATATTATTCAGGGGGATCCAATTCCTGCAATTCCTGACTCCCCGAATTTTACATTGCTGGATTTGTGGGATGCTGCCCTCAAGTGTCAACCCAAAGGTGACAGGGCGATAATTTGGTCATGTCTGGGGACAGCCAATTTGGCACCGGTTGCAGCCTGGAAGAATTAAGACACCTTTGCTGGCAAAATGACATGCCCGACTCTGGCAAGCCCTCACAATGGAATGAATGGCAAACATCTTTCGAGACTGTTTTAAAAACTTCGAATTTACACAGGCTCCTTGTGTCAGATCTCGCCAAAGGTCTACCATTGGCGAGAGCACTCGGCCTCTTTCAATGCTGAGGGTGAAGGGCTGTAACTCCGTAAGCCAGGGCATGAGTTGACCCTCCACTTCTTCCATCTGTCCTACAAAGTTCCCCCCAATTACCACGATTCGCACAGGTCAACTGTGTAATCTCATGCATCCACTATTTTCTTTCTACAATTAAATTTTCTGTTTTGTTTCTTTTTTCTTTGCATTGTTTGAAAGGTTCGGGGTGGGGGTTTACGGGGAAAACACTTTGATCACTGTGGTTGAACATGCTGGTAATTTCTATATGCACCTGTAAAGTTTCAACATAATACAGCCGCGGCCGGTGCAGGTAAGAGGGGTGGGGCGGGTAGTCGAGATAGGACGACGAGGGAGGATGACATTTAAAAAAAGAAAAACACTTACTATGCGATCGCTGAGCACAAGGTATGTGTTTGTCTTTCTTTTTTATTCTCCCACTTCGTCCCCTGCTGAACGAACACTCACACTCTCTTACCTGCACGGGCCGTGGCTGTCAACATTGTTTCCTTAACCGTTGAACACCCTGAAACCCACAGGCCTCGATGTGAGATATTGAGGGACACTAATGCATGTATTGTTATTACAGGATATGTGTAAGATCCAATAAATAGAGTTTTGACAAAAAGAGGGAGATGGTGCCAGGGGAGAGAGACAAAGAAAAGCAGAAGGATAGGCTTTGGGGATTGTTGAAGAAGAATGACCAGCAATAGTTGTAACAGGGGCCTGGTGAGGAAGTAATGTTATGCTACAGTGATTTGTAAAGCGCTCGTATACCCTGAGATGTCTTGGTGCTGCTTCAACAATGCTGAGAACTGAAACTGATATGTCCTTCCTTAATAGTTAAAAAGCCATGTCTGAAATTGATTTAATGTTTGTCAGAAAGGCATTCCACATCTTAGATGCATTCCGAATAAAACTTCTTCCGCCCCAAGAAGCACGCCTAAAATTAGGAACAAATACATTCTTGTCACTAAGGGAGCGCAGTTGTCTGGTTGGGCGATACTAGATGAAACTCTGTTAAGGTGTTTTGGGTCTGTGCCATAGAGCGCCTTGTGGGTAGTACAGAGTGTCTTGAAAGTAATTCTATAGCCAACCAGTGGAGCTTGCGTAAAGCTTGTCTGGCTGATTGAAATATAGGGATATACAGTAGCATATGTGCTGCCGTATTCTGGAGTATCTGAAGTTATCCTTAAGGTCCCCGGTAGATATGGAAGAATGTTCTTTATTATTTTGTAGTGTAGCAGGTAGAAGAGAAGACGGTCTTAATTGGTCACCATATGTCAGCTTTCTATCTACTTGAAATCCCAGGTTTTTTACTTTCTTTGCTGGTTCTGGAAGATTACCCAGTTTTGGCAAGGAAGGGTGAGCCATTTAGGAAACGAGGCTAACAGGAAGTTTAGCCAGAGAGGATGACTGAGACTACTGGTTAGTGATTGTTTTTCCACTGTGGTCCACACCCTGCTCTGTCACTTACCTTACGGTGTCTGGGGTCTTGGGCGATCTTGGACGCCTGCTCTGGTCCAAGCTACTTTTACGATAATAAGGCATCATGGAGGCATAGCCGTGTTCTGCTTCTGGGGAGGAAAGATAAGTGTTGAGATACCCCCGGAGAAAGAGTGGTACACATCAACCCAATCAGGTCGCTGGCCAAAACTGCACGCCAGAGTATATCATGCACTGCCTATACCACTACCAGAGCCAAAGACAGCAGCGCACAGAACACAGTGGATCAAAAAGGATACCCCCTGCGCCTGAAATTATCACGAAACACCGACCCCTCCCCAAAAAAAACCAGCACAGGCCACGATCGTAAGAACAGAGGCGTACCCATCACAGGTTATTTCAGGGCAAGCGCCCTCACCACCCACTCAAGGCCAAGAGTATGATAAAACAGATATAATGCCCTTTAACATGGAAATGCTGCTGGGCGAGAAGGTGCCGCCTTCTGATCACAGGCCAGGGCTGTGGAGCAAAACCATTCGCATCACATACGAGATTGTGGGGACAGGGGCCTGTGATCCACCCAGCACAGACTACAGTTATGGGGTGACAAACGAGTGGCCACACCACCCTAAGCCAGGGCCTTGAACCTAGAGAGAAACGTCATCATCATTCTTTGCCTCCGATGACACTGGGTCAACCCGATCGCAGGTGCCAGGGCATTGGAGCTAGAGAGAAACGTCATCATCATTCTTTGCCTCCGATGACACTGGGTCAACCCCGATCGCAGGTGCCAGGGCATTGGAGCTAGAGAGAAACGTCATCATCATTCTTTGCCTCCGATGACACTGGGTCAACCCCGATCGCAGGTGCCAGAGCATTGGAGCTAGAGAGAAACGTCATCATCATTCTTTGCCTCCGATGACACTGAGTCAACCCCGATCGCAGGTCAAGAAAGGGAGACACGAAGAAATACATAACCATAATCTCCAGTCCCCGACACAGGCAGGCAACTCAGGCCACAGAATACAAGCACATTCCACTCACACCACAACGGACTACACGCTCCCCGTCACAGGCACCAAGATCCCCTTCCAATATATGCAGCGTCCATCTCCCCATCACCGGAAGTCTTATTATGCCTGTAAAGGCCGCTCGCCAACATCTTGGCAAAAGGTGGCGCCCCCTGCCAGTCGCAGGAAATGGAAACCTTGCACATAATCCAAGCCTACAATAACAGCTGTACCACCCCCATACTGGATATCACTCGAATAATAATCGTCTTCTTCCCCCTGAAGAGCAGACACACCCCATCCTCCATCAACAAACATTTACTCCAGGCCCCTCCCCAGCTCATGATAAACATTCGAAATAACACGCAAGCGCACGTAAATAAGGAACCCCACATCACAGAAAAACAAGTCCACCATCCTTCGCCCTATGAAGACTTCTATCCACCCAACGATAGGCAGCTCCCCGTTCCCAACAATAATACGCATTCCTGATTTTCCAACCGTTAAATGGCATCTCCGATGAAATAATACACATCTTAGCATATCCACCATAAAAATGCCACTCTTTTCAGAGGTATCCTCACATAACACACCGTGCCCATAACACATCGACCCCACTACCCCCACCCATCAATAACCTCCCTTGGCATCCACCGCCCATAACAACCACCCCAAGTGAGACTCCTTCCTCTAACGTCATCCCCCCCCCCCCTCACACACTCTGCCCCCTTACCCCGTTCCCTGCGCTCCAGGTACTGGGCCGCCTGCAGCAGCACCTGGATGTTGCTGGAGATCTGATCCATGATGGATGCACAGCTCTGCTGGGGGAGAAGAAGGGCAGTCCTTTGGGGTGCGAGGGATCTCACCGGGGTGTAGGTACTGGGGGCCGAAGCGGATGAGGGCAGAGATGGGTGAATCCAGGGCAGGAGCAGGGATCGCCTTGGAAGAGCAATCCCGGGGGCTTCTGGGAGGGGGCAGTGGGTGGAGGTTCCAGAGGAGAGGTGCTGTGATGGGGAAGGGTGGTGGGGGGGGGCTCCCAATTCTGGCAATGCCTAGATTTGGTGCTCCTATCTGCCCCGTCTGCTTCGGGGCTCGGTAACAATGTAACTGACACTGACTGCAACAAACAGCCTAAGCCCCACCCCTCGGACACGGAGACACAGGCCCCGCCCCCTTCGAACGTCAATACTTCGCAGTCCTGGCAGCCTCTGGGAGCTGGGGGAGGTCCCTGTGTTGGAACGTCAAGGCTCGGTTCAAGCGTGGACTCAGGAAGCGGTTCCCGGTGACGTCACGAAAGACAGGCAGATGGAGGGGGGAAGGGAGAGGGTTACGTGGAGAAGAGCAGATGGAGGTGGGGGCGGGTTAGGGACCGCGGAAGGAGTGCACAATGACGGACTGAAGAGAAGCGCAAGAGATTGCGAAATAGGATAGATTCGTGGTAACGATAGGCGTGAGGTAAAGGAAAAACATCAGCGTGTTGACCAAGATCAACGTGTAAACTGCAGGATGCAGTACAATCATGCATTATTTGTATGACTGACTAAACCTACAGGTTTTTCTACACTTGAGTTTACAAATACACGTGTGAGTCAGGGCCGCGGAGCACCTTGTGAAGAGAGGGGCTCAGTCTTGTGGCAGAAAGCGATAGGGATGATAGGCTAAGCTTGTCATTCCTGAGCACAAAAATAACTTATTTTTGGGGAGAAAATACCACCCTTTGGGTCATTAGCGTTCACTCAGACTGTAATAATTCAAGATGGCTTTAGGACCTGTGTACAGTCCTTTCTCTCTATCTACTGTGTGTAGCCTCTCAGCTGTTTGGTCAGGGACCAGCCTCTCTCCAGGTTCCGCCTATAGGGAGCTCGTGTGCAGCGTTAGCCACGCCTACATTTCTATCTACCTTGGCGGGGGGAGTGGTTTGTTGCGTTCTCCACTGCCATTGGCTGCACGTAGGTACATTACGATTCTGCGCGTTGCCCTCCTCGGTTTGAAAGGAACGGGCGGGAAAAAGAAATGGTTCAAAAATACAGGAAGAGTACGGAGGGGCGCAGAGAAAAAATAAGTTTATAAACTACAACATTGTTGAGGTATAAAGGGAGGGGGGGAGATTTTGAGTGGACGAAAGAAGGATGAGGCAGGGAAACGGAAAGGCAGGGCGGGAGTGTAAAGGCGAAGACCTATATCTATCTAACTTCGTATGAAAGCACAGCCAGCATTTTGCACGATTTTTTTATGTTTACTGTTTTTTTTGTTCCTGCCGAGTGTCCATGTCAGTTTTTTTAATCCAGCGGGTTTTGCAGAAACGAATCGTAACCGCCAAGGTTTCAGTTTGCTTACGTGTGACATTTTTGTATATTTTTATGTGTGACGTTAAGTGCCATTGTGTCAGTCTGTAATGCAACATGTAAAGCGGTCTGACACCTTTGGGTCAAGGTCGCGCTATATAAAACAGCAGCAAAAAAAAAATATATATATATATATATATATATATATATATATATATATATGTGTGTGTGACATTGTATTGCGGGGAGAATATAGCAGAGATGTTTCTTCAAATTATAATTTTCTGTGCTATATAATAGGAAACAGCTGTATTGCATTCGAATAGCTCCTACGAGCTACCTTTTCTGTTCTGTTTCTCGCTAAGAATATCGACGATGAAGTATGTATCAATGGATACCCATGAAATACAAATCAGAATTGCATACTACACTAACAAGCAGCAGATGGTTAACAACAGGGCCACCTTACATGGGGTGAGCATAACCAAAACGCAGCTCATCATACTACTGACATTTGATATCGTAAGGGCCATTAGCAAAAATGCACACTGGGTTGGGCGATGTCCCATTGGCCAACCATGCATTAAAAATGGATATCCATGTGATCTGGCCGTGCAGAACTGATTTTTAAGCCAACAGGGCGAAAATGCATTCTGGAACATTTCCTTTCCATATGGGTTGTTGGCTAAAAAACCGCAACTCCCTGAATTTATCACTTTAACCGTTTTATATAAAATCTTAACTTTAGATTAAAGCAGGCTAACACGCTTGGTGAGTCTGGGTTTGGTGGTTAGGTTGGGGAGGGAGAGAAGAATTAAGGGAATATAGCAGATGCCTAAGTTTCATGGGTGTAAGAAGTTGTTTTATCACCCACAATGATCTAAAATGCAATCACTAGTCTTCTACAGGCATTGCATTGTGGCCCAGTAGTCACAAGCAGAACATGCATTATAGGCCCTAGGGGGTGACTTTGTAACCACCCAGGACCTGCTTCAACAACGTGCCGACCGTGGACCTGCTGCAATAGTGTCCTCACACTGGGCCTGATGTATCACTAGCCCCAACCTGACCTGCATCTGTGGCCTCTAGCAGTACATGCACCAGTGCCCTCCTCACATTAAATGCATTCCTAGACTTGAATTATCTGTGGCTCCTGATATTTGATCTATTGGTAGCTCAGTATTTCCGAGGATCAATGACCAATACTCTTACACTCCTGCAAAATCAAATCAAAGTGACAGTCCAAAAAGTAAGACTGAACATAATCATAAGTAAAGCTCTTACAGTCAAGTGAGGCCCACCACTATCAGAGATTAAATGACAAGTACATATTTAGTTGTAGAAACATAATTTTGAACAGTTGTTTGATCTATCATGGAAGCACACTCAGAGGAACACAACGAATTCTAGGCTATCGCGCTGCCAGCTTTTGCATTGAAATTTGGTTATGTTCGGTAGTAATCTAATTTTTCAATGAAATTGTGGCAAGTGCAAACCTCTTCAGAGAATACATTTAAAGCCTTTTACAAAACATTTGCTCAATCTATTCACCCTGTATTTGTAATATTCATGAGCCTTTTACCTTTAATGGTCCAAGAATAGCACCAGGTGCTACAACTGTTATTTCACTGTAAGTATAAAGGGCACACTATGCACCGTGCTGCCTAAATGCCCAGAGATGGCTTTGAGGTGCTCTGTTAATAAAGCTGGAACTGCCTGCCACGGTCACATTTACTTACTTATTGCTTGTTCCTCCTCCACATCTTCTCACCTGTATCTGTCATTTCAGCCCCGCCGCCCTACATTTTTCCTCTCTCCTTCGTCCCTGATTTCTTTTCAGTCCTTTTAAGCTTTTGCCATCTCGTTTTCTATATGTTTTTGTTCTGGCTCAAGGTTCAACTGCTTCCTTTCTTTTCCTTTTACATATTCTTTCTCTCCTAGTCTCTGTATTGTTTCTCTGAATCCTTCCTTACTGTCTCCACTCCTAATCCAATCTCTTTTTCCCTCCTCGACACTCCAGTGCATGGGAAACATCATTTACTACGAAGCAAATAACACGCATAACGTTTACCACGCGTCACTCACCACGCAAAGGTCTTTCCCACGCGTAAGCCTTCAACGACCGTCTTTACCACGCGAGTGGTATTCCTTCCTGTCGTCGTTCTGCAAGTACGATCTGCGTTGGCTTTGGGGGGCTGGGGGGAGGGGGGGATTAAGGGGCTGGGGGGCTGGGGGGGGGACTGGGGGGAGGCTAGGGGGGGTTGGGGGGGTTTCCCCCCCAAAAAAAACCAAGCGGATATTAATAAATAAATAAGAAGAAAATTTCAAAAACGTAAAAAAAAACGCTCTACAATGCCTCAAAACGCAGAAGGAAAAGAGCACGTCATAATAGAAGTCCGTTATCAGTTTTAATAGACGTGTTTTGACGCTTGTTTCCGTGGTCGGTGGAAGAAAGGGCTGATGGTGAAAGACGTACAGGGGTAAGATATGAATCAAAACTTTGTAAATTAGGGTATTAATTAAGCGCATTATGAAAAAAATAATAATGTAAGGGAATCTGTTTATTATTGTTTAAAACATCGATCTTTTCCTTCGTACTGCATGTAGCCTATCAGTATCATTATGTAAATGTAAATGGGACGTCAGATGTTTCGTAACGTTATGATTGCGGAGTAAAAACATGCGTTGTCAAATGCTGCGTGCAAAAGACACATGCGAAGTAAAATTCGCGTGGTAAAGGCATGCGTGGAACTTGAAATCGTTGAATAATCATATATTCCCAGTGCATCCTGCTCTTGGCCAAACATGCAACTCAAAAATAGGATTTAATTAAACTACTTAAGTAGAGGTTTATATATATTTTTACTTATGCCGCTTTCTGTCTAATTATCGTCACTCACTTATGACCTGAAGCTGTCCGTTCACATAGGAGGCAACATACTTGTACATTATATCGTTCAGGAACCTGAGTGGGTGCATCTGATTTGTAGCAGTTCTGATGTCTGTGAAGACGTAGGCGCGTGTGGACCAGAGGCCCCATTCTGGCGATCACGGCAAGAATATCAAAGCTTCCGCCCTCCGCCTCAAGGTTAAAGGAGATGGGCTAATCACAATATTTTTTACTTGGTCACTCACAGTGGGGTGGCACTAGTTACCGGAAAACATCAACAGGCAAGGCGCAGCCCCCATTTTCACGTGATCATCATACTCCGGAAAGGTTATTTTTTTTGTTTATTGCAGTGACATGCTGCGGTTACAGGCCATATGGTACCTGAAGCGGCCGGGCTGACTCTCGGTTTGATTGGATGCTGTCCCCGCTGGGCTGCAGTGGTGACAATAAATTGGGCATCGAATGGGCTGTGAAGACACAGAGAGGCTAACGTACATCTGCAGGCTCAGTCTCAGCCAGCACAGACAGAGTGCACTCTGCCAGCACCACGCTTGCTGCTAGTGCAGCTCATCAATCAGACAATCACCTTGTGCGGTGTTAGGGCAGTGCTATAAATACGTGACTAATGCATTTTAGTGCAGTGATGCAGACACAACACTAAAATGCGTTAGTCTAACCCCTGATGCATGGTACTTGGCAGAGCTGCAAACTTTTGGCCATCTTTTACCAAGAATAGATCATTAGTTTAATATTTGAGAGTGTTGTAAGGGTTGTGTGTGTATATATATATATATATATATATATATATATCGACCGAAATTATGGTCTTTGGTGGGAGCCAGGATCTTTGGTCTAAGGAATGGTGGCCTCCTTCCTTGGGAGAATGTCCTCGCCCTACTCTCGCTGCTAGGAACCTGGGTGTCTTAATCGACCCTGCTTTATCTTTTAACTCTCAGGTAAACAGGATGGTGTCAACTTGTTGTGGCATCATTAGAATTCTTAGGAAGATTGCCCCCTACCTGTCCCTGGCAGCTCGGAAACTAGCAACAGTTGCCTTGGTATTATCGAGGCTAGACTATTGCAACGCCCTCTATGGTGGCATTAGCAAAGCCTCCATTTATCTTCTCCAAATGGTACAGAATGCCGCAGCCAGATTGGTCTTAACTCTCCCTAGGCGAGCTTCTGTAACTATGGCCAGAAAGGACCTCCACTGGCTTCCGATTCCTGCTAGGATTTCTTTCAAACTTCTCTGCCTAGCTCATGGTGCTTTTTACGGCTCAGGATCAGAAGGTATTAGGGCCCTTCTTTGTGTATATTCTCCCGGTAGAACCCTCAGGTCATCTTCAAAGAACATGCTTGTGGTTCCCAAGTTTACGAAGGTAAAGTGGGGAGGTAGAGCTTTCTCTGTCCTGGCTCCTAGACTTTGGAACTCTCTCCCCCTGGAGCTCACTAGTCAATCCTCCCTGGCGGTCTTCAGGAAACACCTGAAGACCTGGCTTTTCTCCCAGTCATATTAGGGGCCGCGCTCTTAATGGCTTCCTGGATCATTTATCTGGTACTGTGGACTTTTGTGTTTGATTCGTTGGCGCCTTGATGCCCCTTGGGGCTAAGTTTTGCGCGATATAAAAATGCTATTCATTCATTCATATATATATATATATATATATATATATATATATATATATCAGGTCCTCCTCCCCCAAGAGCAACGGTCAGAATGAAACTGTAACTGCAACTCCGAACGAGCCAGAGCCTGAAACGTTGGACTAACACGAGCCATGACAATTCTAAGAATTGCACTGTGCATCTCGTGATGCAGCACAAGATACAGAGCCATACAGTTTGACACATATAACACCACCCTTTTCACTTATACTGTAAAAAACATCTATCTACATATGCAAAAGACAAATAGCAAAACATGTTAAAGACAATAAAAAAATTACCAGAACGATCGTGATATAGTTTTGTTGCAGTCTGTATAGTTCCCACAGTCAATAGGTGCCCACTCTCTGGGCCATTCATCCAAAAAGACCCTAAAATCAACAGTTTGCAAAAGAAGGCATAGAACATACACAAACAATAAAGCTTCTTACACACAGAAGTAACTTTTCAAAGAAAAAAAAGAAGAGTTACAACAACATTGCTACACAGGAATTTGTCATGAAACATAGGGTCTTTTCTGAAAATTCTTTTTGTCTTTTCTTGCACTTTAAAAACAGGGACAAGGACACAGCCAACGCGTTTAGTCTCTAAACATAGGAACTTCTTCAGTATATTTTGCTAGGCACTTTACGTACCTAGCAAAATATACTGTGTGGACAATACAGACCATTGTTTGAAAGGGATTTCTCGATTTACAAAAAATCTTCGAGGCATCTGAATTGGAGCTCTTTAAAGGACAGCTAAACTTGCAGTTCTGACTATTGGCTAAACCCGTATAGCTACCTCTTTAGCACATGTAGTGGGGCATGGCTTTGACGGTTTTTATACCCGCCCAGACTGTTTTTCAACCATAGGACGGGAGTCTATGCTAATCAATGGCCATATTAAATGTGTGTGTGAAGGTGGACCACCCCGTTTGAGTTGCACATAGGATGCTTTCTAACCGCTCTTTAAAATAAGCTGGTAGTTTGTGTAAATGAGTGGCCATATTACATTTCTTTGTGCTGGTTGGGCTTTTTGAATGAGCTACCCATGGGTTGCTTAGAATGGGACACATGGACTAACCTATTTATTTCTAGCTGGTGGATGTGGTATCTCTAGCGCTACTATATGATACATGCACTTTAATTTTGAACTGTGCTGATAATGGTATTGTGAGGCCTTGAACTATACGAGCAATGATAGAGTTGAAGATCTTTATATTTATCTTGTGTAGTTTGGGAGGGAATGAATTACTCTCTTTTTTTACACTTCAGGGACTCACAACTTGAATTGAAATTTAGGATCTGTTTGAAATTTGATGCCTTTACAACCTGTAGAAAGAAGAAATTGATCATTGGACTTTTACTTATCCTGAGAATAGATGTTGCATGGTAAGTTGTTTTAAAGTTTGTATATATAATAACTATATTTGGATATCGGATTGTAATTTGTACTATTACATAATGTATTTTGTAGATTGGCTGCTGAATTCATTTGAATATTATAAAAAAAGTTTCCTTTTCAAGGGACACTCTTTTAGAAAATAACACGGGAAATTTTCTGGCCACCCTTTTTTTTGTCACTAGGATTTTACACCTTTCTGATCAGCAAAACATTTCCTATGTACTTTTTGATTATACTTTTTGTTTGTAAACTTTTTCTTACATATATAATGGTTGGCTTTTGTCGTTTATGTGCTGACTAAAGGGAAATAAGACTACTTGGACTTGTGAGTTATGCAGAGCTACATACTTTTGAATGAAAACAGACTCATTTCGGATTTTGTAAAGGTTATAAGGAAGTTATGGTCATGGTTTGTATAGTATAATAAAGAACAGGCATTAAAACACTTCCCCATCCACCGATAATATTATTTGATGTTACAAGTAGTAGGTGACACACCTAGATGCCCTTCATGGGAGATGTTGAACAACAACTTCCTAAAAAAACACTAGTGGAATCAAAAGGTCGTGTCTGGTAAGGAAACCATCCACCATGGAAATTTCATCTGACACTTGCGCAAAGGTCTTTAGACCAGATTCGCGATTTCTTTTCTTAGGCCAACCAGTCCTCACAAACCTAATAACATCCTGCAATGATAGATCTTTGTCTAAAGCCTCTAACCATTTTTTCTTTGTAGTAGGCCATCACAATTAGCACCTTTATCAACAGTCAGCGCCACCACACACTCAACATCATCCTCCTGACTGCTCAGCTGCCACATTCACCAGCCTACACTATAAACAGTCCACCCTAGCATTCTTGCCATCTGGTGGATGCTTAATGCTGAAATTGTTTTCCTGGAGCTTTGACACAATCATCACCAGCCTCGCTGAAGCCTTCCCTGTACTCTTCCCATTGAGCATATAAATTAAAAGCTTATGATCAGTGAGGATATCGAATTTAGTACCCCAGAGGAAGGTTTGACATTTTTCCATAGCCCATGAACAGGCCAGTGCTTTCCGCTCTATGTTGCTGTAATTAGTTTCAGCTGTCATCAAAGAACGGTAAGCAAAAGCAATATCAATCCACTGGGATACTACTGCCCCAAATCCTGGCTAATTAGCACTAACCATAAAAAACAGGGCTTCCCAGCACTTAAAGCAGAAAGAATGGGGGCTGAAGTGATCAATGCCTTGACACTTAGAAAGGCATTGCTCACCTCTTCCGACCAGCCATATTTTTGCTCCTTTTTAGGAAGCAATCTGAGGGGCTGAACCACTATGGCATAACCATGTATGAACATTGAATAATACAGAGGCCCAGAAATAACTGAAAAGTTTCTTTGTAGTCAGGTGGGTTGGCTTCCTGTATGGCCTGCACTAGTGACAGTTTGGGTTTGATACCTTGATCAGAAACACAATGACCTAAATAATCTAGCTGAATTACCAGACATTTGCATTTATCCATCCGCAAGGTGATGCCAACATCCTCAAATATGTGTATATATTTTCTGAATAAAATTGTGATCACTAACAAAGGGTGCACAAATCAAAACATCATCCTGAAAAGCTTGAACCCCAGGAATGCCAGCCAATATGGTGTCCATTAACTTCTGGGAAACACTTGCTGCAGAGGCCAAACTGAAAGGCATTCATAAGAATTTGTAAGCACCAAGCGGAGTGATAAAGGTGGTCAAGCCCTGACTCTCTTCAGCAAACAGAACGTGGTGGTACGCTGATTTGAGGTGCAATAAAGAAAACACATTAGAATCTCCCAAGTTTACTAATAGTTCCTGTACTTCAGGCAGAGGATGACAGTCAGTTATAATATTGTGATTACTAAGCATGAATAAATCCACACATGAGCGGATCTCAGAATTCTTCTTTTCTTTCTGACAATTACCACTGCACTGATCCATTCAGAGGACTCCGGTGATCTGTTTCACCTTTCCTAAATATAACTTGTCCAACAAAGTTCTCAACTCCTTCCTAATGCTTAAAGGAACAGGTCTTATTTTGTGTACCAAAGGACTAGCCGTCTCCTTCAACCTTATCTGATGTTTTTATTTTTTTATTTTTTATAAAGTATGTTTTTAATAATAGAAGAAAAACAAGAGAAATAGTACACATATCGGGTTTCATACATTAGAACACTTTACAGCGGTGAACAGGCAGATAAGCTAATGAAGTACAGATCAATTAACGGGGTTTGTGACGTCAACATTAGCAGGTACATGTCAGGAGAAAGAACATCACAATCAGCAACCCCGCTAAGCCGAAGCCTTCAGCGCCTGTCCACCCACGAATCAGGATAATTAAGACCAGAGTAGACACCCGGATATGAGAAACAGATCAGCTCAGGATAAACCACCCGCCTCTCGTATAAAGAGAAAGGAAAGAAAAAAGGCCATAGAAACTAAAGAAAGACAAAACAACAAAAAAAAACATCCCCCCTTCACCCCTGCAGATGGCTACGGCCTGACCCCACTAGCAGCGTGCCTGTCGCCCCACAAACTGAGTCCTAAAAGTAGGAAAAGAGTGGAGGAGGAAATGTCATACAGGCTCCCGGTCTCCCCTCCCCCTAGCCAGAAGCAAACGACCCCTACATACAATCAAACGTTGCAAAAGATAGGAATTATAAGCCAAAGAAATTAGGAAAGTTATAAAAACCGCCCGACTCCCGCATCTTTATAGGCAGCAAGTCCCGTATCCAATGTAATCTCCATACCAAACCCAGACAGTCAAACTCATCCCTGACCCTTCCGATCTTTCGTGCGAGCTCCCTCCGCCAGGACCACCATATTCACAGGAGAGTCAGAACGTTCAAAAAAGTCAAAAACACTACTTTCGAAGCGAGTCCAAAGTTTTAGGTCTCGAAGTCCACCATTCACCTGGAGACACTCTTCCACCGGCAGTAAATCTCGAGAACGTAGTAGAACCAAATGGGAGAAGGAAAATGGAAAGTCAATCCGATAAGTACCGAAAGCGTTCTCCAGGAGTGAAAGATCGGCTGTGTCCATCTTGGGCGGCAACACTATTGAATATGTTGAGTATTCAGGATTTCCGAGCTCGCAAGCTGGTGTTCGTGAGCTGACAAAAGACACCAGTTCCGGTTTCCGCACGGGGACCTCTTTCTCAGGTAAAACCTGCTTCGCGGGTGACACAACGTGTTTCAGATCTGGCAAAGGGTCAGAGTCCGGTCTCAAACACACAGTCTCAACTGTTACGACCATTTTGTGGATGATGGCGCTGACTTGTGAATGAATCGCCCCGATGGCGGCCATTACGGTCCTCAGCGACGGCGTACACTCAGCCCGCTCCATCTTCTCTCGCTCAACGACAAATCAGATCTTTAACCCCGGAGGTCGACTACTCCGGGGGGACAGGCACGAGCGGGGCGGACGGTAACGGTGGGCAATCTGTCGATCCAACAATCTCTACCCCGTCGCCGCCAGCGAGGATCCAAACCCGTCGGCCCCGGGGGTGCAGCAGGGCCTTCGGGTAACGGACCCCCGTCCACAGCCACAGATACGTCTTGCCGCCGTTCCCTTTATATCACCCGGACCACAGGACCACCATCCAAATCGGCCAGGATAATTTCCACTTCGAAAGACCGGACTCTGCCCAGGTCCCGCGGCCGATGTTGTTCAACTCCAACCCGGCTGGGTCAGTACTCGAGGCCCCGGCTCTCACGCTGCATTAGGCCGAGAATGAAACACCAAAAAACAAAGATAGGGTGCCAATGCTGATGTGAATAATTTCAATAAACAATGAACCAACCAAAACTTGAGAAAAATTCAAGCCAGGGAATAACTACTTAATAGCTTTTTTATTTTAATATTTTTAGAAAAACAGACTTATATTTTTTCAAAGGATTAGACAAAACATCTTCAAAAAAGAACACATACAAGTAAAGGGGCTAGGTTTTCGTCATCAATCATTCGTTGCTACAGCCATATCACAGACACTCAACAAACTTTCGAACCGGGGGAGGACTACAGAAACATATATTACAGTCTTAAAATTATATATATACAATTTCTATTTCAGAAAAGAAACATAAGGCCACAGCCTGCGGACACAGTTTTGCAATAATAATCAACAAAAAGTTTTTGAAATGTACATTCTCCTAGAACAAATTTAATCTTCAGACAGATGATCACTAGTAATGTACAGGCGGCGTGAGAAAAAATTAATTAAATGACCAAGCCGCTCTCGCAGGTATATTGTGACAGAGAGCCTACGCGTTTCGAATCCCAGTAGTTTCTATAGGATTCTCTTCAGGGCCTCAAGTGGTATCTAAAACAGTGCACAGAGAGGAATGAAACAGAAAAATGGAAATTAATAAAACATAAGTGCTGGTTTGAACAACCAAAAAAGCAAATGAACAGGTTAGGGATTCTCTTGTTCAAAGCGTTTAACACGACCACACATTGAGGAACCTAGCTCGACAGCCCACCCACACGCTTGACGGCTTACCAATAAGTGAAGTAGCCGGGTTGGTTTGGCGTGAAGCAAGGATAGAGGGCAGTGAACCAAATCTAAACGATGAAAGAACACGTCTCAGATGAATTAGTCAGACCTAGGATGCATTTTAGACAACCACAAAAAATAGGTCTTACTTGCCTTCGTGGGGTATTGTGCTGGTTTGTGATATTCAACTTCAATCCAAACTTGCTGCGTAATGACAAAGGTGGCCGGGATGCGACGGGCTGCCTATTTGGAAAAGAAAGTTGGAATTTTTTGGGGGCATGCTCCAATTTCGGTAGGGACGGGGATTAGCGCGGTGTTAAAAATTTATGTGGGTTAACTCAGCCGTTTGTCTATCTACACGTCCCCACGCAAGTCACTAAATCGGGGCTATGCCTGCGCGGTAAAGGAGACTCTTACCTAAAGTCCAACAGGACTGGTGCTAACAACGAAGGAAACAGGTTCCGCGGCCGATGTTGTTCAACTCCAACCCGGCTGGGTCAGTACTCGAGGCCCCGGCTCACACGCTGCATTAGGCCGAGAATGAAACACAGCATAAGTTCACCATTCGAAGTGATAAAGAGATCGGGATTGCACCTTTAGGCTCAGCAACGATTCAGCCACACGGGAGTCTGGTGCGAAATCAGGATTAATATCAGGATTTATCAGCTACTGACGGAGGTCGACAGAGCCGGGAGCTTACGCGGCCATCTTGGTTGCTAGCGTAGCTCCTCCCCCCCCTTATCTGATGTTTACATGTCATGTTGTTTCCAATTTTCCCTGAAACAATTTGTGAACATTTGGATATAGCATAATCTACTAATAACT
Organism: Lissotriton helveticus; assembly: GCF_964261635.1. Lineage (NCBI taxonomy): Eukaryota > Metazoa > Chordata > Amphibia > Caudata > Salamandridae > Lissotriton > Lissotriton helveticus. The sequence continues at coordinate 596,998,436 of NC_136068.1, read as the reverse complement.
CTTCATCCGATTCAATGAAAGTTATCTGGTTATCAGTGACAACTATTGGGTTATTTGAGCCTGGAACAAGTCTTATCTCTAGCCTTGCCTGGTCCTACCTCCTGTGGTAAATAAATTATTACCCTGGCAGAATTTCTAGGCATTAACAAAGTATCATGCATCAAGTGAGAAGCAGAGTCCGTGGTATCTGAGTTAAAATGGGCTTTATTCCAATAACTCGAGTCAAAGGGAGAATATGTTCCATCACCTCTGAGGTTCAGGAAGAGTCTTCTAACAATTATTTACTGAACATAGTATATATACATTTCTTGTACATAGGCTAAGCAGAGCAAGGAAGAAAATGAGATAAGAACATGTGGGTGTACATGAGGGTGTGTACTTTGATGAGTCATAGGTAGGTGATAGGTAGGTGTCATAGGTGGGTGGGTACTTAGGAGTAGATTGCGTGACCAGCTGGAACTCTGCCCTACTTGCGCAACTTTGAGCATGACGTGCAATTGACGTGTAACTGGGAGGAGAGCTGACTTTCAACCTAGTAGAGAGATCTCTTGTGTCAAGGCGACCAGCACATCTAGTACAACTGATATCTAGAGTCAGGGGATGTATTATCTGAAGAAAAGGTTGTTCGTCACTAAAAGACAGAGAGGGCATATTTATTCGTTCATTGCATGAGCTTTCTATGGGTGCAAGCACTGTAATTCACTTAAATGGAGACAGAATGGCTATCGGACGGGTTCTGTTTACTTTTCCTCACCGGGCAGGGATGCCACTCTGTACAGCAGACGGATAACTGTTATTCATAATACTGTCTTGGCAGACTTCTTGCTGACGTGACTGCAGCTCAGTATGCCAAGAGTCATGAAAACATTAATTCAGAAAGTGGTTTCAGGCTCAACCAGTACGATATTTATTTAAAAGAGCACAATGCAAAATGAAAATACATGGGCCTTCATTTTAGCTTAACGTTTGGGAGACTTGATGACTTGACTTGCAGGACATGTTTGCAGAGGCCTAGTGATTCAGGCCACTACGGGAAATATGCATGGGTGACATGCACATGACATGTAACATAGGGTATATGTAGTGGACATATTTGGTCAGGCAAAATATCATTTTCCTTATTCCCTCCTTGTCCCCTACATAACCCTTTAGGATACATCTATATTCATGAGACCGTATAGTTCATCATACAGAATCATTTGTTAATCTTTAACTCTTTGTTTACGTGGATGGGGAACACAGGCAGTGGCACACAGGCCGCAAATCGCCGGACCACACTGCAGACAGAGACAGCAACCAAATACCATAAGTAGGGCCATTCCTAGGAAGGACATAACTTTCCATCCCTATGCAGATATTACACCCCAGAACCAACTGGACCAAGTCCATGTGCCTGGATCTTGATGTATGGCATGAGCAATCTTGTGGAGCCTTGTTATTGCTTCGTACACAGATTGTGCATTATCTGGGATGAAAATGAAACAACTAGATCGGATGACTCTACAAGCTCCGCCCCTATCCGCCAAGATGACGTCTAGAACGAGGCGGTTTTGAAGAACGACAAGTCTAATAGCAGACTGTTCCTGGGTCAAGTTCGCCAGGGCAGATGCAGTTACATTTACAACTGTTTCAAGAGTCCTTGTTAACCTGCGTATCAGTTTACTGTTTTGGACGGGACCTATGAAGAAAAAGAATCCTTTGTTGAAATCTGTATATTGCTCCAAAGCTGTTTCAGTCTGATCGATCCCTGCGGAATCTGTCTCTCTCTTTTGTCTAACATGTTCTAGTCGTGAATCTCTACGATAATTTGATGGGGCTAGAAAAACGGGTGGCAATAAGAATGCTATATAACAAGTCCCACCCCAGTCTAAGGGCAGATGTACATAGGCTGTCTGACCACAAATGAAATAGGTATGGCGTGATGTTTTGAAAGAAGAAAGTCCGTTATCATCAAACTCTACTACAGTGTTACACTTGCTGTGTCCCATATGTACTGAGCCTTTCTTACTAACACATAAATCACCTTTTGCTGGCAGGACTGATATAAACGGTGGACCTGTGTTTTGCTTGGGCTGAACGTTTAACATTATAAAATTAACAGATGCATTTCCCTGTTCGTACTCATCATTCTCTAAATCGGTTCCCTTTCTTTGGGGGAATCCGTCTTTGTCTGGAAAGCATGCTTCATTCATTACTTTATTCAGGTTTCCATATATCCAGCCACCTGGATAAGCTATGTACCTTCTATCTATTGATGTCATTAGAGCAAACCATGCTCCACACGAACCATTGTGTGAGAACGGTAAAGGGTAGAATGGCAGAACTCCCTTCGTTTCTTGATAAGGTGGCATTTGGCCACATACCCAGCAATCGGTCGCATTGCTGGTCTGATGAGAATGGTGTAACATTCGAATGAAAGTATTGTTACGCAGTGCAAGTCGATATGACAATTCATGAGGCGGCAGTTCACTAAATGTATGCTCTATGGTACTGTTACTGGAAGAATGTATATGTGAGGAAATGGGAAAGAAAACATGTAGCAATAAATTAAAACCAATTACAACAATGCACAGAATAAAAAGGATGATCAAAGTAACTATACATCTACTGCGTAATAGCTTGCAGTACTTTTCCTTCTTATCTCTCTTCTTGCTATTCTCATATGTGATCTTATACATGTCAGAATCGAGTCTAACCGATTCACCACCGGGTGGGCTTAAACAATTAAACTACGTCTGACTTACTAGTTCTTAATCTAGACCTATACTCTTGCTGAGGGGTATTTTCTAGCAAAGGTCAGTGTTCTTTATAAAAGTTCCAAAGTTCCAAAGTTCCAAATAGTGATGAAGGTGAGTTCAGCCTTTACGTCCTTCCACCAACTTCGGCGTCTTCCAACGTGGCTCAAGGGGGCTTGAACGATCAAAAATCCGGACACAAGTATAGAATCCTCTGGTGCTATGGCATGTTCCTTGACCTGGGTGTTGTCAGGGAAGGCAGCAGCAACCTGTGAACAACAAGAGAGTAGTGCAGAAATCAAGGAAGCCAGGTAATCTGTCAGCATGTTACTGTCAACATCAGTTATTTTCTTTGGCATAGGCGTACCCCACATATTTGGCGGTCTACTGAAAACCACTTCATAAGGAGATAGGCCTGTTCTGGAATGAGCTACCATACGCATGTAAAAGAGGGCAACCGGCAAGGCCACCATCCAATCCACGCCTTTGTCTGTACAGATCTCAGCAACTTTGTCTTAATTGTCTGATTTTGTCTTTCTACAAGGCCTGCGGCTTCTGGGTGTCTGACACAATGGAATTTCCATGTATAACCTAACAGAAGGGACACTTGTTTCATTAATTCAGAGGAGAATGGCTGATCGTTATCTGAATAGATCACATGAGGTAGATCACATCTGGGGAAGTACTGCGCACTAATTGTCTGGCTGTTGTAACAGCAGTATAATCTGGAACTGGATATGCTTCTGTCCATCTAGACAGTGCACACACAACTACTAGGACATACTTGTAACCTTTACATCTGTCCATTTGGATATAATCCATCTGGAGAACTTCAAAAGGGTGGTCAGGAGGATGAAATCCGCCTTGTTCCACCGGAATGCCTTTACCTGGATTGAACTGATAATAGATCATACATGTTCGCTGCTTGTTAAACCAAATGTTCTGTAAGCTGTCTAGCATTGCCTTCTCTCCTAAGTGTGCGGGACTATGTGCTGTGCTTATGATTACTTGTACCATAGAATCTGAAACCATGTGCTTTTTTTTCCTTAGTCATCCACCCTTGGTCAGTCTGGACCCCTCCTTGTAAAGTCCATTTCTTTATCTCATCTGTGGTGGCATATGTCTGTATGTCGAGTACATCTTGTGTAGGATCCCTGACTGTCATACTTTATGTCAGTAATGGTACCTCTGTCCTTGTCGTGTCTGTTGGTGTCTGGGCTGTCAGTTTAGCTGTTCGGTCTGCCAGGTCATTACTCTGGGAAATGGTGTCTGTAACTTTGGTGTGAGCTTTGTATTTCAGGATAGAAATGGCTGTAGGTAAATGTATGGCCTCTAACAGGGCCTGAATAAGCTGGCTGTGCTAAATCTTGGTCCCATGGGAGGTCTCAAGAAACCTCTCTCTTCCTCCTCAGAACCCCGAAATCATGAACAACGTCAAAAGCGTATTGTGAGTCAGTATAAATGTTTACTTTCAAGTGCTTAGCTCTTATGCAGGCTTGTGTCAGAGCAATGAGCTCTGCTGCTTGTGCAGACAGTGTGTCTATTTCCTGTGGTCACAGCATAGGCTGCTACTGATTCTCCTGCACTTGTTCTCATGCATGAACCATCCACATAGAGTGTCAGGTCAGGGTCTGGGAGTACAATATCTGTCAGGTCTTGTCTTGGTCTTGTCACTATATTCATAACTTCCACACAGTCATGTGGTGGTGCATTTACTGTACTTGAGGGAAAAAAGTGTTGCAGGATTCAGAATATTACAACGTCTGATCTCTATGTGTGGTTGAAATAATGTCAGTCCATATCCTGTCAGTCTCGCTACAGTCAAATGTAAAAATAAATAAAAATAAAAAAGCATAAAAAAGCATAAAATGTTTACTGTAACATGGAGTCGCTTAAAACTGGCGCTTGACATAATGCTCTTTTTAATTCCTCAAATGCCAAGGTGTGTTCTTGTGTCCTAGGGAGTACAGTCAAAATGGCTGCCTCCTGTGTAGTTAACTGTATGAGTGGTTTGGCTAGATATGCATACTGGGGAATCCATTGCCTACAGTAAGGAGTAAGGCCAATAAATGGTTATGTTAGCTGTATACCTGGTGTCCCCTCCTTGGAAAGCAAGTGTTGTACACCACTTGCTTTTCACAGAAAGTGTAAGACTGTCAGAGATGCAATGTCACAGTCTGGTTCTGATCTTGCTGTAATTAGAATGTAGTTTATGTACTGTATCAGTGCTGTGTTGGTAGGCATGTAAACACCGACTAGCTGTCGCTTTAATGCTTGACTGCAAATGCTAGGACCCTATGTCATCAATCCAGCAAAAATGAATTACATAAAAATAAATAAATAAATAAAAATGAATTTTCAATCCAAAACCACAATTTTTATTTTGGGGGAACCTCAAACAAACGCCCACGAACCTCTGTTAACCTCTAAGTTAAGTGGAGCCTCGTTCCAAAAGCTCTGCAGTTTATACTAAAATCCTACTCTAAATCTTGGGAATAGTATGACCATACTACCTACAATATGTTCTCTAAATGTATTTGAATAAAATCCAAATTATCCCAGCATAGACAGAAGGCTGGAGCCTCTGTGAGAAACAGCCCCTCCCTTTAGAAAGATGTCCGCGCTCTGAACTTTGGATCAACTCCAAGCCGGGCTACACTGTGATCTAAAATTGAATGACTGCCAGATGCTGAACCCATTGCAAGAGCAAGACTCCTGCCAATTATGCTTGTTACACTATTTTAAACTATACATTTGCAAGCGTGACTTATCTGTAAGGAAGAGCAACTATTTGTACACAAGTCAGAGGGGCTGGGGAGGTAACTTCGCTACGAACTCACTCCTTGCTCACCTACCCCTCCCCTCAGAGCCAGGAGCTGGCTCAGTGTCAAACATCACTAAGAGGAGAGAAGCCTCTCACTCGTCTCTGCTTCTCTAAAATTGGGTCGCTGCCAACGCTGAGCTCATTGAAAGAGCCAAGCGTCTGCCAAGTTCCTTAAAGAGTGAGCTGCAAGCCTCCTCCCTCCACATTCGAAGGAAGCTAGTGTAAGTCTGATGAGTAGCCCTCCCTTTACATAAACAAAAGGATCGCGGAAAGAATTGGAGTATGGCCAATATCAACAAGACAGGCACTGCTCGCTCCAAGAGGGAGTAGCCCTCCCTTTACATAAACATCTACTGGGAGCCAGGCCATCTCGGTCTCGGACGGACTGTCTCAAGGTTAAAAAACACATTCCTAAGTAATTCAAAACATAACTGTTCCCAGGACAGAGAGCTTAACCCACGTTCTCCAACTTAACTGAAACAAATTTAAAACGTTGTAAAAAGTAAATTAATAAAGATATATTTTTTTTGTAACTAAGTGACATGCTAGCACATTAAAATAATTCTGTACTGCTACTTAAAAACTCCAGTTTCTAAAAAACACTTTTGTCTAACTAATTCAGCTAGAAGGCAAGACATTTGAAACATGGGCATTTGTTTAGCATGCAAATTAGCACACATAAAAGAAAGGGACAATTTGCTTCTGCACACAATGCTAAGCACTTTGCAGTTGAGAGAAAAAAAAACAAATTATCATGGACTGTTGCGTTGGGACTGTTCTCTGCATATATCAATTGAGCCTCTCCACTAAATGTTGATCTGAAACCATCTGTGTAAGTATTGTAGCCCTGAATCAGACATAATAAATCCTATTTTCCAAGTCTTGTTTAATGAACACTGCTTTTACCGTGCAAGATTATACCTTTCTATCAGCAGCCTGTCAAAGTACATAGGTGAGCCTTGAAACTAAATGAATGCAAACAAACTAATGTAGGGGACTCTTAGCAATGCATTAAGATGGTAGTGTATTGTAGCTATCAAAAAGGGCCATGTTCATTAATTTACAAATAGCCACTTTCCTAATTAAGCGTGCACGCTCTTCTATTCTACCTATTAAAAGGGCCAGATTCATAATTTTTCAAACAAAAAAAACCCCATGTTTTCTAATTGAGTCTATTAACTGTCACAACGCTATTCTAAAGGGCAGCTTGCATTGGGAAAAATATTCTGTAGGAACATTCCTATTTAAACAAAAAACACTGTTGCATTACACTAATTTAAAGCACATTCTCTAATGGGTCTGTTTCATATTTTCTTTCCAACCGTGAAAACATTGAAGCACTCTTCGTGGTGCAAACCCTTATCTCACATTTCAGAAATACGCCCATTGGATAACATGGCAAATCGCACCTCCACACAAAACATGCTTTTTCCACCACTTCCATAGCTCGGATCCTTTTCAAATTTTGTATCACAGTAGTCCAAGCTATTCCCTAAATCCTCACCAAAAAGCAACCAAATCCCTCCACTGGAACGGGTACGAATTTCCGCTCAAAAACACGCCCCCCCCGCAAACAGCAAAAAAACGCCAAAATCCCTCAACACCTTGTTGATCAGCATGTTAAAACAAATACTGCCTACTCAGTACAAGATATTAACTCTTTGGCAGCTGAAGCACAATCATTCCCCAATGACTGCAGTACATGGGAAAGTCATGAACTCATTTCTCCACGTTATCACATAACACATACGCACATCTTCAAAACATTTTCTCCAAGCACTTGAAAGAGATCCAGCTCTCTCCTGCCTAACGTAATGGCTAGGGACCTGATGATAACATGCTCTGCACAAAACATAACCACATGGCGCTATTCACAAGCCATATTTACAAGAAACTCAACATGTCACAAAAATGACACGCTATTCACAAGGCATATTTACAAGGAGCTATACTTAAGAAAATTCAACAAACTACTCACAAGTCTTAATCACAAGGCGCTATTTACAAATAAACCAACTAGTTACTCACAAGGCACTTTCGAAGTTCAGAAGGGACTCGTCTAGATACAAGGAAATGAACTCTTCAGATGCTGTCGACTTATTTTACATACTCTAAAGGGTACAGGTGGTGGCGTTCTCTACCTACTGGGTCTTTCTGAGGTGGTCACTTGAACTAGTTCTTCTGACAGGGTGGGATAAATACCAGTTATGACGGAATGTCTTTCTCTAACAGTCTGTTCTGTCTTGACCTGTTCCCCCTTATCCCGTAGTTCTTTTTCTTTGGCTTTATTTTTTCTCTGCTTGTTTTAGTTCTCTCTGCTTTATTGAATTCTTTCTCTGATCTCCTGTGTCACTCTTTGCGCCATAACTCAATAGCGTCTTTCTGAGAGGGTCTTGACTTTTTAACACATATCATGACCCGGTGTGTCTCTAGGCCGGATATTAACTGTCTATTCTAGTATACCTTTTCTGGTCCCTATCTGACGCAACTTTGAAAACAGTGGCATGTTTGAAATCAATACAATGAAAACACAATACACAAAAATAGACTGAAACAATCAACAATCATTCACACTAAACAACATAACATTGAAACACTAAAACAGATACCATTACAGAGAGTTAAACATGTACTTGAAAAACAGTTTTGTGCACTGAAAATACAGTACAACCATACCAGTCCCAAAAAATTGAGACACGTCTTTACCGGGCCCACGTTTAACCGTGGACCCGTCTTGACCGTTCTCATTTAAAATGAGCCCGTCTTGAAACTTGATACATTCCCTATAGTGGTACTCACCGGGAAAGCAGAACTTGAAACTTGAAGGCCTCGGAAACTTGACTTGACTACGCTTGCGCCTTGGAACAGGTGGACCTCTGGAGACCTCGGACCTTGCTCTCTCACGGGCTGGGCCTCTGGTTGAGACGATCCGCGTTCCTCACCGCCTCACATGGATGCCTGGTCGCAGTCCGTCCTCCTCCTGGGCCTGAGGGAGTAGCGGGAAATCCCGATGGCGTGCGCACTTTGAAGTCCGTCACGGCTGTAGAAGGGGGCAAAGACTAGACCCACAACTCCGGCGAGTGGGGAAAGGGATATGTCCCTGTAAGGGCGCCAAATTATGTGGTAAATAAATTATTACCCTGGCAGAATTTCTAGGCATTAACAAAGTATCATGCATCAAGTGAGAAGCAGAGTCCGTGGTATCTGAGTTAAAATGGGCTTTATTCCAATAACTCGAGTCAAAGGGAGAATATGTTCCATCACCTCTGAGGTTCAGGAAGAGTCTTCTAACAATTATTTACTGAACATAGTATATATACATTTCTTGTACATAGGCTAAGCAGAGCAAGGAAGAAAATGAGATAAGAACATGTGGGTGTACATGAGGGTGTGTACTTTGATGAGTCATAGGTAGGTGATAGGTAGGTGTCATAGGTGGGTGGGTACTTAGGAGGAGTTTGCATGACCTGCTGGAACTCTGCCCTACTTGTGCAACTTTGAGCATGACGTGCAATTGACGTGTAACTGGGAGGAGAGCTGACCTAGTAGAGAGATCTCTTGTGTCAAGGCGACCAGCACATCTAGTACAACTGATATCTAGAGTCAGGGGATGTATTATCTGAAGAAAAGGTTGTTCGTCACTAAAAGACAGAGAGGGCATATTTATTCGTTCATTGCATGAGCTTTCTATGGGTGCAAGCACTGTAATTCACTTAAATGGAGACAGAATGGCTATCGGACGGGTTCTGTTTACTTTTCCTCACCGGGCAGGGATGCCACTCTGTACAGCAGACGGATAACTGTTATTCATAATACTGTCTTGGCAGACTTCTTGCTGACGTGACTGCAGCTCAGTATGCCAAGAGTCATGAAAACATTAATTCAGAAAGTGGTTTCAGGCTCAACCAATACGATATTTATTTAAAAGAGCACAATGCAAAATGCAAATACATGGGCCTTCATTTTAGCTTAACGTTTGGGAGACTTGATGACTTGACTTGCAGGACATGTTTGCAGAGGCCTAGTGATTCAGGCCACTACGGGAAATATGCATGGGTGACATGCACATGACATGTAACATAGGGTATATGTAGTGGACATATTTGGTCAGGCAAAATATCATTTTCCTCACTCCCAATAATGTTCCCCCCTTTGACTACCACATATGTTTTTGTGATGATTTGTCTGCCCAAACACATGAGCACATCAACAAAATACCCAAAATTTCTATATCTTGTCCTCTGAAAGCTTTGGGGTTAACATCAGATTTAGCTAAAGCGATAGTATTCCACTTTTCATTCTACAGTGAATCTGAAATAATCATAATTGGAGCTCATGAATCAGCCATCATGATTACAGACATATCAACCAATGAGGGCCTGAAACCAAGGACATTTGGCTTTCTTAGAAACACTTCCCTCAGAAGTGACAGTAAGTACAATTTCAGACAAATCTTCTGCACACTGCTCTGCCTCCAACTCAAGTGTTCTTGCAGACATTCTGAAAGTGCCCAACTTGTTCCACACTTATGAATGTTTTATTACGTGGTAGACACGTGGTGCTATCTGCTAAGTGTGTGTTGGAACCACATCGTGAGGAGAACTGCGGTCAGAGGCGGAGGCTACTTGTGACGGGGATTAGAAAACATCTTTTTTTTTAAAAAGCACTTTGTATCTTAAAGTTATAAAGAACCATGGTGGTGAACAGGACATACAAATTATATCGATAATTATTAGTAGAAAGTGTGGCTCCCCCTCCACATTACACATCAAGAGTAAGCTTTCCTTAAAGAGTTGGAATAAGTCGGCCTCGGCCCGATCTGCTTTTTGTGCAATATTTGCAGCAAATAACTGCTTTGCACTCTGATAAGAAGAGTTCGAACACAGTCTCCCCCGATACTAAGTACATTCAGGGTGAAGTAACTATTCAGATCGATGCTGAGATGGGGTCAAACCCAATAGGACTAGGAATATCTTCATGAGATATTCACTGCAGTGCGACAGATATAACGTTTACTAAAAAGACTCGAATTCCAGGTCTAGAGATCCTATATTGAATTGTTTCTGGTTGGTCCTGATGAAGGTGGTCCCTACTGCTGCTCTTCCACCGAAACGCGTCGACCATTTCTCTTCATATTTAGATCTAATGACTTCGGTCATATATTGGACAACATATACAATGCGACAGGATGTTTAGTGTTTGTTTTTGATGGCATGTATGTTTAGAATGTATGTATAAGTATGTGTGTGTGGCTCTCTACCTGGTTTAGCAGAATTGATTTTGTTTTTAGAATATATGAATTTGTGTAACTTATGATATATATTGATGGCTCTAGTGTATTGATCGAATATCTCCTGGAGTTTCTTTGAATAATGCACATCTAATAACTTTTGTACTAAGAAAAAAAGACATAAAGAAAAGAAAAAAGTTTTCTACAGAAAAATTAAATAAATGAGTAAAATCCAAAAATAAGTGCAGATATGTTTTGTGTATGCCCTATGGTTAAGAGGTATTTCCCGTGATAAAAGTATTTATAGGTCAAGAGGGAGCTTCTCGGTTGTTTTGGTATTTCTCTTCCCCTCTACTCCCTGACCATAAATCATCTTGAGAGGGGGTCCCCATTCTACTCTATTTGGAACCACATCGGTAGCATACACCCATATTTTCTTATTAAGAGGAGTTGTTTTACCTTTGCTCTTAGCATAAACAGCAGCAACACTAATCACCCGAGCAGGTAAATCAACAGATGATACCCCTGGAACAGAAACATCAGCAGCAATTCTTTTACTAGAGACCATAGTCCTCTCTATGCCTTTGGCAATGTCAACAACTTCCAATAAGGTTGGATCTCTGAAACTCAAAAGTCTTTCCTGTATTTTCTCCGATACACAGCTACAAACAAAATGGTCTCATGGCAGACGACACGAGGATTGCTAAAATTGCATGAAGAAGCTAGCTTCCTCAAAGCCGATCTTAGGCATCAGAGGGAAAGGGAGATGCGCAGGGACCTCTGAGCACAGGCAGCGAGCATGGTGAGATAGGAGTTCGGAACAATGTTCGCACGTGCCAGCGTCTGGCATAACCCAAGAGTAGTTTTAGAGAAAACAGGGGGAATTTAATTACTAATCCCCTTATTGAGTGGGATGGGGTAGCCAGACAATGAGTCAATATTTAGGTATGAAAGCAGGGCTGCACTCCAGATCTTAGCACAATATATTTCAATGACTGGTTAAACATATCTTGGGGGTCATACTTTTGTATCTTTTCAGCACAGCATGCACTCCATGCAGAAGAGAAGCACTTCTTGCTTGACCCATATGTGACACTCAAGAACTGTTTTTATCAATTAAAATACCCAAATAATCAAATTTGTACTCGATCTGTATGGAAATGCCTTCCAAATTGAAACCACCTCTATGGAGGTTAAAGCACATATATTTTATTTTAGTAGTGTTATCCCCAAGACCCCTCTCATCACAAAAAAAGTGTGAATTGAGTCAAAAGAATTTGTAAGCCCATAGGAGTGAACAAGAACAGCAGAGTATCATCTGCAAATAAGAAAGTAGGTATAGACTTGCCACATTATCTAGGATAGTCATGTGTGCAATCGAGTAAGTAGTTGAGTACGTCGTGAATATATAGCGAAAACCTAGTCTGGGCTAACACACAGCCCTGGTGGACCCCACCCTCCATCACAACATATTTGGTTAATTCGCCTTTAGGGCCCCATCTCACCTGTGCTTAATTTGATTTATGCAATCTAATTAGTATGTGTAGTAGAGATTGGTTCATCCCTATCTGCTCCTGTACTTGCTATAGCTTGACCCTAGCTACCAAATCAAATGCTGTTTTAAGGTCTACAAACGTTACATAAAGATTCCGATCTATTCCGATTAACACATACAGAATCACCAGACACAACCCCAGAGGCATTGTGGAAAACAACCTCACTAGAATCCCCCTTACAACCGAACCAATCACAATATCCATCAAGCCGAGGCTAAACTGCATCCTCCTAAACTGCAGATCTGCCTCTAGAAACGCAGCTGACATTGCTGACCTACTTATCACTAACGAACCAGACATTCTGATCCTGACGGAAACCTGGTTAAACGTAACATCCACGCCCATCATGGACATTCTGTTACACCCTAACTATGACATCACCAGACAAGACAGATCGGACAGGCCAGGCGGTGGGATAGCCTGCATACACCAGAGCAGCCTAACAATGACCATCTCCAATGCCCCAGCCTTTTCCTCTTGCGAATACCTATGCTTAAACATCGCCAACAACAACAAACAAATTTGCTCTCTTCACACGTTCTACCACCCTCCTGGAGATAACCTCACATTCAAAGAAAAAACGTAATGGACATTCGAGCATCAAATGACAGCCAACAAAATAAGCACATTTTCCTGGGGGACTTCAACCTGCACTGGGAAGACCAGAACGACTCCGGGGTAAACAGCCTCAAAGCCTTCTTCGCTGACCTTAATCTTAACCAAATATGTAACAACCCCACTCATGACAGGCTCAACTCTTGACCTAATAATCTCTAAAGCTGACGCCACTCAGCTCGAATCGATCCTCCCTTGCGACTGGTCTGACCACCATGTCATTATATTCCAAATCCTAGAAAAGGTTAAACGTCTCCCAACTCAACCCCTGAGAACTAAGATATTGAAGAGGAACCTGAATAACGTCGGATCTGACCTTATAGCATCAGCTAATTCAAACCTTTTTTGTCCCCCGGAAGACCATGGCGATGTACAGGAACTGACCAATCATTACTTTTATTCCATGAGCAACCTACTTGACAAAATAGCCCCACTTCAACTGAAAAGAACCTCTACAAAAGACTCAAAACCGTGGATTGATGGGAGACTAAATGAAGACAGACGCTCTCTTAGAGTCATTGAGCGACGATGGAGAGCCGCCCCCTCTGCTGAACATCTCAGACTCCTTAGAATCTCAAGAAACGCTTATTTTACAAAGACCAGAAAATCTAAAACCGGCTTCTTCAGGTCTCAACTAGACCAAGCCAAAAACGGCCCCAAAAACTATTTGAGCTTATCAAAGCCCAGACCAAGAGCCTACCAAATCTCCCTAATGCCTTACCACTCTCTCTACCCAATTGTGAAGAATTTGCCTCCTTCTTTGCCTCTAAGACGGAGTCCATTAAATCAGATCTACTCAAAGACCTTCAATCTGTCTCAGACCTGGTAAAGAACCCTTTACTGCCCTGGGCTGGTGCCCAAGCTAACGACCTCCCGAAATGTAAACTAAAAAACAATGCTACTTGGTCCCACTTCAACACCTACAGTGAGGATACTATTTTAAAGACGCTAACCTCTTTGAAACCTAACAATCAATTCATAGACCCGCTCCCGGAAAATTACCTAATAGACTTCATTCCTCTGTTACTACCACTCTGGACTAAGATCAGTAATACGTCCCTCCTTCAAGGATCCATCCCAGACAGCTTGAAATCAGGTCAGGTCTCGCCTATCCTTAAGAAACCAACTGCTGACCCCTCGGACCCAAATAACTTTCGTCCCAATTCTAACATTCCTATGCTTGCCAAACTCCTGGGAAAATGCGTTAACATTCAGCTGAACAACCACATTGATAATTTCAACCTACTTAATCAATTCCAATCAGGCTTCAGAGCATGTCACAACACTGAACCAGCCATGACTCATGTATTAGATGACGCCCTAAAAATCCTAGGCCGAAACGAAGCCTGTCTACTAATCCTACTCGACTTGTCTTCAGCCTTTGACACCGTCAAACAAGGCAACCTGCTCGATCTCTTGAAGCACAGAATGGGAATGTCTGGAACAGTATTTAAATGGTTCGCCTCTTTCCTCCATAATAGATCACAAAGTTTCAAGGTCAACCAATCCCTGTCCAACCCTTTGCCAGTCACTTTAGGAGTTCTGCAAGGCTCCTCCCTCTCTCCCACACTTTTCAACCTTTTTATCGAACCACTTACTGATCTTCTCAGCCTCGCCAAGATTCACTTCCACATGTATGCCGACAACACCCAAATCTACATCAAGATCCACTCACTTGATGACATCAAATCGCTCAACTCCACCCTACAAAAAACCCAAACATGGTTGGCCGAAAAACATTTGAAACTAAACTCCCTCAAAACGGAACTCCTCTTAATCACTCCCCCTAACAAAACTCCCACTATCATGGAGTGGATGCAACACTTAAAGGCCCTCAATGGTCAACCTCTCGTTGTGGACTCAGCAAAATCGCTAGGGGTAACGCTTGACAGTAACCTAACCATGCAGAAACATATCAGCGCCTCAACCAAAAGAGCTAACTTCCCCCTGAAGACCCCACGAAAACTGAAACCCTTTCTGCCCACACACGATTTCAAACAAGCAGTTCAAGCCCTTGTAATCCTTCGCGAGGAATACGGGGCGGTAACCTTATGCGGCCTCTCAAGGACATCGACAGCACCGCTAAGAGCCACAATCAACTCAGCTGCAAGACTCATCACGGGCTCCAAGAGAAACTCCCACATATCCCCAGCCTTGAGAGCCCTCAACTGGCTACCATTTGAAGCCAGAATCCATCTCAAAATAGCTTGTGTGACGCACATGGCACTATACCACAACGCCCAACTCTATCTAGCTCAGAAACTAGTGCTCTCTGCGGGCAGCAGAGCCTCAAGGAGTGCCAAGACTCTTCTGCTAAAATGCTTTGCCTATTGAAACAAGAATGAACCCTTCCTCTGCCGCATTCACAATAGAAGTGAAAGCGATCCTCCTGGCTAAATTCACATAAAACTCTATAACTGTTTTTGTGTATTGTATTCGTATCCTGTTTTCTATGCTCCATAGTTTGACCTTCGGCCATCTTAATCTATGCTACTATTTGCTTTGTATTCTGTTTTCTCTTAGAACGTGTGATGTTATTTCGTTCTTTCCATGTATGACCTGTGAAGCGCTCTGTTACTCGTAAGAGTCTTGTTCGCGCTATATAAAACCTTCAAAATAAATAAATGGTCCTTAAATAATGGAGATAGTTCCTTCCTATTAAAGTGAACCAGAAGATTTGATCAACAGTGTTGGTCTTCTGTCTAAAACCAGATTGCAGCGGGAAGAGAATAGTATTAAAACCTAGGAACAAAATGTCTTTTGTAAATTGTCAATAAGATTTATGGGATGATAATTCTCTGGATTATTCCTGTCACACTTCTTATTATTGGGATGACTTCCACACCTCTCCAAGTTTCAGGAATATTTGCATCTGCCATAATAAGATTATAAAGCTTATTTACGTAAGGGATCCATACTTCCTATTCTGAGTTATAAAGGTCACCTGAAATTTTATCCGGCCCTGGTGCCTTCCCTGACTTGCGTTGATTTACAGTTCTTTTTGTCTCTTCAAGGGTGAAGCTCATTGGCAAATCATTGCTATCCACCTTAGTACCTGGTGCCACTGGACTCTAAATTTGCTGTGGATTTGAAACATTACTGTACAGGGTGCTAAAATGTTGTTCCTAAATACGGGAGGCATTGTGATGATTCAAATGATTTTTAGCTCTGAAATTGCATTTTGCTGTTATATACCAAAATGATCTACAGTCCCCAGATCTAGAAACTTCAAGCAAATCCTCTTAACTATATTTTATCCATTCTTGTTTGGACATAACTCTGATATCTTTGAACTTGGTTCTTTTTTTGTTCAAATCAGAGATGTGTCCCCTAGCTTCAGAGCTGATAGAAGAGCAAGTTTGACTTGCTTTTATTCGGAGTTAAACCAAGAGGAAGGATTTATGTTGACTGGATTGATATATTTATAGCACAACAAGCTCAGGATGCTAAACAATTCAAGGTGTACTTCCATGAAAGAACTTCCTATATCATTGTTATCTGACAAGGGCCCGACTAGGGTATTACAATAATCATTCAATTGCTATCACAGCCTCCGAGTTAGTCAGGGTCTTGCCCCATTTGACAGATCTCCTATTGTTGGACATTGTTAATGCAATATTATAAAGAGCTTCTGTTTTGCTATCACAACGGGGGAGCATTGTGTTAACAGTGAGATGTAATGGATAGTGGTCACAATCTACCCTCTTACACACCCTGAACTCAGACATAGTGTGCCAGATCTCTAAATCCCCCAAAATATAAACAATCCTGCTCTTGGATCTACCACTTGTAAAAGTAAAGTTTCTACAGAAATATTATTTAGATCTGCAGGCCCTAGAGCAGTGTTTAAGTGGCATCACACTAAGCTGTAGAGCCATGGTGGACCATTTTTTTAAAGGTTCACTGTCTAGTCTCTGAACATCTCTAACTCTATTCTCAGTTTCCATAATGGAGTCCATATGATCAATAGGTTCAAATGAGACATTAAAATCACCGACTGTGATCAATTGGACATTGGGGAGATCACTAGGAACAATACAATCTAATTTGGACAAGGTAGACGATTCCTTAAGTAAATTCCCCAGTCAAGTATAAACATTATAAAATTTGTTTAAAAAATCCTTAGGACCGTTAACAATCAACCCCATTATGTCAGCACAGTACAAAGGGATTTGCTTCACAGACAGATTCCTAGCATCCTGCATGAACGTTAAAATTCCTCCCTTCTGTCTTCCCGTCCTTGAGGGAAGTGCATCAACACTATAGTTAATGTACTATTTATTACCACTGGGGATAAGGACCAGGTCTCCTGCAGCATGATAGTATCAAAACAATCGAGGAATTCACTCCATTCGTGATCTTCCAGTTCACCCCTCAGCCATGGAATGTTCACAGATTGAATCAATAGTTCCAATGAGGGATCAGGGATAAAAACTGGGTCTGAAGTAATAGTTGGCAGGACGATTTTTCAATCGTGAGTGTTCGTATTAAGGGTGAGGCAAGCTTCCGCAGATGGCATTACAGAACAAGCATTAGGGGGGATGGTTGATGCCTTCACTATTGTAGTGCCTTTCTCAAATGCCGCCATAGAAGATCTCACTCTTCCCAGAATTGGTATCCTCATCTTAAACAGCCCATCAACTAGGGGCTGTCCATTTAAAATTAATTTATAGTCTTTAGATTTGGGTTGGCCCCTTCTACTCGTGAGGCTGAGATAACAACCTCTCGGATTATAGTCAGACAATGTATTTTGGTGTAAAGGTTCCCACTTGCATGATTTGTGGATCTTGTATGTCACAAGTTGGAAATTTGCCCTTTCTGCAGAGTGTCGTGTCACTAAATTGTTTTGGCCTTTTTTCCGAAATCTATATTGCTGGCTATAGGACTCAGTGAACCTTACCACAGTTAACCAGTGATAAAGTGCTTTTGCTCCTCCTTTCAACATGGTAAAATTAGTATATTCTTGATTGGCATATTTAACTTCCCTATTAACCCCTAGTAGATGCTAGCCTGTAAGTTAAATGTCACAAATGGGCTGCGGCACTCATTGTACCAACCACTATAGTGACAGTCAAACATGTCTCCAGGTCTACCACCTGCGGCTCAATTGTAAACTGTCAATGCGACCTATCAAAATAAACTCTTTTGACAGGCCTAAAACTTCCTTTTAAATATTAATAAATACCCCTAAGGTAGGCCACATTGCCCATCCAGTAGGGTGCATAGCATTCAAAAGTAGGACATGTAGAAGATTAATATTCTGAAAACAATGGGGCGAAGTGACGCCCCAATCTGGCTGCACAGCATTAATTCACGCATAGCGTTGATGCCAAAGTTAATCCATTTAATCAAAAGTTTTATTCCAACTTGTATTAATTTTTTCTGCAGTTCAAACTTGTTATCCAGTCACATGGTACACTCTTATGAGTACATTATATCCTTAAATCTGTAGGCATGCACATTTTGCCTTATCCTAGAGCATGGAATGTAGCATAAGTGTTCCTCCAAAGATAATCTATTTTCGCCCAATGCATTTCGGGCCCCTCCTGGCCCTTCGTCAGGGGTTTATCTACAAGTTTAAAACATTATTGTTAGACTGGGTTTTCAATAATTAATAACAGTTAATCATTACGCACAGATGCACCACATACATGAAATACATACATTCGATTTCCCTTCCCCCCACACTCAACGTTTGCCCGCTGAATTCACTGAATAAATGCCTGCTCCAACTTGTCCCAACCCTCTAACTTCGATTTGTTTCCCAATTTAAATTCACATTGCTAAGTTCACTTAGCTATATATAAGCCATCTCTTCTACCTCAAAACGAACCCGTACCTTAAACAAACGTTCTGGTTACTGCTCACCATCCTGTTGAGAACCATTCTACATCCCCAACTACCCACTCAATTTTATACACCTGTGTCACAGTCCCACCCCTTCTGTGTACTTCCAATTCACACCCACTAATACATTGAACTACAAGGCCCACAGTACACAGCTAAAGCTCTTCAGCTAATCTTTTCTTGATGGTTATTGTCTGCTCGTGACCCTTTCTGTGACTCGCTGTATTCCTATCCCCTGTTCTTACGATGTGGTGTTTCCCCTCCAATATTCTGAGCATTAACCTTACTCTGTTCACAACACCATCCGAAACATTTAAACCATTTAAACATTGAATCCCCCGCCCACCCGGTTTGTTATTTTAAACGTTGATTGAGCAGCTTGTCATTTTAGTTGTTAACCATGATCACATTTTATGCAAATCCATAATGCGTGTCCTAGGGCAGCATGAAGTTAACCGTAAGTCCAACCAATAGTAATCCATTTCGCTTTAAAGACGTAGTCCATAAAATTCCCTTATAGGACTGATGTTTCAGGGGTCTGCCATGTGACGATATGATTTTTGTAGGTTCATTCGTCGGTAATCCATGGGTGCTTCTCGTCGAGTGGGCAGAAAAGTGATAATTCATCAAAAAAGAGTGACAGAGTGCACACCTATTTATCCAATAATTCATCCAAGATTAATATTCTACATGTCCTTACAGTGAAAAAGCATAACAATAATTTTCACTACAGCAAAACTGACGGCTTCCATAGGGAAACACTGGATTACATTAGAATACCCTATAATGCTAGTTTCAGATTGGTAACTTAATATTTCAAGGACTCTCTTTAATAGTTAAAATAAAATGTAATGGTAGTGTTGGATTTTCTTTAAGTATTACAGAAAAGGTACTTTAGAAAAGTTCCCTTTGCCTGCCTAAAGCATCTGGAGGCCTTTCTGTAAGCATTCTGCTGTCTCCCGCCATCTTGATGGCTTGTCTGTGGTGTGTTATAGACACCTACCAGGATAAGGACAAAGGGCCTTGGGTGTGGGGAAGTGTTGTCTTTATCTTGACAGGATGGCATTGGTACTGTGCATAGATGATGAAAGAAATATGTTTTGCTATTTTGTTTGTGCATTGTTCCATGTAAGTTAGCATTGGCTGCACCATTTTATGTTTAGCCACCATTTTGAATCATGCCCTTAACTGCGTATTCCCTCCTCGAGAAGCAGGCTGTGGAAAGTTTAATTTCTCCAAGGTTAGGCCTTGCTCTCCTAAAGAATACACAGTTCTTATTAGTGCATACCTTTCCCACTAGATAGAGGTCTTCTTCCACCAGTCTAGCGGCAGGCACGGACAGAATGACATTGGGTAGGAGATACTGTGTGCTTGGCCTCAGAATATAAACCTATCCTAGTGTACTTCTTTGTGTTAGCTGCACCTGCTTGGAAAATTCCATTATGGGCGGGCCTTCCTTGGTTCTGAAATGTACATAATGTATCGTAATGTTTTTTAAGTCAGTCCTCTCTGCAGCACCCCTAAGCGACTTGCAAACGGGGCTCCACTCGAATGTATCTGAATAAATATATACTTGGTTTGTATTCTCTACTGTCTGACAGACTCTTCATTTGTATGGAAGGCTGAGAGGTGGTTGTGAGTGACCCGGGTGGCCCTAATCGGTTCACTTCCTTCGGGTGAGCGACCCATCCCCTCCCGCGGACAGGTGGGGAGGACGGGGTTATCGTGGTGAGGTGTGGTGCCGCGGCCAGGGTGACTGACTCCGGAATCCTGGGATCAAGGTGCGATCCCCGGTGCCCGCGGCAGATAAGCCCAGCACCATGTGACTCTGGGCAATAGCTTGCTTAATCTTCCCGACGGCCCCCAGTGCCTAGAGACCCTAACGGGTGATGGTTCGCGCTTTACAAATGTGGATTATATTATATTATTATTATATTATTATTATCGTTGGGGCGGATGGATGGATCAGGGATCCCTGCACAAGAGAGTTCCTGAACCCTTCTGTCCTGGCGGATGGTGCCTCGCCGAGTGGACATCCCGACTGGAGTCCTGAACGGCGAAACCCTTGGATCTGACAGTTTGGTCTGAAGAGTCGGCAGTTGAGAATAAATTAGTTTGACCTGCATATATCAGGTGAGTTTGTTTTGGTTTCTTGTGGATCTGGTACCATTTTGGTTTGTATTTGGTACGGTCTGAGGACCGATTTTGGGGGAACGTGTTTGCAAATACTTTGCCAGGCATAAGTAGTTAACTTGTTTTCTTTTGAGAATGCCTGGTGTCAGTAAACTGTTTTGTTTGGGCTGTCGTTGTTGTTTGTCTGATGCTCGATTGGAAGAAAGTCAGCCAGCGCCTCCAGAAGGCACTCCGAACTTTGATATGTATGTGAAGCATGGCCTTGGCCCTGGTATGTTTAGTACACTATGTCAGAAATATACGAGGGACAATGCTGAGTTGCAGTGGCCATTGACGGGCACCTTTGATAAACAAAAAATTGGGTTTTTACAGGTGAAATTGTTTGCAAAAAGAAGTAGACCGCCTATGATTGACTCTCTTCAAATGTGGCAAAAGGAGGCAAAACAGAGGCCAATGAAAGCAGAGAAAGAGGCCCGAAAGGGCAAAATGCAAACATTGACTCAGAAAGCTTAGCACATGAAAGAGAGAAGCAAAAGATAGGGGTTGAACGCGAAGGTAGGAAGTTTCGATTACCAATTGATACATCTTATGTAGCCTGAGAAGAAAACGATACTTTTGTGGAAGAATTGCTGAATAGTACACCCCCATATCCCCCACAGAGGATATATCCCGCACAGGCCCAGCTACCCGGTTCTTCTGTCTCTACTGTTTCTGTTCCTGTTACTGTTGACTGGACTGCCTTGGCCACGGCACTTCTTGTCCTTTCTTTGTCCTCGCCGTCTGCAGCAACTATGACTGTTAGTACTCCTGCAACTCCTATTGCTTCGACGTCTCTTTCACCAGCCCTTACACCTACGACGCAGCCAGTAGCGACGTTGGTGCCTGTTACTTCTGTTGCTACTCCCCCTTTGTTTTTTCATCCCCCATCATTACTGAGTAGTGGGACACCAGTACGTGGCCTTGAGGAGCCAGATTAGACAAAATGTAAGGAACGCATGGGGCGAACATCAGTGTGATCTGATGTGGGAGATAAAGAGAAAAAGGTAGTAGCTGATCAGGCTGCCTAGTGGGCTTGAAATCACATTTACAGTGTGGAGGATGTGTGGAATGTGATGAAAGATTATGAGCCTTTTGTACAACAGCATGCCCTTAAGCACATGTTGGCTACTTTGATCGGTCTTTGGGAACAGGATTTTGTATGATGTTTAGGATCATGTATATGCTAGTAATATGGAGCCTAGCCAAGTTTTTAGTAGTGTCGCGACATTGATTGCTTATCGGAGTAGGCTGCTTGAGAAAAGCCCCACCACGGTATCTCAGTTTCCAATGCGGGAGGTTCACCCTATATATCACCCAAAGATCCCAGAGTTAAGGGATAAGCACAATGCTGTTATCAGACCAAGTGAGGCTGCCCATTTCCAAGAACAGTGGGTTTATACTCCATGGAAAAGGAGTGAGGTTTTGATCCTTACGACTCAGTTATCTGACCCTAGGAAAAATCCTACTGCATAATATAAAGAATTGACTGAGGTAGCCTCTTCCACAGTAATGATGCTTGCGGATATTGAAAAGTTTTTTTGGTCTGCTGGTTCCGGATGATATTTGGAGACACGTGCACACACAGGATCATGTTGCGGAATTGGGAGGTACATGGAATCAAATAAAAGCATGGGAACAGGACAGGAAGCCAGGTGATAAGCCTAGGGCAGAGATACTTGCTTTGCTGGGTCACATTATAAAGTAAATGCATTCTCTTATTCCTCGGAGAAAGATTGATTGGGACAAGTTATCGGCTTGTCGTTAGAAGAAAGATGAGAGTGTGTCTGATTTTTTCACTTTGTTTGAAAATGTGTTTCTGTATTATAGTGGGCAGGATTTGTCCATTGAGGGAGGTGTCTGATTGTTCGCTAATAGATTTGTTTCAAATTTGCTTCCCGATATTGCGACTTGATCACAGGCTTCCGAGAGCACCTGGTCCACCTCTTCTTCTTCTGTTATTTTGAATATGGCACAGTATTATGAGCACAGGCAAAATGAGGATAAGGAGAGGACGAAGAAGAAGCACAAGGATTTGAAGACAAAGGTGGTGATGCAGCAGGCTTCTAGAGGGAAATAGTAGAGGATGTGGTGGTTTGGCTCAACAGCTTCCATGTGCTAGCAGGAATACTACACCTGTAGGGCCGAATCAGTGTGCATATTGTAAGGAGGAGGGACACTGGCATTGCGAGTGTCCAGTGTTGTTGCAGAAGGGGGCTGCCCCAAGAGGACGAGGTTCTCGTGGACAGGGTCGTGGAGCTAGAGTAGCGAACAAGGTTCAGAATGCTGTAGCCTTACGGGATCGTTCTGATAATAATTACTTTGATGACCCTCGGGGCGGACAGTATTATCGTGATGATTATGACGCAGATGAGATGACATCAATGTCTTACAGCTAGGACAGTCAGTGACAGAGTGAGGGACCAGTTTCGATACCTGTAAATCAGCGCGGTCCTTATGTTACTGTGAACGTGCATGACTCGATTAAGGAATTTTTGGTGGATACAGTGGCAACAAACAGTTCTATTGCCCGCTCTTTGGTCCCTGGGGTGGCTCTGTCTGGCCATAATAATGTTTCATTAGGTTTTTCTGGTGTACCGGTTGTAAGCCCCATTTCCATACCTCTTGCATTGACCATAGGTCCTTTCACTGTTGATTCACCATTTTTGTTGAGAATTTGATGGGTCTGGATTTATTCAAAAGTAGCATGCCCCATTTATTGTTCTCCAGAAGGTGTCTATATGACCATAGGTCCAGATGTGGTGTGTGCTAAGCAGTGTCTGTCCAAAGAAGCGCCCCTTCCTGGCGAGTTTAAAGACGTGCCACCCACTCTGTGGGCAACAGGCGACACAGACGTGGGATTGCTGCAGATATAGCCTGTTTCGATACGCGTTAAGGATGGTGCTATTTTACCTTGTGTCCCTCAATATAAAATACTGCAGGCAGGAGAGCGAGCCTTGTTGCAGATCGTATAGGATTTGATTGAGAAAGGTGTGGTTGAGGAGATGACTACTAATATTTGTAATAGCCCTATTCTTCTGATCTTTAAAAGGGCACCCCCAGGTTCCTCTGATGACCAAGCAGATGTTTATCGCTTTGTGATTGACTTGCGTGAAGTTAATAAATTAGTGATTCCCCAGTTTCCAGTGGTTCCTGACATCACCACGCTTTCTTTAGTATTTCTATTCATCCTGATAGCAGGTATTTGTTTGGGTTCACCCTAGCTGGTAGAAGATTTAGATGCTCTTGCACTCCTCAAGGCTATACAGAGAGTACAAGTATCTATAGTCAGGCATTGAAAGGTCAGCTGGATTCTTTGTCACTCCCCACAGGTAATGTATTGCTACAGTACATTGATGACTTGCTCATCGCATCTGACACAGAACAAGGTTGTAGGGACAGTACAGTTAAATTGTTGTTGCACCTGGCACACCACAGACATAATGTGTCCCTTTCCAAATTTCAGTATTGTCGACAGGAGGTCACCTATTTAGGTCTCCTACTGTCGAAGCGGGATAGGAAGCTAACTCTTGAGCGTATTAGTGTTATTGTTAAAATGCCCATTCCTCAAACTCAAAAAGATGTTCGCGCTTTTATTGGCATTACTTCCTACTGTCGCCAGTGGATTCCAAATTATTCCCTACTAACAAAAGCCCTGCTTGCTTTGACTACTAAAGATGTGCAGGAACGCCTGCCTTGGACGCCTGAATGCCACAGTCTTTTTAGCAATTAAAAAGTGTGCTTTGTTCAGCTCCAGTGCTTGGCACGCCTAACTACAGCAAGCCATTTGTATTATATGACCATGAGACAGCTGGTTGTGCGCTTTCTGTTCTAACACAAAAATTTGGTGATAAGCAATGGCCGTGTGCTTATTTCTCCACTGTTTGACCCTGTCGCAAGTGCCCTCCCGAGCTGTCTAAGAGCGGTCGTGGCTATGGCTGTCTCGATAATACAATCGGCTGGGCCCATGCTTGATACTGATGTCACAGTCATGGTACCCCGTGCTGTGGATACACTTTTGAATAAGACCAAGACACAGCACCTCACCATTGCATGTCTGACCGGTTATGAATTGACACTCTTTGCCAAGCATATTACGATCAAACAATGTGCCACTCTTAACCCAGCCACGTTACTACCCCTCCCTTCTGAAAAATGGCAAAAATGAGAAACATGATTGTGTATTCCGGATGGAAGAAGAGACAAAAGGATGGGTAGACTTGTCTGATGTTCCCTTATCTGACCCACAAGGGGAACTACATGTCAATGGCTCTTGCTTCAAATTGCCAGATGGCACTACAACTTCTGCTTATGCTATCACCACATTGCGTACAGTCGTAGAGACATCACAAGTCCCTTATAAGTCCACCCAAGCAGCTTAGTTAGCCACCTTTATTTGAGCATGTGATTTGAGTGAGAGACTGGTTTTCAATATTTATAATGACCCAGTATGCCATCGGGGTCGCCCACAATTTTGGGCGACTCTGGGCAGAGAGAGGGTTTCTTACTTCCCATGGTACAAAGATCCAGCACGGTCACCTTATACTGAGACTTCTGTTTGCTTTGACACTCCCTAAGAAGTTGGCAGTGGTGAAGTGTAATGCCCATAGAAAGATCACTGATGATGTAGGTGGAGGGAATGCTTTTGCTGATCATACAGCTAAGGAAATGGCACAGACTAAAGTGAAGAGAATGTTTGTAGCAGGTCCTGCTAGGTGGGTGCCGGAAGGTGCTATGTTTGAGGATACCCTTGAAAATGTGAAAGAGATCCAAAATTAGGCTACAATGGAAGAATTAGCAAAATGGCAAGAGAGCACAGCACAATTGAACGGTGAGGGATGTTGGATTGACAAGTCAGGAAAGCAGAGATGGATGTTACCAGATGCATATGTCCTTCCTGTGGTCACAATGGCCCATGTCCCAGCCCATATCGGTGCTAAAGGTATTTGCAAGTTGTTAGACCCCGTATGTCAAAAATTACACCATCCCCAAAACAGCTGCTCATTTAGTGAAACACTGTTTGGTGTGTATGATGCACAATCCTGAAAAAGGTACCCCTACACCACCCGGTAATTTTGCACCACCCACTTTCCCATTTGAGGTCCTCCAGATGGATTATATAGAATTAGATAGGGTCAATAACTTGAAGTACGTGTTGGTGGTTGTCTGTGCATTCAGTAAATGGGTTGAGGTTTATCCCACTAAAGACAATACAGCAGTTATGAACGCAAAGGCACTTCTGAAGGAGTTCTTTACTCGTTTCGGCTTGCCCCGTTTGATCTGGAGTGATAAGGGAAGTCACTTTAATGCCAAGGTCATTCAGTTTATTTGTGACAGTTTGCATGTAAATCAGAAGTTTCATGCTGGAAACCACCTGCAGTCAGCAGGCTTGGTTGAGAAGTACAATGGTACTCTCAAACTGAAATTGGCAAAGATTCAGGAGACCATAGGGTTACAGTGGACAGATGCTTTACCATTAGCCCTTTTGTCGACAAGGACAACGGCACATCTAGGATTGTCACCATACAAAGTCGTGTTTGGGCGCCCCCCAAATGTCTGGGTCGTCTTGCATCCTTGTAGATTTTCTGACGTTGAATACCCATTGTTGCAGATTACCTTTGCGAGTTAACTGAAAATTTGCGTTCTATTCACCAACAGGTCCGGGACACTCTGCCAGATATACTAGAGGGCCCCGGACACAACATCCAGCCTGGTGATTGGATCCTTGTGCGCAATTTTCAGAGGAAAAAGAGTTTGGAGCCCTATTGGTAGGAACCACAACAGGTCCTCCTGACAGGATAAGTTGCACATGCTCTTCTGGAGGGGGTACATTATCCTGATCATCGTGGGTTTCATCTAAGCTTAGGACTGAGCAAGCTCCAACGCCGGTGCTCAAGAGCACCAACGTTTGATGAGCATTAGGAGCCTTGACCAGATAGGCTCAGACGGACACTGGAAACATTTGCCTTTATTATCATTCTCATTGCACTCCTCTTCTTGCTTGATTATGCGTTCTTTTGGTCAGCCTGTGGCTGAGGAGGAACAGCCATATGCATCATTGCGTTTAATGAAGGGTTGATCGAAACATAGTAAAATAGTTTGCATATTAATGGTTCTGAAGGTACTAGCAACAGTACTTGGAATGTCTTGGTTCTTGGAGGAGAAAATCCCTGTGCACTCCCTGATGGGTACTACCACCATTCCCCCCGAGCAAATGTTTGTTACTCTGGCCCCTCACAAAGAAGAGCATAGAAAGTCTTACACAATGTATTTACACAAATGTTGCATCAAGCCCATGATGTGTCCGATAAAACCAATTGTTGGGTTTGTGGATTGCTCCCCTCAGTTACTCATGAGAGCGACAGTTTGTTGTCCATGCCTTTGTCATATATTGGTCACTGTGAAGGTTGGTTTGAATTGTTCATTATGGTGCACTACCATTTCCAACTCTCTAATCTGGTTATAACACCTGCTGATTCTCGCACTGTGGTAGAGTACATACGTTTTCATCACTGGTTTACTCCCACAGGATCGACAGAACAAGGGACCTTTGGTACATTGTCCCCAAAGTCCTGTATGAGCATATACGAAAGAGTGAAGAACGAAACATGGCTTCGAATGGAAATAGCTGATTTTGAAAGATTCAACACTTCTGAGTATTTTCAATCTTTCCAAGCTCGCAATATTACTAAGGACAAACCGATGCCAGTGCCCGTGGTCAACACCACAGCTAGTTTCTGTGTCCAGGGGACTGGGGAGGTAAAGGTGGTGAGAGTAAATGCAATTTTACCCTCAGACTGAGAACGATTAATAGTCCGCCCATAGTCCTACCCCATAATGTTTATTTTGTCTGTGGATCCCAAGCTCATGTGTGGCTTCTGAAGGGATGGTCAGGCAGATGTTATCTCTCTTTCCTCCTTCCCCCTGTGTATGCTGCTCCATCCAATTATTATGAGGATCATCAGCTGCAGGGTAGGAGTACATACTTGCCCGAGTCAGAAGTGTTGACACAAAGGATATAGATCAGACATATACCCCCGCACAATAGTTTGGGGATGCCATAAAGGGTCTCCTACCTTTTTGGGGCTCTGTCGGAGGGATGGGCGAAAATGAAAGCTAGGAGGCCGTATAGGTTTATGTAGCGGGTTTGGGAGAAATGTGCAAGAGACGTGTTTTAGTTAGAGCGAGTTTTATTTGTTGATACAGGTAGTCGGTACAGGTCTTTCTCAAATGGACTCTCCGGGGTGATCTGCTTCACTCCTCCCGTCTTTTCCTCCTTGCGCTGTCCTCCTCCCTCCGGTTGCGGCTGGGGCTCCTCCGGGGTTTGGCGTCTTCCGTCTCCGTGGTGATGGTGTCGCCACAATGAGGGAGAAAGACAAGAGAGGACAGTATCAGTCCCAAGTTCGAAGGAAACACTTGCACTCAGGAAAAGGGAGTGAGGGAACACCAGCGGTGATTATTTACAACAAAGTGATTGGACGGGGAAGTGCTGGAAGGGTAAACCGGGAACAATACGAGGGTATGTGGTCACGGCACTGACTCACCACTCCTCCCAATCCAGCCCGCTATACGATTTCGTACCTCTGATAGCCACACACCTCCAGGCGTGCGGCTGGGTGGCTCGTGTTGTCGTTGGCCTCCTGGCTCCCGCTCCGCTGACGGGCCTCTTCTCCCCTCCTCCTTCTCTGTAGATGTATAACCGGCTCCTCTCCACTCCCCTCTCGTTTCGTTCTCCTCGCTCGACTCTTCTCCTCCACTCTCGCCTTCTGCTCCTCCGGTGAACAAGCACACCCGAGTGCTCTCACCGGTCGTACTTGTTGTGGGTGTCGTCTCCTCCCCTTCGCTCAGAAACGGCCACTTAAAGGGCCCGCAGTCTATGTCCTCCACGGCCGGATAGCCATAATGTTCCTCGGCATGAGTCCACGGCTGAGGCTGCGAAGACAAGAGGGGGGGTCAGATGATGAATCCCCACACGGGGGAGTAGACGTCTGAGGTCGAGGGGTAGGCGGCCTGTCCCCGTTACACACCATCCCCCCTGGACGCTTCCGTTCGGGAAGGGGATGCCTCAATAGGTAGTCCGCCCCCATGTTGTCCACACCCCTCCTGTGACATACCGAGAAGCGGTACGGCTGCAGCGACAAGAACCACCGCATTACCCGGGCATTGTTGGTTTTGTTCCTGGCCATCCACAGCAGAGGCGCGTGGTCAGTATAAAGGGTAAACGGGTGGCCCTCTAGGCAGTATGCTAGTTTTTCCACCACCCACTTTATAGCCAGACATTCTTTTTCGACTGTGGGGTACTTGAGCTCTCTTGGAAACAGTTTCTGGCTAATGTATAGGATTGGGCGGTCTAGCCCGTCCCCCCCCCCATTTGTGACAATACTGCCCCTATCCCATAGTCAGACGCATCTGTGTGTAGGGAAAAGGGACGGGTGAAGTCTGGAGAAGACAAGACAGGGCTTGAGGTGATAAGGCGTTTCAAGGTATGAAAGGCGTCCTGCATCTCTATTGTGGGGGCCGCTAATACCGCCTGTTTAACCTTTTGTTTCAATGTATCGGTGAGAGGGGCAGCTAGCTGGGCGAACTGGGGAATAAACCGTCTGTAGTACCCGATAAGGTCCAAAAAGGCCCTCATCTCTCGCTTAGTACCATGGAACGGGGTGTCAGCTATGGCCCTCACCTTTTCGATCTGAGGCTCGATCAGACCGTGCCCCAGGACGTACCCCAAGTACTTCACTTTTTGGTACGCCAATCGGGACTTCTTGGCGTTTACCTTCAAGCCTGCTTCTTCCAGGGTTGTGAATACCTGGTTTAGATGTTTTAGATGGGTCTCCCAATCGGGACTGGAAACCACGATATCAGCCAAATATGCAGACGTAAAAGTGGTTATGTCCTTCAATACAGTGTTCATCAATATAGGAAAGGTGGCCGGTGAAGTTCGAACGGTATAACAGTGAACTCATAGTGACCTTCGGCAGTGGAAAAAGTCGTCTTCTGGCGGTCTTCCTCTCTAAGACCGCCGGTCTGTGTGGTCGAGTGTGGAAATATACTTGGCCTCTCCGAGTTTTTCAATAAGTTTGTCTATTCGTGGAATCGGGTAGGCATCGAAGGATGAGATCTCATTCAAGGCGTGAAAGTCCATACAAAATCTCCAGGATCCATCCGGCTTGGGGATCATCACGATGGGACTGGACCAATTGCTCTTGAAAGGCCGGATCACTCCCAGTTTTAGCATGTCTTGTACCTCCTTTCTTATGTCTTGTCGACGGGACTCTGGTATGCGGTAGGGCCGTATCTTGATTATCTTACCTGTAGGGGTTTCTATGTGGTGCTCCGCCAGTGTAGTTTTTCCCGGCTGGTCAGAGAAAACAGCTGAATGTCTTTGGAGGGTGGTCTGTAGTTCTTGTCTCTCTTCTTCCCGCAGGTCCTCGTTGATGACTAGTTGGTTTCTTGTAGGCAACGTCGGACGTCTCTTGCTTTGCAAGGTGGATTTCTTTAGGAGGGGGTCCTAGCCACTTCTTCAGCATATTAATGTGATAAATCTGGGTTTTCCGGGGACCCATTTTTAGCTTGTAGCTGGTATTGCCAATGGTAGACATGACTTGATAGGGACCCCCCCACTCGGCCTTGAACTTCTGGGTGGAGGAAGGTAGGAGGACCAACGCCCAATCATCTTTCTCTAGTCGTCTCCACTTTTTCCCTTTGTCATATACGGATTTCTGCTTTATTTGGCTTCTTTCCAGGTTAGTATAGGCAAGGTTGCGTAGTTTTCCTAATTTAGATCTCAGGTTCTTTGCATACTCCAAGGTCTTCATGGTTTCTTCTGGTATCTCTTGTTCCCTGGCTTTTTTTGTCATGTTCAGTAGGGAGCGGGGTTGTCTCCCATATAGCAGTTCAAAAGAGGAGAAACCTAGGCTGCTCTGTCTTTGGCTTCTGATTACGTACAAGGCCAAAGGCAGTATCTGGTCCCATTCGGTGCCATTTACTTCTAACATCTTCCGGAGGGTGGTCTTCAACGTTCTGTTGTATCGCTCCACAAGCCCATCCGTTTGTGGGTGATAGACCGCAGTTCTGATTTGCTGGATGTTTAACATCTGGCATACTTCTTTCATTAATCGTGATACGAACGGGGTCCCCTGATCCGTCAGGATTTCTTTAGGGAACCCTACACGTGAAAACAGTTCCAGCATCTTGTCGGCTGCTTGTTTGGTGGTAGTAGTAGGCAGGGGAAAAGCTTCTGGAAATCTCGTCGCGTAATCTACTATCACTAATACGTGTTGATGTCCTCTCCTGGTTTTTGGTAGGGGCCCAATGAGGTCCATATCCACCCTTTCAAATGGGGTCCCTATGATGGGAAGGGGCTGTAGAGGAACGGCCGGGGGTTTGGTCATATTTTTTCGCTGGCAGACTTCGCACTCCTGGCAAAAGGCCATGGTGTCTTTGTAGATACCAGGCCAGTAGAAGTGCCGGAGAATATTTTGAGTAGTTTTCTCGGCTCCGGTGTGTCCCGCAACCAGGTGGGCATGAGAAAAGAATAACACTTGTTCCCTAAATGACAGGGGAACCAAGAGCTGTTCAGGGTCGTCCCTCTTTCCTTGCCTGTATAAAAGTTAGTTTTCGATGAAGAGTCGGGGAAATTGGAGTGGAACCTATCCTTGGTTTTGTTGTGCACTCTCCCAGGCATTATACAGGGTGGCATCATTTATTTGGGCAAACCGGAAGCTTCTGTCTAGTACCCAAGGTTCTGGGGTCACGAAGGCCGGAAGGGGTCGGGTCTTGTCTCTTATCTTTGATGCTTTCCCCGGGACCTGTGTGAGGCTGTGTTGGAACATGCGTAGAAAAGCGGGGTTATCGGTCCCTATTATTAGATCCTCGGGGAGGGAGGTCAACACCCCTACTCTTATTGTGTGTGGTTTCCCCTGTTGGGGTACTATAGGTATGTTTGCAACCGGATAAGGCTTTACGTCCCCGTGAACGCATCGTATGTTAACCCTTTCATGAGGGACATATTGGTTAGGCCTAACATGTTGTGACTGTACTACTGACTGTCTACAGCCAGAGTCTAGTAGAGCATTTATGTGGGACCCGTTTACCCCTACACTCACTCGAAACGTGTTTCCCATCTCGGCAGAGTTCAGGACTGTCCTCGGGA
Source organism: Lissotriton helveticus (assembly GCF_964261635.1). Classification (NCBI taxonomy): domain Eukaryota; kingdom Metazoa; phylum Chordata; class Amphibia; order Caudata; family Salamandridae; genus Lissotriton; species Lissotriton helveticus. The sequence goes on along the minus strand of NC_136068.1, from coordinate 596,966,308 downwards.
GGTATCCCACCTCCATAGGCTCATCAATGTTCTTCCGTCGAGGGCAAAGACAGGCTATATGTCCCCAGTTTCCTCACTCGAAACACTGGGGACCGCTGGGCGTTGGAGTGTCAGGTCTCCAGGGTTTCGGTCTTGGGGGTTCAGGGATTTTCTGGGGTTTCTTTTCCATCTTTGTGTTCAATCGAGAGGTCTTCTCTGTCTCCCATGCGGGGGGTCGTGGTTGAGCCCGGGAGAAAGTGGTCGCCATTTCTACTGCCTGAGCAGTGCTCAGGTTGGGATGTTGGTGCAGCCATCGTTGGGTGGCGAAGGGCAGGGCCTCTAGGAACTGTTCTAAATACACGCGGTCCATTATTTTCTCCTTAGTGCTTACGTTCGGAGTGTGCCATTTGTCGGCCGCCATCTTCAGCCGCACAAACAGGGTCTTAGGGTTTTCCCCCGGGGCTCCTCTCTCCTTCCTGAACCGTAAACGATAGGCCTCGGAGTCTAGGCCTAGATGATCCAAAATTATCTTTTTCACTTCTGTATAGGGTGTGTCCCCCATTGGGTTAGCAACCTGGTAGGCTGCTTGTGCCTCGCCTACCAACAGGGGGGCGAGGAAGAAGGGCCATTTGGCCACCGGCCACCCGCAAGCCCTAGCGGCTCTTTCAAAATTTACCATGAAGGAGTCCGGGTCTTCCCCGGGTTGATACTTTTGTAGAGACACCCCACCCAGTCCGTGGGGGATCCCGCGTTCTTCACCACAGCTTGTTACCGTCCAGCTCTTCGGGGGAGGGTCACTTGCTCTGGCGGTCATGGCTGCCTTCATGATCTCGCGGTCCCCCTCGGCGGTCCTAATCTGTTGTTCCATTACCCATTCCAAACATTCTTGTCCCTTCACGAGCTGTTCTACCACGGCGTCCATCTTTATTAAGCAGATGGAAGAGCTGCCCGCATTCTCCACCAATGTAGCGGGTTTGGGAGAAATGGGCAAGAGACTTGTTTTAGTTCGAGCGGGTTTTATTTGTTGATACAGGTAGTCGGTACAGGTCTTTCTCAAATGGACTCTCCGGGGTGATCTGCTTCTCTCCTCCCGTTTTTACCTCCTTGCGCCGTCCTCCTCCCTCCGGTTGCGGCTGAGGCTCCTCCGGGTTTGGCGTCTTCCGTCTCTGTGGTGATGGTGTCGCCACAATTAGGGAGAAAGACAAGAGAGGACAGTATCAGTCCCAAGTTCAAAGGAAACACTTGCACTCTGGAAAAGGGAGTGAGGGAAAACCAGCGGTGATTATTTACAAAGAAGTGATTGGACGGGGAAGTGCTGGAAGGGTAAACCGGGAACAACACGAGGGTATGTGGTCACGGCACTGACCCACCCCTCCTCCCAATCCAGCCCGCTATACGATTTCGTACCTCTGATAGCCACACACCTCCAGGCGTGCGGCTGGGCGGCTCGTGTTACCGTTGGCCTCCTGGCTTCCGCGCCGGGGACGGGTCTCTTCTCCCCTCCTCCTTCTCCGTAGATGTATAACCGGCTCCTCTCCACTCTCCTCTCGTTTCGTTCTCCTCGCTCGACTCCTCTCCTACACTCTCGCCTTCTGCTCCTCCGGTGAACAAGCACACCTGAGTGCTCTCACCGGTCATACTTGTTGTGGGTGTCGGCTCCTCCCCTTCGCTCAGAAATGGCCACTTAAAGGGCCCGCAGTCTTGGTCCTCCACGGCCGGATAGCCATAATGTTCCTCGGCATGAGTCCACGGCTGAGGCTGCGAAGACAAGAGGGGGGGGGGTCAGATGATGAATCCCCACACGGAGGTGTAGAGGTCTGAGGTCGAGGGTTAGGCGGCCTGTCCCCGTTACAGTTTCTCAGTGGTTAAAGTTCTTTTATTTAAAGTTCAATATATATATATATATGACGAGGTGGTAGACTCTCGAGATGACAGGATGGTGGTTCCGCTTCTCTCTCCGTTGGCTCCTCCCCCAGGGTTTATGCTCCACAGAGTGGCGGTAAGTTACCAGTCCTTAGGGTTCCACGGTTTTGTTATACCCTTCACCACTCCCAGTGAAGATTGTGCTCAACTGCTACGGTTTTGGGGCGGTGCTGTAAGTGTAGGACAGGGAGTGAGGGAATAAGAGGAACTGCAGGGAAGGACCATAAAGGTAGAGGATTTACTCCTTTTTGTGAAATACAGAGGGGGATTGTTTGTTTAACAAAAATAAAACAAAAACTAGCAAAACTCCCTTAACTCACAGAAGTATGTTCCGGACTATTCCAAGGGCTTTCCCTGTCAAGTACACATGGACCTGCCCCTCCCCTGGTAGACCTCCCCGTTCTGCACGCTTACCGCCAAAGCTACAACTCTCCTGAGTTACGGCGGCAAACTCGCGTCTCCTGGGGGCGTCCACCAGTCTTCACTCCACGCCTGCTACTTGTTGTCTGTGACGCCATCCTCCTGACTTGCGGTCTCCTTCTCAGATTCCCCGGTCTCTCTCGGCCTCTGGGATTCTTCCTGCTTCTTGGCGTTTCCTGGTACTTTCTCTCCTTCCTCTTCTGCACACACCCCTTGTCTCGCGAGAGTTTCCTTTTCGCTGTCTCGGATTGGATATCCCGACTCCTCGTCATTCTGTAGGGGAGAGGGCGTGAGGAAACTTTTAACCCTATGGCTGCCTTCCTGGTTTACCTCTAATGTGTTGTGCAGGATGTCAGGGTTTGTTTTACGGTGTCCCCATTCGGGCTCTTCCTAACATCCCCCTTCTCTAACTTCTTGTTCGCAAGACAGTGTTCATGGGGATATCTAGGGAGATTGTCCGCATTTGTTTGGTCTTTTCCTTTTCTATCATGAGTGGTGAAGTGAAAGGGTTGAAAGGCCAGGAACCAGCGTAATATGCGGTCATTGAGTCCTTTGTTTCTGGCAAGCCATTCCAAAGGAACATGATCAGTGTATAAAATGAATTCCCTGCCCTCTAGATAGTACTTCAGAGATTCAACGGCCCACTTGATGGCCAGGGCTTCCTTTCCAATGATAGCATACTTGCTTTCTCTGGGGTATAATTTCCGGCTAATGTAGATAACAGGTTTCTGCGGGCCCTATGTGTCTTTCTGTGACAAAACCGCCCCTAAGCCATTATCAGAGGCGACGGTCCGGAGAATGAAAGGCTTGCTATAGTCTGGGCTTAAGAGAACCGGTTTCGTGGTGAGGAGTCTCTTCAAGTGGTCAAAGGCTTGGCTGACAACAGGAGTAGGTTGTTTCAGGTCTTTTTCTGTATGTATGTCCTTCCTTAGGAGATTGGTTAAGGGGGCAGCTGTTTCCAAGAAATCAGGAATGAATCTCCTTTAATAACCTAATATACCCTAGAAGGCCCTGGGGTCTCTACGGGTTGTGGCAAATGGCAATTGGGATATTGCTGCCACTTTTTCTTCCTGGAGTTTGATAAAACCCTCCCCTAGTAGGTACCGTAGGTATTTAACTGAATGGGCGGCCAGGTGACTCTTGGCGGGGTTTATAGTGAGACCTTCCTCTTTGAAGGCCTGTACTGTCTTCTCAAGATGGTCTAGGCGGAGGTCCCAAGTATCGCTGTAGATGACTGTATCATCTATATAAGCTGAGACGTAATCCTGATGGGGTTTAAGGAATAAATTCATAAACTGTTGCAGGGGCCCCGTGCAGGCCGAAGGGCAACATTTTGAAATGAAACAAACCCCCAGGGGCGGAGAAGGCAGTTTTCTCTTTATCACAGTCCCTTAGTGGCAACTGCCAGTAACCCTTACACAAGTCTAGGATGCTGATGCATTGTGCTTTCCCTAATTTCCCTAATTTCTAATTCATTTCGTCCACCCGAGGTAGTGGGTAGGCATCAAAACGAGAGATCTCATTAATTTCCCTAAAATCAATGCAAAACCGGATGGAGCCATCCGGTTTGAGCATGATCACTATCGGGGAATTCCATTCACTCTTAGGAGGCTCAATGATGCCCATGTTTAATATCTGTTGGACCTCACTCGATGGCCCCCCTTCTAGCTTCTGGTATCTGGTAGGGCTGCAATCTTATGGTTTTGTCCGGATCTGTATGAATGGCATGACTGATT